>NC_089767.1:26524508-26694508 GCF_040412425.1 Macrobrachium rosenbergii | reverse complement strand
TATATATATATATATATATATATATATATATATATATATATATATATATATATATATATATATATATATATATATACATATACATATATATGGGCACTAGATATCTAGCGAATAGCGGACCGTCAATTTATGTATTGAATTGTCTCTGAAGGGGTTTCCTTTAGTGCTATGTCATAACAGTTAATAAAACATACTGTATATGCAATATATACTGTATAAAGGATGAGCAATAACTGACAGGGCGTCTGCCTGTAGTTTGGCCGATTAATTATCAATGACTTTCACCAGATGTCTTTGAGAATAAGTTAACTTTTCGATATTAGTGGAAATTTCCAAGTTGTAAATTGAATTTTCTATGGGTTCCTAATATGAATTTGTTTATTTAGTAAACTTTAAATTAATTCCTCGGCGTTTTCAGTAGGAGTAAAAGGATATATGTATAATAAGATTTTTATGGTTGTCTCTGCAGAGTGGTACATATACATGAAATTTCTTTATTTCTTTATTAATCTTACCTTTAACTTTGCTACGTTTCGGTGAAGTGACCAGCTATAGTTTGATGTAAAGAGAAAACAATTCATCTAATTCTTTTGCAGGTTGATCATTATACATCCATAAAGAAATTGGAAACTTTATACTTTCCGTGTTTATACTTTCCACTGACCAAAAAATTTTCAAATTTAACAAGTTTCTGCGTCGCATTTCTTACGTCCATAAAGAAATTGGAAAATTTATACTTTCCATAAAGAAATTTCTTTGTCCATAAAGAAAAAATTTATACTTTCCGTGTTTATACTTTCCACTGACCAAAAATTTTATACAAGTTTTTCTACTGACCAATAAATTTTCCAAAAATTTTCAAAATTAACAAGTTTCTGCGTCTCATTTCTTATGTCCATAAACTTTCTACTGACCAATAAATTTTCAAAATTAAAAGTTTCTTTATTACTTATGTCCATAAAGAAATTGGAAACTTTATACTTTCCACTGACCAAAAAATTTTCAAAATTAACAAGTTTCTGCGTCTCATTTCTTATGTCCATAAAGAAATTGGAAACTTTATACTTTCCGCGTTTATACTTTCCACTGACCAAAAAATTTTAAAAATCAACAAGTTTATGCGTCGCATTTCTTCTATAAAAAGAGAACATTTTAAATTTTCCAGTGAAATCACTAACTGACGTAGTGGCCGAGAGAGAGAGAAAAAACAAAAAACAAATGAAAAAAGAAAAAAAAAAAAGGAAAGGAAACGAATGATGAGGAAGTGGCGGTTCATATTGGAAAGAACGGCCGTAGCAGCAGCCACTCCAGGTCATGAATACATGAATTTTTCTGGTTTGCAAATGGAGGGAGGGGCACAAAAACTCAGACACGACCAGTGGCATTCACAAATGGGAAGGAAAGATTGTATTACATGTCTGCATACATGAATACTGCCAATGCATTATGGATATTATAAAGATACGTAAAGATACATGCTCTTTTTGGGGCACTGTCTTTCTCTTGGGCAGTTTTCACTGAATGGCGATGCACATGTGACGTCTGTTGGGGTATGATAACGCTTTTCCAATATCCCATTTCTCTTTCTACCTTCTAGGGTAAAAATCTGAAGGAAAGACGAATATCATTGCTGTGTTGCTCTGTATATTTAAAGCCGACAGGGTTATACTAATTTTGCAATGGAACTACACTCCAATACACTGTACTGTATAGGCCCAGTGCTGTAAAAATTAGAGACCAAACAAGAACCCGGAAAAAATTTAAAAAAATAAAAAAAAACTGAAAACTTCACAAATCAGGATCATTTTTTCAAAATTTTCCTTACGCTTCAATATGTAGTAGCTGGTATAAATGTTATGAAACTATAGATAATTGGAAAAAGGAATTTTTATTAGTTTTTTAGTATAGTGAATTAATACTATTCACCTGTAAATATAACCACAAAAAGGGATATCTTGGCCTGAAAACTAACACCTGGACCATACTATGAGGAATACAGCAAAGACTATTTAAGGGTTGAGAAATAAAAAGACACCATTAACTCTAGTAATACATAAAACATTTACTTATAAAGAGCTCTCCGACAGTACTATAGAATGTGTATATCAAATTCCATGTGAGTCTTACAACAACTTTTATATTGATCAATCTGGAAAGCCTGAAAAAAAAGGACAGAACAACATAAATGTGTAAAGTATGCATAGGTGAATAGTATAATTTTTGTTCATGTTAGTTGATTTCACTCCATCAACTGGACAGGGATTCCAATATTTTATATTCTGGCAAGAAACATATTTAGTCCAGTTTTATAAAAGAAAGATTTCATGCTGATACGAATATCAACCAAGGAATGTTGAAACTCGACTCATTTATTTTAAAAGAAAATATGTAAAGTGTTTAGATTTCAAGGAAGGTTGATGACATGGGACTGGAGCAAAGGTGCGAGGCCACCCACATAGATAAGCAAGATGTGCAAATAGAGTACTGACCTCAGATGCATCTGAATTTAATGTTACCCCACTTTTTATTCTCCACTTATCAGGTGTAAATATTTTTTCCAACAGACTGTATCTTCGTTTGAACTGTCATTTGCAATATCACTCAGCATATGTATTGTAAAAATTTCTGCCACTTTGTATCAGTCCTCTTGAAGATGTCTTAGAAATACCAAAAACAGAAACCTGTCGGGATTTATACCTATATATATATATATATATATATATATATATATATATATATATATATATATATATATATATATATATATATATATATATATATGTATGTGTGTGTGTGTGTGTGTGTGTGTGGGGACCGAAAGTACTACTACCATGGAATCAGGTACTAATTCCCATAAGTTCCGGCTCAGCAAAGGTTACAGTCAGAGGTTACAAAGACTTGACTGTTCTTCCCCCACGCCCAACCCCCACCTACAAAATTAAAAAACAGCCAAGGAATTGTATCTGTCAAACGAGAATAAGGATCTCACAACAAAAGACGAACCAGAGGTGGACAAACCAGCTGAATTGTACTGTTGATTCTTGAAGACTGGGTGTAAATACCCTCCAACTTTTTACCTAGGAATAATCAAGACTGCATTTTTAATTGAATTTTTAAAAGATTTGTCTTTGAAAAGACAACAAGAAATATAATTATAGGCAAGGATTAGAATAGTAAGTTTTCTCTAGGATATACAAAACTTTCTCTTCATATTTACAGAAAAGAGAGTCGGGTAGAGAGTCAAGACAACTCTGGTACTGTTGACACTGGTATTTAAGATACCTGGTTGAGGGCGTTCTGGTGACGTGACTTTGGCATTCTTAATCACTTCGGCGAGTTAATCAGTTGTGTTGCTCGTACTGGACTGGGGTGCAGTAACTGCTGTTGATTTCAGCGATATGCTTCTCTCAGTATTACTGTTGTGGTTGTCCATTGCAGATAAAGAAGCTCAACAACAACAAGATCAGTATAGCAATCTCCCTGAAAAATAGAGGCCCATTTGGTCGATGGGTCTCCATAAGGAAGGTTGTAGAAGCAACGCTGTGCACGGACAGGAAAGACCAAGCATTAAAGAAGAGAGACTCTTCTTTAGGTCTTGGGAAAGACTCTCGGGTCACGGAATTGTCAATGCTAACCTAATGGTTCCAAAAGACTTGTCATCGTCGGATGGCAGTGCCGTCAGTGCACCTCAAGTGGTGCTCTGTAGGCATTACTAAAAGGTGTTTGCAGCGTCCCTTCTTTCCCCAGCTACACCCACTTATTATTCTTTTGCTTTACCTCCATTCCCACTTCCTTTCTTCAATTTTGCTGTCCAGCCACTCCAACTAGTTCTTTTCACTATCTAAAGCTCTGAATAGCTGCAAGTGGCCCAGTACTCGGCTTTATAGCCAAATTTTCGCAGATCAGACCAAATCAGATCAACCTGACGTCGCCATTTGCAAATTAGCAGTTATTCACGCACCTGTGGGTCATAGCATGTGGATGAAAACCTCCCTCAGTGAATTAATGTTAGTCTAAACGGTAGCCATGGCCATCATGGTCTCCCAAGACAATAACAACCCTACTGTTACATCCAGCAAGTAAAAGACTTAGCAAGTATGGGTGCAGAGACCTCAAATTTTACAGTAATAAATTTTTGGGAATAAGCAAAAGGCTTTCAGGGAATCGACATCCCAGAGAATGTGTGGTGTCTAGGTATGAGAACTGATAGACAGGCAGATAGATAGGGCTGTAAATATGATAGGCAAATGGGGAATATGCGTAAAGAGGTGGATGGAAATAAAGGAAAAAGAAAATGGGGCGACGTATGAGTGCTTGTTAATATATGTATGTAAATGTATATATTTATGTATGTATATATATATATGTATGTATGTATGTATGTATGTATACTTATATGTATACACACATATATATATATATATATATGTATGTGTGTGTATGCATGTGAGTGTGTACGTAAGACACGTACGCAATTATTACTTTTACGTAATAACACACCGGCATGTAATCGTTATCATTTTCTCCATAAGAATTTCTATTTCTGTAATGACCTTTTTCTCTCTCTTCTTTTTGTGTCGTAATTTAAAGCACTGAAGTTTATTTCAGCTCCCTTTGAAGTCGAGAAGAAAACTAAATGAACTTTGGTGTTTTAATTAACATCCTGAGTGAACTAATGAAGCCTTGACTGAGGAAATTGAAAAGTTTGAAAAGAAGCTCAGGATTTAATGGAATGTGAAGTCTACGTGAGGGAGTACTGTGATGTGTGTAATATATATATATATATATATATATATATATATATATATATATATATATATATATATATATATATATATATATACATATATACAGTATATGTGTATATATATATATATATATATACATTATATATATGTAATTGTTTTATATTATTATATATGTGTTTATATATATGTGTGTATATAATATATATATATATATATATATATATATATATATACATTATATATATATGTATATATATATATATATATATATATATATATATATATATATATATATATATATATCGATAGATATATTATCTAAAATCCGCATCTAATGGAAATTGGTCCACAAGTTCAACTCTTCTCTGAAACTGTAGTGCAATCAAACAGGGTTGTATAGCTTCCCATACCAGAATTTCATTTTATTGATTTTTCGTCTTTTTGATCACTGGAAACCTGTCGCTTTGGACTCTGTTTTGCAGTCAATTTATTACCGGAGATGAGTCAAAACCTCTGAAACTTTACACTCTGTTGCAAACCTTCTTTGTAGGTTTGGTCACTGTTTGGGGAGACAGCCAGCAGACTACTTACCAAGTGAATGGCAGGTTAAGCGATGCAGATGCAAGGAAGCAATGCATAACAAAAGAAATACCAAACCAACAATTGAAAAACTTAATGCAGTTTAAGAAAAACACTTCTGACAAACACAATGCATTTTATGGTGACTGTCACAAAAGAAACTAAAAGTGTAGAAGACATTCAACAAGCAACAATCTTAGGTTTGTATTAATTGCGGCTCAGTGAGAAGTTTTGCTGCAGCTCTGACGAAAAATTAATTAGAACTGCAGTCATTTTTCCTTCATCTGATGATTCATTAGCTGTGTTTAGATGTCCCATTATTGTAAATTATTTGTAACGCCTTAAATTTTTGTGTGGGTTTTAGGTTAACATTTCGTAAAAGAATGTCATAACCTTCAGTTCTAGAATTAGCAGTTGTCTAGTAATTCTGAATATGCATCTTAAAGCCGTGTTTTTTTCTTTTATTTTGTGAATTTCAGAAGGGGTACATTTTCACATTACAGTGTGGAACTGCAATGTAATTTGTTTTTACATTTTTTTCGCAAAATTTCCTTAGAAACGTTTTGATAGGTGCCTCAAAACTTGTTCATGTAACACTAACCCAAGTAGCAAACTTACTCTTAATTGCTTTATTTGCACCCGTGGAAATGTCTGTGCAGTGTAGGATAGTCTTTTGTGTATTATATCGATGCAAAAAAGTTGAAAGGGAGAATATACATAGTTTTGATGATTACCTGTAGGAGAGTCTGATTTCAGGGGTATGATACCCAGAATTTTTTCTTGATTTTTATAAATAAAATTCTTTTAAAAGCAGTCTTGTGTATCAACCGCCACTGTATAGTTGGCGGTTAGTAAAGCCCAGCCACCTGGAGTACACAAGTACCCTGACTTTGGCCCTTTGTTACTCTGGAGATATTCAGCCGATCGGGGATGAAACTTTGGCTCTAGAGGCTTCCCACTCAGATCTCTAATCGTGCCAAATTTTATTGAAATCCGTTCAGCCGTTCCGGAGATCCAGATATCGACGTTTGGCGTTCAGGCGATCTGGTAAGGGTTGGGTGGGTGAGGGACCTAACATATCTGTGCACCAGTGGCTGTAAGGTATATCCCCTGACCTCCATATCTGTCTCTTGTGCCTGGGCTTTACTACCCCCTTTTGTGATTTCATAACTTTTTTGCCTGTGATTAGTATATGAGTTCAGCCTGTTAAGAATTTTGTCATCAGTGTATGCTCAGGTATTTTTTTTTTATTTTATGCACATATCTGGCATGGATTAGCAAGTTTCTAAAGAACAGACCAAAGAAATATTGAGAATAAAAAAAACACTGCAAATAGAAGCCGAAAATAAAATTTAAAACAAAATTAATGGAACAGTAAACGACTAAATTCGTCAATTACCCGAGCGAGAAATCAATCCGGTAATAAATTACGGAACAGAGGCTTTTGATAAATTTATCTCTGTCAGTAACACTGATCCGTATTTTTACAGTAATGAGATAAAAAAAACTACAAAATAGCCGAATATCTTGGCTAAAAACGATGATACTGGCAGTTATACACACATACACATATATGTATGTATGTATGTATGTATGTATGTATGTATAAATATATATATACCCATATATATATATATATATATATATATATATATATATATATATATATATATACATATATATATATATATATATATATATATATATATATATATATATATATATATATATATATATATATATATATATATATCATATATATAAGAAGGCCCATAAAACACTATTTGAAGATTGCAACCATATATTTCGAGCACTTCTTTGTGTGCCCCTGTTCACTGGTAAAATATTTTACCAGTGAACAGGGGCACAGAAGAAAGTGCTCGAAATATAAGGTTGCAACGTTCAAATAGTGTTTTATGGGCCTCCTTATATTCATATTACACTGTGGTATTACAGTAAAAGATATTCATATATATATATATATACACACACACACACACACTCACAAGCATTAAGCTACAAATGTCGTTTAATGTCCAATACGCTCTACATCGGAAATAATACCGAAGGGGAAATATAATTGATAAGTGGTTCGAACCACTTACCAATTATAATTCCCTTTCGGTATTATTTCCCGGGTAGAGCGCATTGGATATTAAACATTTTTAGCCTAACGTTTGTGAGTATCAAAATGTCACGGTGATTTTATAAAAAAAAATACACATTTATGTAGACTTGTATATATTTATATTTATATGTATATATACTGTATATATACTGTACTTGTATGTGTGTGTCTGTTTGTAGATAAAGCGTAAGAGAATTGATAAAATATTAGCAATAAGAAAACCTCCACTTGGAACCGTAGTTATGTATAATACTAAGTACGGTAATGTTGTTGACGTTAACAAGGTAACACAATTTTGAAACTGTAACTGAAGAAATCCGAAGCATGTTGTACGAATATCATCATCTTTGTAAACAAAAGGAGCTCTGCTGTCAGTATCCAGCTTCGAGATAAAGATAACTGAAGTGTTGGCAAATAATCAAATCAATAAGTAATGTTCCTAGTGCTTACTGTCTCAGAAGCGTTCATCTGTTTTTCAGCCAAAATAGCCCACAAGCGCGTTTATCTGACTAATGCACTTCATACTGTCTATTTCGTTAATAAGTTTAAGATTTCGAACCTTTTGTTTCAATGACAATTGTTGATTTTCCTTTTTCTTGGGTTCAGCGAGAACGCGGTACCCTGCATACAATAGCTATTGTTTTTGAGGGTCATTAAAGGAAGACCTAGGTCATGGAGTATGTTAAATGAAATCCTTTTAATAGCAAGGGTTGATCACGCTGTCTTTATTTATTTTAGTCGTGTTGTCTTCCGTTGGTCTTCAGTTTCTTCAGTAATACTGGCTGCTCTGTGTAAACTCATGCGGCAAGATACCAGAAAATGTGACCGTGCACAAGGGACATAAATATTTAGACCTCTGGATTCTGTAAAATTATTAGTGTCCCTGTTCTCTTGAGATGTTGTGTTAATTATGTGTGATTAGTAAATTTTGCCTTAATCTGGTGAGGTCGCTATTATTTTTAACATAGGTCTGGGGAAGTAGTCGTTGGTTGGTTTGAGGTTAAGCTGGCTTGCTTTAAAGCACCTTGTGAGTGCAAACAGATATCAATGAGTATGAGGCCTTGTGTGGGAACTGTTGAATCACCAACCATCTTAGACAGCTACCGGTTACCTGCTTTCTTAGCTAGATAACATTTACGTTGGTTTAATACAGTTACATGTTAAAGTTTTATTGCAGACAAATTTATAAATCCATCATTTATGTAGTGTAACATTTGCTTGTATATGTCATTTCTGAAGTAAGTATGAAAACAAAATCCTCTTGGCATGATGGTAAGAGTAAACCTACCGACCATGCAGTAATCATTATTGACCGGGTGAAGTTTTGCCAGTTATTGGTTAACTGCACAAGCAGAATTTTTTAAACAACTGCTGTTTCCATTAAGCCTGACACGAGAACTCACGCTCCCTGATTTGTTTAAGAAAGTTTGTTCTCATAAATAACCGCACTAGGCCTGGCTATTACTTAGACAGGTTACAGGGTATTTTTGAGAATACCATCGAATCTTCAATTTCGTTTTCTGTCACTGAGTCAAGTAAGTTTTCTATATCATTTAGCTATGACAAACTTAAGTAATTTAAAAGTCCGGCTGAGCATGAAAGTTATTTTGAAGGAATAATAATAATAATAATAATAATAATAATAATAATAATAATAATAATAATAATAATAATAATAATAATAATAATAATAATAATAATAATAATTAGGTAAAGTTGTCAATATAAAATAATACCTCGTAACCCAGGGATGTTTACTGGCACGGTTGAGCTATATTTACTGGTTACAATTTTGTCGTATTAGTTATGGAGGGGGCGGGGGGCTGGTATTGTCTTACCTTATAAGTCGCAATTTGATTTAGAGCTCTTTTCAAAAATGTAGGTTATAATTTATATCGTGTATTGGCAACTTATAAAATAATAATACTCTATCCATCAGAAATCTTGAAAAATGGTTTTAGAGTATGAATTATTTAATCGGCTCATAGTATAGGCACCCTACTGTTTTCAGGGCCTCCTGATCATTTCGGCAGTGTTGAATGGCCCATGTCATTGCAAATAAGTCATTTTTGCGTCCCAATGACGTTGCTTTATCATTGCTCAACTGATTTTTTTTGCATGGTGAGCTGTTGATTTTAAACATACTACAGAATCATGGGAAAAATAACATTTATAGATTTTGTGTAGTATTTCAACACTCAGTCCCTGTTTTGCTTTTTTTTTTATTCCCTACCCCATTTTTTTTTAGATAAACTAATAATTAAAATGTTAGCCGTTAGAACTCCTCTTTGTCAAAACCCTTTGAATTTCTGTGCAATTGTACCTTTCACAGCATGTTTTCAAGAAAGTGTTGCGTCACCCTCTTCTTTTTAAGTTACTTCTGTAATTAGTCAAGATGACTTTCCAGTGAAAGTCTCCAACTCCCTTTCTTTACTCATAGTTCCTCTCTCTCTCTCTCTCTCTCTCTCTCTCTCTCTCTCTCTCTCTCTCTCTCTCTCTCTCTCTCTCTCTCTCTCTCTCTCTGGCTGTCGATACTGGAGCAGTAAAGCTCGCCTCCTCTGTAATGTAGGATACTATCTCAGTGACCCGCTTTGTAATCACGACCGCTAATCCCGGTTGTTCTTTCCAAAATTAGGCGTGCACTTGTGTCAGGCAGCAGACTGCAAAATCTGAGACTATTATTCCCATGGCCTCACCACAACAAATTGGTTCTGTCAGATTTTTTGCACGTGATGAATGAGAGGCTATCTGGTAATACTATAGTATGATATCTACCGAGGTATTCGCGACCTACCAAAAATTAGGATACTATCCACCAAACAACCCAGTTAAGGCTTATGGCAGTTACTTCCTCAAACTATATACAAAACTATTAGATCTCCCAGGGACTAGTACTAAACACGGCAGAACAGTGACTCACCTGCACTGTTTCGCCTTGTTTATTACTAGCCCGTAAGGGGTAAAACGTAGAAAATGGATGGTAGATATCATACTATAGTAGCACCGACTATCCTGTGGAGCTTTTTGTAATACTGGAATGATGCCCCGGTCACCTAACAGAGTTGCCCATAAGTCCCACCCTATCTGTGCCCTCGCCGGCTGTCACTTATTTGACACCTGAGATCCAGATAATATTGATCCTTTTTATATTCATTATAAGAATTCAATACTTTTGAACCGTTCTGAAAATCATTCCCATATGATCTGAACAAGTTGCATTTCAAAATATTACTTTCTGTAAAATGTAACCATAGGGATAAACAAAACAGAGACTAAAGAATCTTGAATTCATTTATTTTATTTGTAAGAAAAATTAAAGGTTACAGAATTGGATTTGTTCATTTTTTTTCTCATATAGATAAAAGAAATAAATTAATGTCTCATTGTGCGTTACATTTCTTGCATCATTGTATGGGTACAATGACAATCCTGAGGCCATGAAAATGAAATTTACAGTGTATGGAAACGACATTCTCTTTTACCTCGTGTTGAAATTTTGCTTTGATTTTGTGACATGACAACTGTGATAATATTTATTGTGTGAGTGAAGTCGAGGGTCATTTATCCCCGGCGTTAGAACATGCGCCATCTATCAGTGCTTGTTAGAATGACAAAACCTTTATCGTGTTCGGTGAAGCACAGTTATTGCACGTACTTGCTGAGACTAACAGTTTGCAGGTGCCACAGTGGGCAAAGTTAGGCTTGATAGGAATATCATATTGGGACGTTGAATAGAAAAATTTTTTTTATGTTTGTTAGATACAATTTTAGTACCTCGTAGGTTGAGATACGATACCAACAATTTGTCGATCGATGGACATTCCTTGAAGTACTGGAAAAAAAATAATCAAGCAGCCTTTTTTAAGATTACAAACAGAAAGTGCGTTTTTGGTGAATTTTGACAATTCATTCTTGCCGTTTCGAATTTTTTTATTTTCTTGATTTTCTGCATTGATTTGGCTGCTGTCTTATATTTTTGTCAATTTTTGTATTGTCTCTGTAAATGCATGTAGGTCCTGTGTCAGTTATTGAATTAGCGTCTCTAGTCAAATTCTGATCTTCTTTGTGCTTGAATACGTAAATATCTAAGTGGTCTGCGCTTTGCAGTGCAGTTTGTTGAAGATATCTGTGTTTTATCTTATCATACGCTGTGCAAGCACAACAGATGAAATTCTATTACATGTGTACATTGAGTGTACATTGCAGTTCAGCGTTATCAGTCTCGCTGTACAAACCTTTTTATATTTATTCATTTCAGTTTCGTAACTTACCTTACGACACTTCCCTGTTGATTCTTCTCTATTTTGTTGATAAGCCCATGACCTCAAATCTAAATTCGCAATTGGGCATTCCAGCGAGTTTTAGTTTTTTCATTTATCTTGACAGTTTTTTGACAGCTCCGTAAACTTTCGCTCACCCTCACCTCACCTTTGAAAACTTTAGGATATTTTTTCTCTCTTAGTATGTATACGTCTCTCTCTCTCTCTCTCTCTCTCTCTCTCTCTCTCTCTCTCTCTCTCTCTCTCTCTCTCTCTCTCTCTCTCTCTCTCACACACACATGTGTCGAAATTTGTTTCTTATTTTGATAAGGCTACAGCATATTCTCTCTCTCTCTCTCTCTCTCTCTCTCTCTCTCTCTCTCTCTCTCTCTCTCTCTCTGCCCATGCGTCGAAATTGTTTCTCTTGTTTTGATAAGGCTACAGCATATTCTCTCTCTCTCTCTCTCTCTCTCTCTCTCTCTCTCCTCTCTCTCTCTCTCTCTCTCTCCACCCCGTGTGCACGTTGACTTTCGTCCCTCTTTCCTCTTGATTGCCCTGTTATGCAAGGAATATACATTCATTTTTCCTTCAAGCTATCTGTAGGGGGGAGCGATTCTTCATGCCCTGATAATATTCTTTGACTTCAAAGAAGGCAACCTACTTATAGCCCGCAAATTAGTTATCAGAATGGCATATCCTTCGCTCGTGAAACTTAAATGAAGACGCAGTTCGTTGCTACAAGAGTTACGACTCGAGATGCATTTGCTTAAGCGAGGAAATTTGCATAAGGTGTATAAAAATTTCCTCTCTTAGGCACTAGCGGGTCCCGGTGGGGTGGGCACCTGGGCACGTCCGCCCCCCCCCCCATCAAAATAAATGACAAAATAATAATATTGAAGATTTAGATAATAATAACATAAATGAGAAATATAGACATGGGAAAAAATAAAAAATTATTATAGAAATATTATATATATATATATATATATATATATATATATATATATATATATATATGTGTGTATATGTGTGTGTGTGTGTGTGTGTGTGTGTGTGTGTGTGTATATAATATGAAAATTGGTGCCCCCAAGTGAAATTTTTCTGGATCCGCTAGTGCTTTTAGGCAAGAATGATGTTAGATCAACTAACTGACAAGGCCCAGCAACAGACCTCAGGTATAGGCTAGTAGCCATGCTAGTAGTAACAAGAGTATGTTTTCAAGACACCTTGCCACCTTTGAAGTTACGCGAGGTGATTGTTCACACTTTCAAGAGAGCGATTGAAGAGTTGACTGCCTTTTGGTTGATTTTCATGACGGAGACATTTCTGGTGTCATCAATCTCACTCAAGTACTCGTATGTTTCAAGGGTGACGCTTAGGAAACATTTACTACAAAAGTAAAATGTATTGGCAAGTTTGTCATTGAAATTAGTCGCCATCTTGATAAGTTAAGTACAGTTGATAGCATCACTCTTGTCTAAAAATTAACAGTTATTTGATTAAGACTTGTTGCCACTTGTAATTAAGTCTCTTAACTACGAAGTATGGGAATTATTTGAAAATGATATTTTTATTTTCAAAATTACTATTTTGTTGAGTTTAAGCTTTGACTTCTTGAAAATTGGAACTAAACAAATTAGTGTAAGTAAATTTTCCCCACATAAATCCTTAGCACCTTCCACTCTGCATCTCCACAGCATTTTTATATTTTTATTATTATTTTTAAACTTCTCACATAACTTCGCTTCCTTGTCTAAACCTGTATTGTTCTTCCCATACCACTCTTTTTTATCTGCTTTTCTTTCTCAACTCAGCCAAAATGCTAACATACACGTCCCCGTCATGGTAAGTAATGTTATGCCCTACAATTCGTACAGTCGCTTGTATCACGTTTACCCTTATACAAAGAAACAGTAATTCTCTCCCACGCACTCTGTCGAAAACTTTCCTTTATGAAGACACCCCTCAAGGCGGCCTTATATGAGCAGCTTTTTAATGTAATATTTAGCCTATAAATCATTTTTCTTATAAGAACTGCGTAGAAATTTTATGGTTTGTTAGCACCTAACACATCCTGATCAGCCACTCAATTAAATTTCCTCCACCATACTTGTAACCCCGTCAACTCCGGGTGGTGTCTTTTCATTTTTCAACGGCTCGATTACCCTCCTTGCATTCTCAGATTTAAACTAACCTTTTCTGCGCTTGCGCCGTTTAGATCATCTCATCTATCTGTCACATTCAGCAAGTCATGTCTTATATTTGCTTTTTCTGCTTTTACATTTTCGTTTTTCACTATAAGTTCTTTTCTTTAAGAACCTGCTGAGATATACACCTGTAATATTATTATTTGCCTCCTTTTTCTCTAGCTTTCATCTTGACCACATTTATCATCCTCATGTATACATACACACACACACATACACACACACACACACATATATATATATATATATATATATATATATATATATATATATATATATATATATATATATATATATATCTGAGAGAGAGAGAGAGAGAGAGAGAGAGAGAGAGAGAGAGAGAGAGAGAGAGAGTAGTTTTATCTATTGTTCTGTTATCTTTACAAGCACAGCTCTTTTGTAAGTTCAGTGTTGAAATACCTCAGACCTTAAAAGCTTACTCACGCTCTCTTGTATGAATGCGCATGCAGCCATGCATGTATCCATAACGCGGAAATGGAGTTATCCGCCTATAGGCCGACTTGTCTACTTGAGGCTTTGTCCATCTGTTACTAACGTCTTGTTTTCATTGATTTCATCATCATGAGCCTGATTATTTTGCCAGTCCGTTGCTTATAAATTGCTGCTTTCGAATTTTGAGTATTGATTTGTATATGTTGAGACTGGTTTGTTCCATCTTATATTTTGTTCGTGTGTGCATACATATACTTTTTATTATCGTCAGTTTCAAAATATGCACACTGGCCCTACTTTCTTGCGGGCTGCTCCAGGAACAAGAACCTGTGCTGGCATAAGGGTAGGATAATCTAACATGAATTATCTTCCCCTTCGGCAGTGCTCAGTGTCGACAGCAGCAGCTCCACAGTCGACAGAGCTCCCCGAGTCAATGACAACAGGGGCGCGCGCATGTTTGCATTTGCATCTTCTACTTTAGTGTTTCTATACGCAAGATCATTTATAAT
The DNA here is from genome assembly GCF_040412425.1 of Macrobrachium rosenbergii. Taxonomy (NCBI): domain Eukaryota; kingdom Metazoa; phylum Arthropoda; class Malacostraca; order Decapoda; family Palaemonidae; genus Macrobrachium; species Macrobrachium rosenbergii. The sequence goes on along the minus strand of NC_089767.1, from coordinate 26,679,625 downwards.
AACTATCAAACCATGTAAATTTCGGCTGTCTGTTTTTTAATGTTAAATATATAAAGGGAGGCACAAAGGTAGTGGATTAAAAGTCAGCTATGTTTACATTTTTATGGAATTTCTGGAATGTTTTGAAAGTTGAAGTTCCCGGTCTCTCGACTCGACATTGCGTCGATAACGTAAGACTTGAGAAAATCTTACATAACCGAAAATACCCTTTGCCACAGATAATAAAGCAGTTAAATTTATCTCGACCCCACAGTAAATAATACTAAAGTCAGACCGGGTTACTGGCGACCGATTTCTCAACCGACAAAAAACTGGAACACGCGTTGCCGACATCGTCTGCTCGCCCAGAAAAAGTTGGAACCTCAATGACGACATAGGTAGAGGTTACCACCGGTGTTGCTTATATCCCGTAGATCTAAATTACCTCTCTCTACACAAGAAGCAGTGGAGTACTCTCATAATGGCGTTATGTCTACGGTGCGTCAAATTCGGCATCGGGGGACGACTGGCGGCGAATAACCCCGGCTGTCGGGTCATCGTCGGGGTGTCCGAAACTTCGACCCCCAAAGCAACTCGGTGTGTCCGGAGTGTCGCGGTCACCAGTCCGAATATTGTGCAGGTCAGTTACACGTTATGTAATTTGTTATGTAATCACGTATGGGTGGGTTGAATGCCCCACGGAGGGTACTGCTGGTACTTGGGGGGTGTGGGGCTTGGGAGGGGGCCTGCCACCCCTTGGTGTCGTCCATAGGTCTGCGAGGCCTAGGCCTATTTTGGGTAGTCTAGATTAATATGCCTGATACAGAAAAGGTGATAGAGCCTAAACTATCTCATATGACCGAAGATATAACAAATTGGGTCAATGTCCAGAAAGGGAGAGATATAAGAAAATAGGTCACACTATAATTTTCACAATATAAAATAATAAAACTTTGTCTCTGAACACTTTTTGAGGAGATTCATATCCGAGATATTAATGATTATCTAAGCATGCTCGAAATCTTACTGGAATTAGTTTGAGGTTTTTTACTGTAATGTTTTAATGTTTCTCAGAAAAACTAGTTCCCATGAATGATTTTCGATTTTTGACTTAAAGGTTAATACCTGTCCCCAACCCCTCCATAGCTAATGGCGAAATTGTGGGTGTTTCCTCATTATAGTGGCCTAAAACGCTTTAAATATGAAAATATTACATTTTACTTTTAATTTTGGTACTTTATGCATGCGGAGTTGTTCTGGACATTCACCCAAATTGGGTCTATAGAAAGGGGGAGGGGCAAACCCTTGACCCCTGCAAGGTCAAGTCACAGTGCCCTACGTTAGGTTAGGATGTTTTAACTTTTGGCAGTTTCAAAAAATAACATATTTAGAGACCCATACCCCCAATCTGCAGTCACCCCATAGCGTGTTTTGGTCATTTTAACCCTTAATGGACGGGCTTCGTCATATGAGTATCTATAACAGGTTTCGAGTAATGGACGTGCAAACTCACACGAGCATTAATATTACGAGCCATACGATTTGGATGAATTTAGCGGAAAAGATGTTCATAGCACTTCAGTGGCCCATAAATGACTTATGGCAACTGTGTAGCTCAGCGCAGAACAAAAACAGAGAGGGGGGTGGGAGGGATAAGTGTGCCTTGAGACTTGATGGGGGGTTAATGTATTGCCCCTTTCTATCTCATGACGTCTTTTTATTTGTTTGCTCATAAATATACTTAGGGATTGCGGTTGGTTTTAGTTCTTATCTTTTATGATAGTATATCAGCTATAATTGTAATTTTGCAAAGAAATATTGGAAAAAACATGTATATCTCACAAAAAGTTACTGCATCTGCCCACCTCAATAAATCTCGTAAATATTTTATAACAAATATACTCAGAATTTGTTACTGGTTTTAGTTCTTATCTGTAATGATACTGTGTTAGCTGTAATTATAATTTTACAAAATAAAATAAATTATTAGAAAAAACCTGTATAACTCAGTATAATTAGCATATTTTTACAAGAGTCTTGTAAAAGAGGCCCCACACAGGGTTGTAAATAGTCACGTTCAACTTAACGTGAAAGGTAGGAAAAATTTTGTAAAAATTTTTTTCTTTCACCATGTGCGTTTGCATATCTTCCTCTTTCCATTGATGTTTTTTTTTTTTCTTAAATTGGCCAACCTTAAAGTTTGCCCATTCTTGGGGTGTGTTTAATATATATTTAGCCTGTCCCTTAGGGGTTAAGGAAGAGTACATTGAGATATGTTTATTAACTAATTTTTGTTATTGAACAGTACTGCCTAGAAAAGTGTGTATTTGATGTCTGACAGGTGAGATAACTTGAAAAAGTTACAATTTTTTGTATATATATATCTAGGTATGTTAATCCCCAAAGAGCTGGTACTAAACATGGTGTCCCATGGATCTTTTCTACACAAAAACAAACAAAAGACTAAATTTCTCAGATCACTTACGTAAATTTTTCAAGTTATCTCACCTGTACTGCATCATAGACACCCTTGTCTATATAGTTCTGTCAGAAAATTTCATTAACAAACAATATCTCTGTATGGAGCACTTCTTTAGAATTACCTTTATTTTTATCATTAGGCTTATATCTTAGCCTATCAACATTTATACTAATGAAGTAAAGGGTCTTAGCCTGTTTTGGCCTTAGCTTTGAAAACGGTTGTTCTTTATAACCTTCATAGGTTATGGTGTCAGGCCTTTCTCGTAACACCCTAGATTTAGGTATTCCATTAGACTTTATGACTTAGGCCTGTTGTAGTAGGACAAGCCTAAATAGGCTGACCTTATTGGAGTCTTGTCTATGCTATTAGTAGCCTAAAATTCAGCTGAGATTCTGGTCTGCTGAGTATAGACCTAGCTTAGGCTATGTCATGGCTGCCATAGGCCAAGTGCTGAGGGTAATTAGTAGCTTAAATATTTAAATAACAGCATTCATGCAAAAATAGTTGAAATATATTTTTAACATTTTAAGCTTAGGGTAATATGCATACAGTGAGCTATTTGTAGTTTCCTCCAGACAGCAAAATTTGACTTGGTTAGTGTCCAGATTCATGTTTTCTTTTCTTCTCAGTAAATGTCTTATCAGTTATATTAGGCCTGCCAATTGGTTGCTAATTGTTGAACCAGTCCAAAGTAACTAATGAAGAAGCTACATCAATTCTCCTGTTGTGTCGTAACCAACAGACACACTTTGTTGTGGAGAGGTGATCCCAAAGCCTTTCCCAGAGTGGAAGATGGGTTCCATCCATAAGTCCCCTTGTTTCTCTCATTTAATTTTGGTGATTTTATTGTACTAGCCACAGTAAAACTGATGTTTGTCTTGACGAAAAGAGCAAGGTAAAAAAAACTTTTCACAGTTTACTGCAATTGGCAATATGCTGATGGTTTTTTAAAATTATTAAATTTTTACTATCCAATTTAAAATTCATTATAAACCAAAAGTAATAAAACTTGCATATACTGCATGTTACTTCAACAGTATTCATTATGCAGTTACCAAATATTTTCAGATTTATTCATGATGCTGTTGCCAGATATTTTCAGATTAAAGTGTTTCAAATAATCTAAGATGATTGGGTGTAAATGTCACTTGATTTCTCAGAAAAAGAGGGGAAATATTTCATGTTCTGTTGACTTAAAGTTTTGTGTCCTAGTTTGTGGATGTTATTGGTTCTGCAAGGAACCTACAAGGAAAAAACGCATGCAAATAATGAACACAACCCCCGACTGGCAGGTATACCAGTGAAATTTTGAATCCTTGCAAAATATGTAGATGTAAAGCAAAAAATGTATTTAATTCAATATCTAGGTAGTCTTTTTCTGTGTGGAGGATATGGGGTTGAAAGTAGTGAGTTTAATGTAAGTTGTTTCATTATGTTGTCGACAACCTTTGATTGTATACAGTATTTTCATATATATATATTGTAATAATACTCAAAGGGATCTGCTGATACAGAAGCAGTTGCCATGTTCCTGGCATAGTTACTGAAAATTTTTCTGTGATGAAACAGGACTTTTTCTCTTTTTTTTTATTATCCACAAAAGTAAAAAATTGGCACCAGGCATTAAACAGTAAAGGGCATGTTAACTCCTCTGGTATTATGTTGCTCAAAGAATCCTTGTGCTCCCAAAATGAAAAATAAGTTCTATCTTCCCATCTTCTGGCACAACCCTTAGGCATGGAGCTCTGCAGTGTTACTCAGTTGGAGAAGGAATGGTTGCCTTTCTTGGTTTTATTTAAAATAGACAATGCTTCTGAAGATTTAATTGTACAGTTTGTATTTTTTGCCAAATGACCTCATGTTTCCATCACTCAGCCAATGTATCACTGGGTATCTCAAAGGTTGATATACTCAGAAGGGTTGCAAGATGACTTGAACAGTGTTAAGTGCTGTACTTGATGTCAGAATCATGGATTGCTGCAAATCTTTCACAATTGTTAATGGATGAACTTTAGCCAGAAACAATGAATGCATGCTGCAAGAATCTGTGAAAGAAAATTGAAGATTTCAAAGGTTTCCCAGAGATCAACGGAGAGGTAAAGAAAATGATATGAACAATACAAGCCAGCAGCCAGGGTATTTTCATGATTAAGAATGAAAACTGCCATCAAAGATGGAAATTTTGATGAAGTAGTAAGAAATTGGTGAGGGGACTTTGTGGTAATAAAATAAGAGAAATGTGAATACAGTAATTAGGAAAAAATTCTTTGGCATCATGTGGAACTCGTGAATACTGTATATGGAACTGACCTCAAACCCCATAATGTTAAAAGTATTTCATGAATCTCATATGATGAAAAATGAATGAAGAGAGGCATGAGTAACTATGATACCATCTTAAATGAAATTAATATAGTACTCTACTTCACATAGAGGCTGGGCTGGACCAGAACCCTGAAAACTGGAAATATTCAGTAACTTCAATTGAATTAGATTAAATGCAATTTACTATTCATACAATACTATACAAGGTTCTTCCACTTTACAGCAACATCTGTACTACATAGTAGTGTGCAGTACGGTACTTGATAAATGAAATCTATAGTAAATATGTATTACATTTATATTTTTTCTTTCAATTTCTTTATCTCTCACACTAAAACATATATTTAAATGAACATGTTTTTCAGGCATGCCCAGAGAGTGAGCTTCCAAATCCATTTCCACCAAGCAGTTTTGGAAGTGCAGTAGAAAAGCAGCAGCAGATGTTTGATTTGGGTTCATCTGCTGGGCAGAATCCTCTCCTCTCTCATGAATCTGATGAATCACCAGTTTATTCTGAGAACCAGGTAGGTTTCTTATTTGTACCAAATAAGAAATGTTCATTATTGTATGTAATCTTAGTAGCTAAGTATTTTTTCATTCAAGAAAATTTTCAAATGGTTTCTCTGAGTAGGCCCATAGTTGGTGATGAAATGCAAGAGCTTTTATGGTTTTATTTCCATTTGGAAAATTGTATGGAAACCTTAATCTTGCAATGATTTTCAGAGTATGGAAAAGTCATTGAAACTGGATGACTATAGATATGGAGTTGAATCGAACCATTTTGTGTATAAATTGTTATTTATATTGCCACTAAAAAAGCAACATCTTAAGTGAAGATCAGTGCTCACATATGGGGTTGTAGTAAATTTTTTGACTTTTTTATTGATTATTTTACATGTGAAAAATGTTTAAGTTGCCTTATCTTTTTGTATACTTCTAAAACTTGTCAAAAACACTTGTAAAGAATAACTAAACATGAAGGTATTACATAAAACAGTGAAAAATATAGGAGCATGACATCTGACTTCTTGCCCATTTTCCTTTCAAGATGTCATGGGGTGCCAAAATTTTCTTTAATCATAATTTTTGGGATTATGTCAGACCAAGCAAGGGGTGAACTTGGACTGGCTTGGGTGATAGACTCAGAGTCATATCAAAAGAGAGAAAGAGTAATTTTCATATAGTTCTGGTTTACACATAAAGCTAAACTAGAGTACATAAGAGGTTATTTGTAGTGAATAGTTGATAAAGTGACAAATGTATGATGATAAACCATGCATAAAATAAAAAATGCAGAAAATAATGCCAGCATATTTTTGCATTGTTTTATAACGTATAAAGTACCAGAAACCTCCCTCAAGCACCCAGATATATGCTTTCCAATGATGGCTGCTCCATTTTCTTTTGTGTCAAGCAATGCCCAAAATCTCTCAAACTTACTCGAAGGTCACCTCAGGCTATGTGGGAACCTTTGACTTGAATATAACTTGATATCTCACAAATTTAACAAGCTGATTCTTGTATGTAAATAGCTAAAGCATATATTGTATGTCATAAGATTTAACTCTTTGGAACTAAATTCAAACATTCAGCGAGGTGGAAATTATCAGAAAAGTAGCAAAATTGGCCAATGTCACCCTGGTTTATAGTACATGTACAGAATATGAGTGCTAACTCTGCAAAAAAAAAAGCATTGACCGTGTATTAACCTTAAAAGAGACAGGCACTGAATGTATGAAGCAAAATTTCCCTTTTGAAGTATATGACTTTAACAACCAAGCAGAATATCTTTCAGCAATTATCTAAGTCATAATTGCATTGCTGGGAGAAAGGAAACTGCTAGTTTGAGCTACCCTGGTTGCAAGACCCTTAATATTAAGAAAATGAAATGCAACACTTAAAAACTATTCAACTAGGTCTGGACTTGTAACAATTGTTAAGGTTCCCTGGGTTATAATTACCTATGGCCAAAAAGCCATCATGGTTACTTAATTTCTCACAAGTTTTCAAGGTGTCTTGGAAAAAGTATATAGATTTAAGATACAGTTATGAGTCAGGAGCTTAAGAATGAACTTTACACAAATCTTAAAGGACACACTATTTGGAGGATTAGTTTTGAGTTGTAATTATTTATTCACAACTCAAACTAAGTGCAGTCCAATATTAAATTTTTTTTCATTAACTAGATTTGGCATCACAATAGCCTCTAATCATGAGTGTCCATCATGGTTGGTGTATGAATGAATAAGTACATGATTTTTGTTTTGTTTTCAGAAGGAATCTTCAAGAAAGAACTCTGTAGATTCTCAAACATACATGCATGAAGTTAGTGGAAATCTCCATTGTTTTGACCCTTTGGGGCTCATTCTTTGTCCAACAGTCAGTAGCCCAGAGCATATTATGGTGAGTTAAATGTATGGTGTAACCAGTTACTTTCATGTTTTGTGCATTGTTACTTTGGGTCTTTAAGACTTATGGATTTCGCTGTGAGAACCTTTACATCATATAGCAGTGATGACTGACGGTTGGAGCTAAGGTAGATAGTTGCTTCCTTGTTCTGATGAAAACTAAAGTTTCAGTATGGATTTATCACCAAGCATAATTAGGTTTATGAACATAGACAAAATTACAGGTAATGCATTGTCTTAAGGTTTAAATTAAATTTTAGGTAATGCTTTGTCTCAAGGTTTAGATAAAATTTCAGCTAATGCTTTATCTCAGTTTAGATGGTAGACACAAAACAAATGAAGGTTCTACTTTTAAAGGCTCTTTAGACTATCCATCATGCTTCCAACAGCATTGTTTTGTTTCTTGTAATTTTTTCTATTCCTTCTGACCACTTAGCTGTAATTTTTATTTTCTCAATTTTTACTGTTGATTTGAAAACAAATTATGTGAGGTAACACCACAGGAGTCCAGCAGTGTGACCCAGGAATCCATTTAAAGTACTCCCATTTCCTTGAATGGTCAGCTAATAGAAAAATATTAAAACTTCTTAATATTAAAGTAATAGAAAATAATATGTTGAACTAACAGTATAAGGTTTGCAAATAGGAATTTTCTGTGAGGTCTGAATTTAATAAAAACTGGATTGAAATAATGAATTTTGAGAGAGAGTTATTGGAACCTAATTTTGGTTTTATGAATAAGCTATCGTAGAGGACATTGTGCTTCCCAGAAAGGAAACTTTAATTGATGTTCTGTATATCCATTTATAGGTGAGAACAATTTAAACTAAGTACATGCATTTGAGTCTAGTCTCCGTTTAACCATTTGGTAGTATAAGATATTCCACTCCAGTGAGATTATATATATTACAGTATGATGATATTTTCATTGCAGGTAGCTGGTTCTGATGTATCTAATTCCAGAGACTATAAATCGAGCATTAAAACTTTCCGGTTACCTCCTGATTCCCTTTGGTATCCAAGAGGATCTCGCCACCAAGGGACTGACATTGTTTGTTCGGTTTTGTACAGTGAATTAGAAAATGAAGTGTTTGAAAAATTTATGGAACCAATAAATGTCAAAACTAACACTGCAGTATTACACTCGGAGAAAAGAGATGTGGAAACTCGTGTATCTGAAGGATGTGCCTTTGACGTAAGTGATTTCATGAAGGACGTTTGCCGTGCAAAGGATAGTGATTTAATGTGTAATGTACCGAATGTGAATTCTCCAAAGTCCAGTAAATTACAGCCTGGTGACAAGCCAAGCATGGAGCAGCTTTCTCATGTTTACAACGTCCTTGCTGAAACGGTAAGTAGTTATAATTTTTCTTTCAGTATACCATATTTGCTTTCTTGTTTGAAAATATGTGCATGTAGGTTATTGCTTCATTGCTTCAAAGTCTTGTATTATACAGCAAACTCTCAAAGATCTGGACTAGAAGATGGGGCAGTATCGAAAGGCTGACCAGAACCTTGAAAAGTTTTATAAGACAAAGTAATATTGCTTTGTACTGTACTGCAATACTGTACTAAAGTTATTAATAATGATAGAATTGATATAAAAGTAATATTGTGGAATATTTCGTTAAGAGAATGAGTGAGCCAGCCTATGGTGTAATTATTTACTTGTTTATCTTCCAATGAAATAATAGTAATAAAGTGAACAGAAAGCTGTTCAAGTAGAATGTGATTCACAAGTAATTAAAAAATATATATTTGTGCTTATCCTTCTTTCACATTTAGTTGAACTTTGTGATACTGTATGTAGACCGTGCTTTTCCCTAACATTTTTTTTATCTTATTTCTCTTTTGTTTTTTGTTTTTGCCTTAATACTTAAAAGATACATATTTACAAAAAAACCATAGTTAAAAGATACATATTTACAAAAAAACCATAGTTACCTACATTTTTCTGGTATTTATGTTTATTTTGTTGGTTTGAACAATTTTTCTAGTTTTGGCTGCTACTTGATCACAAGTGAATTTGTCTGTATTAATGGTAAAGTTTAGATTACGTTAGTGTAGGAAATAAAGAAAGAAAACTAACCACAGGTGTTTTAGCATTGGGTAGCAACATGGGTTGATGTAACTCTTCCATCCAAGTAGGGGCTATTCAGAGGGAATCCAGTAGGGGGATAGAGCTGTCATTGCACCTCACGCAGTGCGCTGTAGGCATTACTTGAGGTTTTTGCAGCATCCCTTCAGCCCCTAGTTGCAACCCCTTTCATTCCTTTTACTGTATCTCTGTTCATATTCTTTCTTCCATCTTACTTTCCACCCTTTCCCAACAACTGATTCATAATGCAACTGCAAGGTTTTCCTCCTGTTGCAGCTTTCAAACCTTTTTACTTTCAGTTTCCATTTCAGCACTGAATGACCTCATAGGTCCCAGCTCTTAGCCTTTGGCCTGAATTGTGTGTTCTTTATTCTATTCAAAAGAAATCACCTTTAGACATTCCAGAATAGGAAATCATGAAAACCTTTGCTTTTAGTTCTTTATTATTTTTCCCAACACTTGTTTTTATCCATTAACTGCCAAAATAGCATTATTATACAGTATGGTGTATATATCACTGGAAAGGAGATATAAAATTTTTTATGATACAGATTTTTTTTTCTCTCTCTCTCAAAAAGTTAGGAAATTTCTGTTCTTGGCTAAATTTTTTGGTATGATTTTCAAAGATACAGTACAGTTATTATGCTTCAGGTTGATACCGAAATCAGAATTTCGTTGTGAAAAAGAAATTTAGAACAAACATTAAAACAATTGACGTATTTCTAAGCTCATAAGCTAAGTGGCAAGCCAAAATGGAGTGTTTTCTGCAGTTGATTTTTGGATCCCCTTCCCTAAGGATGAAGAATAAAGTATTTTAAACTGGTTGAATTATTTTTGTCAGTTTTTTTTTTTTTTTTTTTTTTTTTTTTTTTTTTTTAATGTAAGTTCTGAATTTGAGTTGAATTTTCTTAAATAAGTTTATCTCTTTTTAAGGACTACAAGTTCTGTGGACCAACCAAATGAGTAGTAGTTAAAACAGGTACAGTATTTAGTTATGACCTCTGCAGAGGAGAGTTTATGAATTTAGTGTCAGTTTATTTGGCTGTTTTGATTAGAGACTCAGATTCAGCAAGAAAATATGTAGTAAAGGGGAACATGGCTTTTGAACCTTGAATCACAGGTGGACAGTTGATAAATGATCAGTTAAGTAATGAAGTAACCAAGGGTTTTTGCCAGGAGATACCCCATTGCTTACCACAAAATGTTAATTGTATATCTTGAGTCATTCTCTCCCCCCAACATATAGTATTCTAACATGCCTCTGTGACAGTCTCATATCCTCAGAGGGACCAGTGCCATTTTCATCATGGTAAAGTAAAGGTAGTTTACAGAGACCATTGTTACATTGCACGACTGCCACAGGAATTACCCAAAGAATTTTTTTTTTTTTTGTTGTAAGTGAGAGGGAGAATTAGAGGAGGATAAAGATAAAAAAAAGTTGGACAGCTCAGTAGGTGATAACAAAGATAGTGAGCAAAAGTAAAGAACTGAAAGCTGTGGAGCTTGAGAGTAAAGGGATGTTGCAAAATACCTTAGTGCCCTCTACATTATACAATTCGAAGTATTCTTTTGTTCAAATCCTACAAAGTCCTGCAATGTCACGGGTATGTGATACAGCATGGGTAACATTCTCAGTAGATACTAGAAACAGAAAATTTTTTTATTGTACTAAATCACATACTGTATTTTGGAACTGCATACTTTAATTTATACGGACTGAATAAAAATTGATGTATCTATGTCTTTTGTAACATAATGCATTATTATTTTCATTATTGTTTTTCTTTTTTTAGCTTCCAAAGTTGTTTATTCAGCCTCTTGACTACAAGATTTATGCTCAGCAAATTGTCTTTGAGAATAGGATCCGAGGAAAAGTTACAGTGTAAGTACCATAATTGTGTATAATACAAGAATCTTTTAAAGTGTTTTTTTTTATCATTTGAATGAAAATTTAAATCCCATTTTTGTCAGAAAAGAATCTGTAAATACTACTTCACAGTTTGTGTTTATGAAAATGAAGAGATTTGTGTCGGTGCACGTTTGCTGTCAGCCAGAATGAAGGGTGTTTTATCCACACTCCCCCAGGAATCTCAGGGGTTAAGAAAATGTAAGCTTCATATTGAGGAATTTCAGCTAATAAAACATATTCCTTCAGACTTATAATATCCTAATAAGTAAATAATATTCCAGTAATGTAGCATGCAACATTAAGACTTACTTTAGATAAAAGAGGCCTTATAAATGATACTTGGTGTACTGACTAAATTAGACGATTGATTTATGAGCATGATGAAACACCTGTGATTGAGAGCAAGATCTTTATGGTTAACAAAGTCAGAGTTATTAGTTAAATCCATATGAACAAATCTTGAACTCATATTCATTGTCAAGATTATCTCAGCTGTAGCTATGTTAATTAGATCTAGAAAAGGGGACCTAACTCAGGTGCAGTTCTTGCTTTTCCCAAGGTTGCATGTTAAAGAAATTTGTGAAAATAGAAGCAGTTTGCTAATAGGATGTGATAGTTGCTTAATTGTGTTACTTTGACGGCTTCTATTGAATTAGTGACTTTTCGTGAGATAACTTTTGCCATTTGTGGGTAAAAGCCAGAAGAATTTGTAGGTGTTCTACTTTAGCATTTTTATTAATGTGGTATACAAATACACTATCTATACTAAAATGTTCTAAAGATAGGAATAAAGTACTGGTAGGTTGTTATAAAACAGTCATGAAGATTAAAATAGGTTTAAAATGATAAAGACAGTGGGATTTTTTTATGGTAAAGTAGTAATTTTTTAAAAATAATGTCTCGTTTGGTGAAGTATAAATTATATCTGCCTTTTTTTCAGGGGGTTGATACCATATGTAAAGCAAGTGGCATTGTTAAGGACAGTCGGCCATTTGAAGTTTGCCTTCGTCAAATTTGAAATTTTGAAAATAACAAAACATCCAGAAGATGGCACCATTAGGGTTCGATGGCAGATCCGTGGCATATCAGGCCTAAAAGTATGTGTGTGTTTTTCATGTGTGGAGATGCTGATGATGTTTATCAGTGATATTTTGCAATTTGTGATTCTTATTTTTATTTTGAATACAGTATTTACATCCTTTTCATGATTAGACATGTCTTTGAACAATCTCCAAACTTAATTATTTCATTCATCTAAATTTGACACTTGATGCTTTATGATAGTCTTATAAGTGTAGAAATTAAAGTGGACACTTTAAGAAGAATTTCATATTTTTAAACTATTATGTTTACATGTTTTTTTTTATTTCGTAACAGATATATATTATATACAAGTGCTATATTTAGTGAGTAGTTTCATTTGGTAAGCATTTAATCTGGGTTATAAATGTCCAAAATCAGGCTTAAAAGTAGTATTTGATTACTTGAGTTCTGTATTGTTATTACCATTTAACAGTACCTGAAATTGAAGCACTTTTGCAGAATCATTTGTTTTTCCATGGTACTTTACAGTCAAAGGAAAGTAGCCATGAGGCCAAGTTGATTAATAGTTTGTGACTGATGACACTGGTTGGCTTAATACCAAAATCATAAAGTGAACATTAAAACTATTCTTTCAAGCTGTTCATAGACTGATTGCATTGCTTGTCTTAGTCCTCCCACACCACCCCCTTCCCTTTGGTAACCCAGCACCTACTTGAAGTGAGGGAGTCTTGCATGATGCAAGAAGTATTTGGCAAGAACATCAGGTTAGGTTTTCCAACTCGGCATGTATTACCTCTGCCAGGGCCAGTTCAGAGTCTCCATGCTAAGACTGGACCTCTGGCAATTCTTTTGTCTGTTTTGCTTTTTTCTCTTTTACTACTAATATGTCATCTTCTCAGCGTAATTCCTAGTCAGGGTTTTAATGAGCCTTTTCCAGGTTGTTTTTGTCTTTTGTCCTTTTTGCGTCTATTTCATTTTCTCTGTCATCTCAAATGCAATCTCCATCTTTTTGGCATTCCTCTCCTTCATGTCCCCAGCACTTCCCTTTCCCCGAACCTCTCTAGCATCAAGTCAGTTATCATCTCATATCCTCATAATGTGCCCAAACTATCTCTGTCATGGCCGTCGGCCTTTCTTTGACACTTCAGTGACTTTTGTTGATCCTCTTGTCATCACTCCACTTATCCATCCATCTGCTCGTTCTTATTGTGTTTTCTTTGGTAGTGCTGCTTTTATCCCATACAACATAGCAGGTCTAACCACCAACATATGCACCTTGATCTTCAGCATAATAGGGATTCACTTGTTTTTGGGTACTCATAATACCCCGCTTCAGTAAAATAGCTCAGAGATCTGGAAAAAGTGTTCCAATCTTTTGAAGTAGAGCATTTCTGGTTCTTGGGTGTAGACCAGCTTCAGCTTTTGGTCTTAGCAGAGAAGTGGCTCGAGTGTACTGAAAGAATGAGTGGGTTCTTTTAAAGAATGGCACAAAGCAACTCAAAGCTACGTAAGCTTTTACATGCATAGGATGGTCAAGTGAATGAGACTGCTTTCTTTCTGGATCTGGCAAAGAAACATTGTGCTTGGGCAGGAGAGAAAGAAATGGGCCTTCATTAGTCAGCCAGTCCCATTGCTACTGCATTATTCTTTGCATGGATGCCAAATTGTATTGCTTCAAGTGATCAGCCTTGTGAAAATTTTAAGCAAAGGGAGAAGCATTGAAACTTGGCACTGAGGCATTAACATTAACATTAACATCTCCTGAGAAGAAGATGTCTAGTTCTGAAAGACATATTGTTGGAAGAGAAGTGTTCCTTGACTGCCATTAGCAAAGTACTTGAGCAGCTTGGTTCCCTCAGCACAGTAGGAATTGTTGCCAAGGATCAAACATCTATATTGCTACCTCCTGTAATACCCATTCCACTACTGGAGGAGCTGGTAAGATTGGACTAACAAACCTTTACTAGATAGGATGGCCACAGTTTATGCATATCACTTGTAACAAAGGTCTTACAAGCATTACATATCTTATCTGGTAGACATAAGATACTCACTTCTGCAGAGATACACTTCTGATCATAGACTTCCACAAGTTGCTAGGGCATATTGATGGTGCTTGAAACTGCTGGATCAATGAAAGGAATCTGATCCTATTATCACTGTCAGACCAGAGCTGCTAATCTGTTGATGCTCAACCCCAGGCAGGTAGCTCTCATCAAAGCCACCAGGTCGGACTTCTCCCAGTTGAGATGGAGTCAGGTTTTGACAGTTCACACAAAAGCTGTAGGTACTGAAACAACTCCACTGACTTCACTAGCCAGTTATTTGGGTACCTCTGAAGTCATATGCCTGAATGGTGCACCCATGTTTTCAACGGTGCCAAAACCTGAGTTCAGAATTTCTGAGTGATATCTTTGTTGAAATGTCTGGATTTTAACTAAAAAAATCTTTCCTGCCTATGCAAAATAAACAGTGGATGAATCATGATGTGAAATAAAGCATCCTTCAGGTCAGAGCCATCATTCATCTTGCCTTTGCAACCTCTTACAACAACTGAGTTCCCTTTATCAGCAACAAGCTAATGCCACCCCTTGTTAGCTATTTAGCATGCAAAAGCAAAAACATGGGCTCCAAATTTAAGTGAAAATTGATCACAGATAAAATGCAATTAATAAGAAAGAGGAAAACACTGGGAATACACATGAACGCTGCCAAAGTGTAAAATTCACAAAAGTAACCAAGCTGTCTTTATGTATAAGAAAATACTAGGACTGAAAATATTTGATAAGCTGGGAAAATCACACACTTATGTTTAACAGAAATTAAAGCAGAGAGGTGAAAGGGAAAAAGGAGAATATGTAAGTGAATGACGAATGAAAAAGAGCCAGATATCTAGACAAGCCAGGGAAACTCTCCACAAAGCTATTATTACAGATACAAACAGGAGGGTTTTGGTTGCTTTTTACTGTGTTTCTTGGTTGTAAGCATGCTTTGACACTCAATCCGATTCTGTCTCGTAGACAAAAGATTGTTGGGTTTGACGATGTGTTAGACCATTAATTTGGCTCAATTAAGATTGATTGTGGTGTAATTAGTTGTTCAAGTTAACTGATCATGAAGGGGGTTACAATTCTGAAAGTTTTCACTAATGTTCAATGAAGGGGATTACAGTTCTGAAAATTTTCACCAATGCTCAAATTGGAAATTATTGTAGTTTGAATGCAGAGACCACAGTCACAAGAAAATTCAAATTATATGGAAAGTCAGCATAGTCAGTTTGGTTTGATTTTTATACCAATCAGATTTTTTTGTCAAATTACACAGGTTTCACAATGAATTGGTATTATATACTGGAAATTTGGACATGTTGGCCATGAAAATAATAACCCAATTTTTTATTATTGCTGAGAATAGTAGTTTGTCATTTGTATGTAATTAGTAACTGATTGGAAAATCAAATGCCATTAACCCTTAAACGCCTGTTGGACGTAGCAAACGTCGACTAAAATTGTCTGTTGAATGCCGAGTGGACGTAGCAAACGTTGACTACAAAAAATTTCAACCTTCGGTCAACTTTGACTCAACCGAAATGGTCGAAAAACACAATTGTAAGCTAAAACTCTTACATTCTAGTAATATTCAATCATGTACCTTCATTTTGCAACAGATTAGAAGTCTCTAGCACAATATTTCGATTTATGGTGAATTTTTAAAAAAAACTTTTTCTTACGCCCCTCGCGGTAACTCGGCCAAAAATTTCAGAAATTCTTTCGTCATTTTGTTGTAATTTTTGCACTGTTCTATATTAGCCGTTACATAAAGTTTTATATATGAAAATGTGCGCAATTTCATGTAGAATACAACAGAAAATAACTCATGGTTGTAGCTTTTATCAGTTTTGAAATATTTTCATATAAATCACGATAACTGCCAAAATTTCAACCTTCGGTCAACTTTGACTCGACTGAAATGGTCAAAAAACGCAATTGTAAGCTAAAACTCTTACATTCTAGTAATATTCAATCATTTACCTTCATTTTGCAACCAATTGGAAGTCTCTAGCACAATATTTCGATTTATGGTGAATTTTTGAAAAAACTTTTTCCTTACGTCCGCGCCAGAAATTCTTTCGTCACGTTGTTGTAATGTTTGCACTGTTTTATATTAGTCGTTACATAAAGTTTTATATATGGAAATGTGCGCAATTTCATGTAGAATACAACAGAAAATAACTCATGGTTGTAGCTTTTATCAGTTTTGAAATATTTTCATATAAATCACGATAACTGCCAAAATTTCAACCTTCGGTCAACTTTGACTCGACTGAAATGGTAAAAAAACGCAATTATAAGCTAAAACTCTTACATTCTAGTAATATTCAATCATGTACCTTCATTTTGCAACAAACTGGAAGTCTCTAGCACAATATTTCGATTTATGGTGAATTTCTGAAAAAAATTTTTCCTTACGTCTGCTTGTAGCGTAACTCGGCTGAACATCTCAGAAATTCTCGTCATGTTGTCGTAATGTTTGCATCGTTTTACATTAGTCGTTACATAAACTTTTATATATGAAAATGTGTGCAATTTCTCATGTAGAATACAACAGAAATTAGCTCATGGTTGTAGCTTTTATCAGTTTTGAAATATTTTCACATAAATCACAATAACTGCCAAAATTTCAACCTTCAGTCAACTTTAACTCGACCAAAATGGTCAAAAAACGCAATTGTAAGCTGAAACTCTTACATTCTAGTAATATTCAATCGTTTACCTTCATTTTGCAATAAATTGGAAGTCTCTAGCACAATATTTCGATTTATGGTGAATTTTTTAAAAACATTTTCCTTACGTCTCTTGCTGGTAACTCGGCCGAACATCTCAGAAATTCTTTCGTCTCGTTGTCGTAATATTTGCACCGTTTTATATTAGTCGTTACATAAAGTTTTACATATGAAAATGTGCGCAATTTCATTTACAATACAACAAAAAATAACTCATGGTTTTAGCTTTTATCAGTTTTGAAATATTTTCATATAAATCATGATAAATAGAAAAAATTCGACTTTCGGTCAACTTTAACTCAACCGAAATGGTCGAAAACTGCAATTGTAAGCTAAAACACTTACAGTCTAGTAATATTCAATCAATTAGCTTCATTTTTAACAAACGGGAAGTCTCTAGCACAATATTTCAATTTATGGTGAATTTAAAAAAAAAAAAAAAAATTTTTTACGTCCCGTGGCGTTTAATTCATGCATCATTTTGTGATAATATTTTCTCTGTGTTGCTTTGATCGTTTTAAAATTTGTTATATACCAAAATCATCGCAATTTAGTGTACAATACAATTAAAAAAATTAAGTCATTAGCTTTAATCGTTTTGCTTACAGCGATTTGTATACAATTATATACGAGTTTTTTTTTCGCTGTCATATATTCCAATATTTATATATGATAATGATATTTTTTTTCATTTCTGATGGTTGCATACTAAACTTCAGGCAATGACAAAAAAAAAATGAGCCAAAAATGAACTTTTAATCTTAAAAACTAAGTGTGCTGTGATTTTTTGAAAAAAACTTTATTTTCCGCTTGGGCGCTAACTCACCGAACGCCGCCGGCATACGGGAGACGTTTTTGTAAATAGGGCTTCGGCGTTAAAGGGTTAAAAGAAAGTGATTTTGGTAATGTTTTTTAATTGTGCTTTTAGCACAAGTAAAAAACTACTTTTTTCCTAATCAAGTAGTTAACCTTGTCACTGAGTTATATACAGTATTTTGTTTCATTTGTAAATTGTATTCCAGGCAATGATTCAGTTTTGGAAGATCAAGTTGTGGAACTGGAAAACTGTTCAAGACCAAATGGAAAGTTGGTACGATGGATATTCTACTTTCTTTGTTGGTGGGGATGGTCTCGTTTACAAGCATATTGCAGATAGTGTAAGTATAGCTTGATTTTTCTTACTACTAAGAATTCTGGTATTGCAATGTTTTTTTTTTCCAGTAATCTTGGTCATTGTCATGATGTGGTATAATGCTTCACTAAAGAGGAACATGTAGGCCTTAGACATCACATAACATAATATGCAGGGGCCTGAACTTTTATTGTAAATCTAATTGATTTTTAAATAAAGGTAGTTAATAGTTGCTACAAGCTTAAAAATTCTAGAACAAATACAATATATGTAGTACATATGTACTCTTATATACAGTACATATGTACTCTGTTTCATCAGAATGTATGGTACACATAAATATACTGATAATTGTTATAGTTATATATCAATGGAATTTGTGAATGTTATGTTAATTTTTTTGGTAATATTGTGATGGCTATATACTCGGAAGAAGTGTATTGCAAACCTCTTTTTGAAGGGGCTGGCTTTTCAGAGCTATTTCTTCAGGTAGCTTATATGCCTCATCCTAAGCGAATATGACTGCTGTTTGCTGTGAACCACTTGCATGCATTTCTTCCACAAAATACCTCCCAACAAAAATAATTTTGTGTCACTTCATTCTATGAATATGAAAAAACTCACATATTTTCCTTGCTTGTTCCAGATGATGCCAGACGAGGAGCACACTGTGATTGAGAAGGGTCCCCTTGCCGCTAAATTAGCGGCTCTCCTTGGTTTAGCACATCGACCTAATCTTGGGGATGCTAGCTCTCCGTTACCCTTTGATTTGAGTTCTTTATCAATGATGCACAAAGAGGACGAGGAAACGTACTCCCAGTTAATGTTACCCCTGGAGAGAATACAGTAATTTATCTGGTGCATGGGATCTTATTTGTTGTCATTCATTGTGATGTAGGGGGTACTGTATTTTGTGAAGTTGGAGTATCTTGTGCTCTATCATGTACCAGTGCTCTTTTCTGTATAGCATTTGAAATGAGGGCAGTTGGTACATGATAGTTTGAACAAGAATTTTTGAGCTCATTGTATAGAACATTTATAAAGGTGATAGTACTGTATTTGAAACAGTGTGAGTATGGAGAAACTGTTGTAAGTGATTTTTGCTGCAAAATTTGTACCGAGTATTGGGAAATTTAACAAAAATATTTTTCATTAGTAAGAGGGTAGATATGTACTGTATTTGTTGACCTTAGATTAGTAGGGACTCTCATTGCAGTGTAGTTGGTATATGTATTTTTAACTAGTAAAATGAGAAATTATTTAGATGAGCTCAAAATATTCAAGGTATTAACTTTGCAAATGCTTTTTAATAAGTTATATTTACTTTTATGCAAATGGTTTTAAAGAAGTTATATTTACATTGGAGAAGCAAATTTGTTATATTTTTGGAATTACTTAAGAAGTACGAGCAGTGCTTCATTTTGGGGTCTTAGTTTGGTAAGGTTTTCATTGGTTATGAGTGACTTGTATGAAATGTTTGAGCATTGCTCTATTGCAGGTGATGTACTAAAGCCACTAAACTGAAATCTTATGAAAAGAAAATATGATTTAATGTTAAGACAAAACGACACTATTTTTTTATTTAAATAAAACCAATATGGCCAGGACATCATGAAATCTATTTCAAGTAATATGGAAAGCATAATATGGTAGAGATAATGAGACTGTTTTGGTGTTA
Source organism: Macrobrachium rosenbergii (assembly GCF_040412425.1). NCBI lineage: Eukaryota > Metazoa > Arthropoda > Malacostraca > Decapoda > Palaemonidae > Macrobrachium > Macrobrachium rosenbergii. Next base: position 26,659,787 of record NC_089767.1, on the reverse strand, counting down.
TATTGAAGGAAAGTTTTGCATCTCCCTTCAAAAATTGAGACTTTTCATAAGAGAGGTATGAGATCAAGAAGAGCACAAAAGAAAATACTCATGACTACTATTTTCCTATACCACATATTGATGCATCAACAAACTAAGTTTGTTTGCACTGAATATAAAGAATATCCTGACTTGCATTTAGTGACGTGTCATCTTAATTACTTTATATCTGAAGACAAACACATGCCTTTGGGCTTGCTTCCACAAAGTGGTTGAACCAAACCATCAAGTCAAGATTAACTCGGTGAATTGGCATAAGAATTACAGTGTTCTACTTGCATGTCTTAGAAGATATCAAAGTAGGTGTCCAGGTTAGTGGATAGTTTGCATTCAATAGTGAGCTGAAATTCTCAGCTTTCATAGGGCTGGCTCATAGAATTGCAATCTTATGTAACTTGACAGGAAAAGATTCTTTTTGACGTTTTGTGGTTGTAATTTTCTCATGGAAAAAAGTAGTTTGATGACCAGCTATATATAAGGGGTTCGTGGTGTGGTCCTGATATCAGTTGCCATTATATTCATCTTTATTCAGCTGTCCAAAGGAATTAATGGTAGTAGAGATATAGGAATTGTATTCCAACTGTGCATGTTAAGTACATCTGCCCCCCATCTAGATTGTAAGACAGAACAACCATAATAATTTAGTCTGCCAGCATTTGTACATCTTGCAAAGAAGTGATTCTCTCTCTCTCACACATATATGTACAGTCTTGTAAGAAAGGGACATCCTTCATGGGAAGTCATCTTTAAACATTTTAGAATTACATCAAGAATGCCTTGCTTGGTCAACATTTTTTGGCACAGCCCTCATCCCACATCAACTAGGGCAGTGGTTCACTCCCGTCCTACCACATACTAGTCCATCCAGATGCAAATGGTTACCAGTGTCTGTTGGGGACAAAAAAAAAGTCTTTGGACTAGCAGTATCTTCCCCAAGGAGTTGCTTTGAAGCTAGAAGGATGGACCCTTTTGGCACCACCCTGTCTAAAAGAGAAAATTGCTTAGGATGAAAAATTTATAAATATTACAAATACGTAGAAAGTAAATATTAAAGTTATTGAATTTTTGTATGCTATTTCATTGTAGACATTGAAATTTGCATTTGCAATGATAACATCTGCCAATGCATGTATAAAAACAATTTATGCTCCATCCATTTTAGTTTTTATGCCAGACACAAATTCGTAAAATTTAGTGATTGACAAGACTACTAAAGTCGAATCATTTTCTAATCTTGGCAATATTTGTGTTGCTTTCAAATAGGGAAAGTGTCATTTGTTTTTATTTGAAGAAAAATTGCTTTTTGCTTATTGGGAAGAGTTTGATGTCTTTTATTAGTGTTGCCAAAGCAGTATTAAAGAGTAAGTATATTGGGCATTATTTTTTGGTGCAGGAGGGGTGAAGTAACAGGAAACCACTACAGAAAGAGCATACGTGTGGGTTATTCTACATTAGATGAATTTTGCAGGTACTGTATAGGTGAATTATGTTTGTTTTTTCTCTTGGTCATTACCTGTAAAATTGAAGGTTCAAGTAGGTATAGCAATAAATTTCTTTTGATTCTGATGGATTCAGTGAACTTCAGAGTTACTAGAAGTTCATTACTGTGAAGTACTGTATAAGAATTTCATTGGAGATTGGCAGCATTTCTTTATATTAGGTTAGTAAGCTATAGCCTCAGTCACGTTTTTGGTCTATAATTGGTAATTTCTGAATATTGAGCCAGATCTGTAGTCCAAGGTAAGTTGCTGAGATTTTTATATAGTTTTAATTCTTTTCATACTTTCTGCAGCTGATGGTAAGTACTAAATTCACGTATTGTAGTTAGGTGTTTGCAGTGTACCTTCCTGTTGTGTGACCTACTCAGAAGATAAGGCAGTACTGTTGAATATCATAACCACACAATAGAACATTTGATGCAAAGGTGTACTGATTGCTCAAAAACTACTCCAGTGTAGGATTTGGCTGCCATAATAGATTCTCTCTCACACGGTAGAGTTGTCTGCAATATTAACTTGTTAAGTTTGTAAAGAGAATGCCACCACAAAAATTTTCAGTGTTCATTAACTGGAAATTCTACAGCAGAAGTTTTGAAATTGTCCTGAAAATTCTTTAGATCAGTAAATTGAAATTTTGTTCCATAAGTCATGTTAAGTTGGTGTAAATATTGACATATGTTGAATCTTTGCTCATTTAAGTATCTAAGAAAACAAGACACTGGCACAATTGATTCTACTATGACCAAGTTAAATTAAAAACGTTGAAATTATTTTGATGTATGGATATTTTGTGAATACCATGCACAACACAATTCCAGTCCCTGAGTGTAGAGAATATATAAAATTTATCATTATCATCTGTTAAAGTTTTTATATCAACTTTCCCTTCATGTGATTGAATACATCCAGTAATTAGGTCTCCCTCCATTCTTCTGCCTTTTGCACTTTGTGTAAATTCTCCTTTGGTGCTGGTTTTCTTAATCCCCCCCTTTTTTTTTCCTTCAAAATTCTTGGCCTTCCATCTGGTCTTTGTCATGCTACTCCCTTTACTTTCTGGAGTGACCTTTCCTCACATTTTCATTGAAGTCTTGAGAATTTTCATTTCATCCTATAAGTAAATTTTTTTAAAAGTTGCAGTTTAAAAGATGAAGTACATGGGGTTATTCAGAAGAGCAAATACCTTGAGCCAGACCTATGAGAGTATAATTTAACTTGCTAGTCTGGTAAAAAATGCTGAGGATTAGTATTTCGTGCAAAGTGAGTTGATAGTACATAATGCCTTAATTTGAATAATGAAATTAATTTGACTCGGTGCAAGTTTTTGGCACTAGTCTGGTCATTGTTTTGAGTTAATTTCAGTTGCCTTTGTAGGAGGTGTAGGCAATGAGGAATTGATAAGCAATCCAGTGTATATATATAGTATCTGTTTTAGACTTGTGATGTGGTGCTATATATAATAAAAAAATGGTAAAAGCTTCAGTAAGTAATGCTTTACAAATTTTTGCGCCATAAACAAATTTGCAACTTGAGGTAAACTTTTTAGGAATCCTCTTGACAAGAGGGGAAGATAGTTGGTACCATATTATGAAGGGTTTGCTTCGTATTTTGTTAACCTTGTTATGATAATTGAGATATTCCAGATGCTTTGAAATGTTCCTATTCATGCTGCATCCGGTCTTATGTTATTTGTATCCCGTGATCACTAGAATAGCTATCGAACTGTTTTTCAGAAATGTGCAGTACTGTACATGAGATCCTGTATTAACAGACATATAATGAAAACAAGTTCTATGAAATCTTAATCTCTCCTGAGTCACTTGGCACATTACTAATTCCATTCCAGTGAAATTCTTCACTTTTTATTTAAATTAACTCTTCCAGAATTAACAGCTTGTTGGCTAGCTTTAACATCTAATTTCCTTGTGAACCTATGATATACTGTATTGGATTTTGAAATATTGTGTATCCGCAGTTGTTGCAAAGTGTTTTATTTGGGTTGATTTAGTACATGTTGACAGGTTCATGAAATAGTGATGCTTCTGCATGTGAAAAAGGACATCAAAGAAGTTTATTTTGTTGGAGATACTTAAGCAAATTCCGTATAAATGGTTTTCACCATAATTTTTGCATGTGTTACGTGCATCATAAAAGCTGTGGAGTAAGGACTATTAAGGTGGGGATTTTCCAACAGATTTTATTTTTTATTAATGTAACATATGCTGAGCCAGTTCTTCACTAAACATATTTGCCCTGTGTTCTGGTTAAACTACTTAATAATAATAATAGTTATCTAGAGGATTCTAGCATGAAAAACACAACTGCAATATCTTTGGTAGGTTTCTTATTGCTTATATGACACTGTTGATAATGATGACCATCTAGTTTTCAATTTAGAATGCATAGAAGTGAAGCTTTCTTTTTTGCTGTGTAATAAACTTGATATTATATGATAGCTCTATGAAGTCTTAATCCAGCAGAGGTAATATTATAGCCACCAAAACCCACCATACTCTCTGGTTATAAAACACCTCATAGATCTTTTTTTTATAGGATGTGAAACAGCAGCACTCATTTATATGAATTCATATTGTGTGTGAGTTTAGTCATGAGGACATTCTCCAAAGTGTAGAAGGAATTTTATGTTAAATGCCAAGCTCAGATGTGGACAAAACATTTTGTCTTTTTTTCCCATATGTATGATTTTGCTCACGGATATCTTAGTGTTTTATTAGATATTCTTTTGTTATTCTTAATAAAAAGCCAATTGCATTCTTTTAGATGTGTGTGGTGTCATTCTTATCTGCTAGAAACTGATAATTGTGTTCAGGTTTAAATTATAGTGTTTTGAATAACAGGTTTTATTTGTGGAAAAAAATACTGTATAAGATTACAGATTTTAATATTGGGAAAAAATGGTAATGTCTTTGAGTTTTTGAAGTGCATTTGTTATTTTTCAGTAATGTTCATAACTGAAATGGGTATTAGGAATTGAGGTTTTCTGTTTATCCATCAGGGTTACTTTTAAGTAGGTACCAATGTAAGATTTGCATTTCAGTTTTTTACAGTTCTATTTTTTCTTAATCTATTTAAATTTTATTTAATCTAAAAAAACATTTTATAGTCCTTATAGTAATAATAAATAGTTTTTAAAATTTGTCATTAAAATTTACATGACGTTTTATTTTTTTAAATGTAGTGACAGTATACCACTGTCATATGCATCCATCTTCTTTAAAAGCAAAAAATATTTTGCTAATGTATGTACTGGAAGCAAGTATATTAGTAAATTTAACAGATTTACATTTTCATCTGTTAGGATTACAAAAGAGATTAGTTATACTGTAGTACTACATCTTTGTAACCAATATTAACTTTTGAAATGTGCTATATAACTGGTGCAAGACTTAAGTTCTACGATCTTCATCTTAGTTCATGGGCTTGGCTCATACAAATTTGTTAACATGTTGTGAAAAGATTCTAAGTTTTCCTGTTCTTCATGGGAAGGGAATCTTGCAGTAGATTGTCAGACTTACCTACTCTAACCTCTGGGTAGGAACGGTATCAGAAGTAGTGAAAAGATTAGCTTGGCCTTATTGAATAAGCCACTAACTGATCATGCATAAACCTTAGGCCAAAGAGAACATAATACAAGTGATTGAACTGCCCAGTTATAACCTAACAAGAAGTTGGCATTGTTCAATCAATATATCTATACTATAGTCATTCTCATACATAGTTTCCATTAAGAACTCTGGTTTAATGAATTATAGCAGTAGTAGGCAGTGGCATTAGTTGTCTTAATTTGGTCACTTGAAATGCTCTCTTTCTCTCTTCTCTTGGCTTAGTAATCTTAAAAACTGTAGATACCTATATTAATAGCAATACTGTGATTTTGTGGGATGCTGGCATTCAGAGATTGTAATGTCTGTCTGGTATTTTGTATGAATGAGATTCTCTTGTGATATGGTGGCGAAGATATTGTTGGTGAAAGAAATATTTTGCAATTTTGAAATTATTTTTCTTGGTGATGTATTAGAGACTATTAACTGTAAAGTAAACTGCAGAACCAAATATTTTTTTGTTATGTTGTAAAAAGTGTATATATATTGTATAGCATAAGTTGAAGGTGGTTCATCATATGCTATTAGTTTTTCCTTTTTTCCTGTGTAAATAAAGGTATTAGGACTGTCATGCTAAACTGTACATATCTGATAATTGTTGTTTCATGAAAATGAAATAATTATCTCATGATCTAGTGTTTCATTCCTTAAGCTGTACAAATACAGGTATCCTTCCAGTTGGCAAAAAGATATAAAACTGGTGCCATCGTGCCATAGGACAAAAACATTGTGTCCATATGTAGATGATGTAGATTTGTTTTACGATAACAGTTTTGCTTATTAGAAACTTAATACAACTTGTCAAGAATTAACCCATCATCATTGTTGATGAATATAGATAACTTTCATGTAACGAAAATTAGTGTCAATAATCAGAATCATTAAACTGAAAAATTTTTCTGTTCATTGGTATGATGTATGATAAAGAATGATGGTGTATATAACTCCAAGGTAAGCAGGGAATTATTCAGAACAAACTAAGGTAACTGCACATTTAATAGAAGAAAAATAAAGCCAGTTAGGTGATCCACATTAGTGAATATGTATAACAAATTATCTCTGCATATTTTTAGTGTCTTATTTTTCCAAAACTGGCAATAACCTATTATTTTTCCCTCCGATGATTGTGGCTGTATGCTTTTTGTACTTAAAAGGGATGTCTATCATAATTTATACAAGTGACCATCATGCACAGATTTGCATGTAGGGAAATCATCTGTCCATCCATCATTGTTTGTCACTTGCCATGTCATTGCAACTACTAATTAATGGTTAAAAGGATTCCAGTCACACTTGTTATAAGATAGACCATGGTGCATATACTCATAAGCATCAAGGGAGCTTGCCTGTCAGCATGTTATGCCTTGTCATCAGAATTCCTCTTGCACAGTTGAAGGGATTTCAGATAAACATGGTACAAGGATAGACCAGCATACATAGATGTGTATGATGGAGGACCATCCGCTTGTTTGTCCATCAGTAGGTCTGTCATACTTTTTTATACTAACATGGTTGAAGGGATTTTGGCCAAACCTTGTACAAAAATCGAAGACCGTTATGCATAAGTGCAACACTTGAGTTTACCTGGTTTCATCAATCAGCTGATGTTTATTAGGGACAATGTATTACTTTAGCAACACACTCGGAATGCTAATAGATCCAGTTCATTTTTTATGCAATTAATATGTTTTGTTTAAAGATTTCAACTTTATTAACAATGAACTGAGCAATCATCCTCACCATATTCCTAGCCGCTTTGATAACTTATTCATAGCTTTTCTTTTCTGCTCCATCCTAACCATGGATGTGTCCACAGTAAACAGACATTTTAGGTGACATCATTTGCTGGCATTAGATGTTACATTTTTTCACTTGATCTTCATAGAGATACACTTACAGCGCTATATATAACGAGCACAGAGCATGGTAGGCAGTACTCTGGTTTCTTAGCATTAAACTCTTTGCCCCTTCAATGGTTAGTTTTATTTTTTTTTTTTTTACTGTATACAGTCTCCTTTTGGAGGTAGGATGTAATGGCACACTTTAGATGAAACTGAAGGTTTCTTGAAGCATTCCTTTGGCTCCAGCTTAATGCTTTACTTTGAATCTGTTCCTTTTAATATCTTATAACCTTGCTGCCATCTCAGGGGATACCACAAACAGGAAAGTTCAATACAGCAGCTCAGAATGTTTCATCTCTGTGCCCGAAACCAAAAAATAAAGGTTTTGTATCTCCCATTGAGAGAGAAGTGAGAGCCACTTTTCCTCAAGATATTAAAACCCTTATGACATCAAATACCTTTGCTATGCTAACTGTATGTCCCGCACTTACTACAATCTGCTGTATTTAAGATGACTAAAATCGTCAGTTACCAAACCCAATTATGACCGTAGACTCCAGAATTCCTTCTGTTACTCTAGCAAGTGCTGGAGATTCTTTTCCTCCATAGGTAAAAGGTTAAACCTGAATTTTACACCCTGCATTCTTCCTCTTCCAGTGCTAGTATGTGTTGCAAAAAATTCCAATAAGCATTTAAGTTGTCACATTTTGTAATGGAAGTGCAAGGGTCTGAGACCTAAAGCAGAAAAACTCTGAGATCATAATCCAGGAGTTGTGTGCTTACATGAGACCATGATAGGCAATTAACTTTTCATTTTAGATTGAATTGTGCAATTTTCATGCTTTTATTAGTGACCTTGCTCGTGGCTATGCTGCAATTATTGTACGTAGTCTATGCAGCATTCTGACTTGATCTTCAATACTTCTGTGCAAGCTGTGGATATTAATGGGTTTTAGACGAACAACCATTTGCTCCTTGTACCTCCCTACCAGGTGTGGCTTCAATGACAATGGTATTCAAAATGTGATTATTCAGCTCCACCCTCTATTCCTACTACTTGGTAATTTCAGTGCTCTGTTGGGTGTTGGTATATGTATATTGGTATGAGGAAAATTTCTGAAAATATCATTCATAATCCATTATATATTTCATAATAAAATTGGTAATATCTTTTTCCTTAGACTTAAGTTTATGCTTATCCACCATCCATTTAATTTTGCTTGGACAGTCAATGAATATTTTAGTGAAAATTACTACTTCCCAATTCATGTTAGAAAATACCCTTATTGAATTTTCTTCGAATTGAAGAATGAAGAGGCATACTGGAGCAAAATCAGTGAGGCTGTTAACGTGGACAGAGATTTTGAACCCTTCAACATAACTACTAAATTTTTTTTTAAGCTACTGAAGCAGTCTTGAAAAGCGTTCATGATGCACTACCATAAACTAAATGGCAACCTCATAGGCCTGCGGTTGAATGATGGAACAAAACATGTAGCGTTCTCAGAAAGGTTACGAGAAAGTACTGCTAAAAGTATTTACAATAGCGGCTTCTCTCTAAGTAGTGTGTTATGAAAAGTAACGTACTATGCCAAACAACGAAAGTATTTTAAAAAATGTAAGAATCATGACTCCTCTCTGTTAATAGTATCAATTCTATGACCCAATAATTGTTTAGAGTGAGATTAGAAAGATTGGTGGCAAGTATGTCTCTTCTCTTTTACCATTTTCAAAAGTATTTTGTTTGGTCAGTCGATGAAACGTTGCCAATATTTTTCAAGTATCTCGAGTTCAAACAATTATTTCGCGTTTCAAAGAATTAATGAATTTCAGATTGCCTGGATCGGTTTCAAATGACAATTTTCTTGTTAAAGATATAAAGTCAATGAAATAGCCTATCATAAGATGACGTGCTACTAAGAAACAAGGTAGACAATTAGAAAATAATCATATTAATATCTGGCAACATTCCCCAGAAGTTTCAATTATAATCTAAGTCTTAAGTACTTTTATCAAGTGTTTCACAAAATGTATAATGTGTAATCTAGGCGTACGTGCCCGCCACGTTTAGTATACACTGGTAGCTAGAAAAGTTTTATTTTATTCATTCTTCTTTTGCTATTTCCTGCTACTTTGGGAAAGGACTTGTTGGCAACTTATTTTTTACCATCAAGTGACGAGGGAGAGCCTTCTGCAAGACAATGGGTAACGGGTTGCCAGAAATAGAGGAACCAGAAAGCATAAAAGGTTTAAGTGACATAAGGAATGGAACCAAGAAATTAAAGATGTGATTTGTAACAGTTCCTTTGCGCTTATAATTTCCTTTTGAGCTAGAACCAATGCACTGCAACAGATAATTAAGAACAGACACAAAAATGTGCAAAATATTAGTTACAGCATCCATATGATGGGAGATGTTATAGATTTGATAGGAAAGTTATTTTTCAGTTAACACCTAAAATTGGCTCCTTGTTTGAAGTGGAAGAAAGGATGAAAAAGACACGGGCAGACGTCATCAGAAGCGCCGTTACAAAGACTATTCCTCTGCGTATCGGCACACTATACAAAGTAGTTCCTACTACTTTGTAAGCTTTTGCAGTGTTGCATTGCGAATCGTATTTAGTTTTGTGAGTATACCTTACATACATCGTTTTATATTGAAATATCGTATTTTTCCAATACATATTTGCATCATGATATTGGTAAGCAGCCATTCCACTGAATCTTCCTGCCCTGATATTGTTCCGCCAGGTCGAATGCTGACTTCCCGTTTCGCCGGCCATTTGTCGTTTGGTGCTCAGCGAAGTAAATTTTGTCGGGCCTCTAAAGATTTAATATCTTTCGCAGGTATGTAGGAAATAATGGATTACTTTGGAATTTGTAAAACACCAAATTAATTAGACTTTAAGTACTGTGAATTGTTTGGCAGACCAGGTTCACTTGATGTTATTAATTAGGGTATGGTGGTGATTAGAATGACATTTGTGAAATGTGTTTATCTTCATATCTAGGTTTTGTGAACGTTTCCCATCCCGTTCTAACGGGAGTGTTTGGGAATTGTGCCATAAATTAGTTTTTTCCTAAAGGCATGCTCGGATAAGTCCAATTTTGGTAATTCTTTACAAAAGGTCTGCATCAATATTTGGTGTTTGACCTTACTAAAATAATACAAAACCCCTTTATGTACAGTAACTTAACACAACCATAACCGTGCCCTACCTAGGCCTAGCGGGGGCGGGCTTTTATACAACCCAACATATCAAACAAACACCAAATACTGATGCGGACCTTTTGTAAAGAATTACGCCAATTTTCAGCTTGTTTAATGCAAACAACACCCTTTAGTGTATATAAATATACCGCTTGTGTTTTATAATTATAGGGCGATCACAGGGGACATTGGGGTTAAGTTTATTACACGAACAGGATTGGTCGAACATAAAATCCTTCAAGGGAAATGCTACCTTTAAACTTCTTACACAGCCAGTTGCATATACCAAATAATTTTTGACTGGCAAGGCTTACCATGTGCAAGTCACTCGTTTTACCCAGTGTATTCCCGTATCATCCTGTATCCAGCAATTTTGGGGGAACCCCCATAGGAAACCTGGGTTCTCGGTAGGAAGATCTCCCAACAAGAAGAAAAAAAAAAGTGCAGTGCACCAGTTTGAAAAGTAGGAAGTGCCTGGGCTAAATCACTACATAGACCGATTCTGTCAAATGACTGTAGCCTAGTTTGAATGTACCAACAACAATCGTCATTTTGTAAAGCATAAAAAGTAGCAAGGACTCTGAAAGGGGTGCACTATAACTTCACCTAACATAGGGTGCTTGGTATTTAACCTCCCTGGGGCCTTGGCATCCCTTATACATAAGACTTGACTCAGAGGACCTTTAAAGGCAGAGTAAAATACAAAACTACATCCTAACCTAACCAATGTCCATAGAGTGCCTCAAACATCACAGGTTAAAATTATTCATCTTAACGTAATGTAACACAGAGTGCCCAGTCTGCTCCTGATCTAGAACACTGTAAATGATAAGAGTGAAATAGAGAAATTCATCTTGAGCGTACCTTCCACACTGGGGATTAACAGTCATGAGGCACCCCCGCGTTAGTGTAGCCTAGCACTTATATTCCTCACCTTGCTGTTGGGAGGTACACAGCTAGAAGAGGCATTGCCTTGTGATCCATTTCTGGTCCCAGTAGTTGGCATTTAAAGCCATTTTGATTGTGGGGAAGTATCATTTATTAGTTTAGAGATCACTTTACTATTGAATTGATAGAGTTGTTTTACAACTAATGTAATATATCCATCATTTATGATCTGCTAAACTGAAGAAAATGATGTAAAAAATGGCCACAGTCTGGGATATTTCAGTATAGAAATTTGATGATCTAAATGGTTGAAAAACTAGGTGATTATTTACATATGAAACAGTAGTTTCCATGAGTTCTCATGAATAGTACATTTGCAGGAGCCTGCCACCTCCCAGTGTCATAAATAACACTAAACATTCAAACTGATACAAACATTCCACATTTTTTTTACAGTAAATACAGTACTCAAGTTAATTAACAGCCTTCTTTATACCCCATAGAGGAAACATAAAATGACCATCAGTTGACTTTTTTTTTTTATATATAAGATTTAGTATGGGCTGGGAAAGAATACATTACAGGTTAGTATTACCCAACAAGGTAAGCAGATGGAAATAGACTGGATGGCAGTATATAAAGCAACAGTCTGCTCCAGCCAGCAACAAACACGTTATTACCTGACTATGAATAACAGAAGCAGATGGACAAAGTATCAGATGGAGTGCTCTATAGATGGTGTATATACATGCAGTGCTTATGGGAAGGGGAAGGGAGAACAGATTATTTGTATTTATTCACAATATTTAATTATATGCTCATTCATAACAATGTGCAGTTAAGAAAATTTTCTGAATATGAGAATAGAAGTGCTAGGAAGTTAGTGCAGTAATATGATTATGTATCTCCCATAGATTATCATATCAAGAGAAGTGATAACTGTTCACACCTGTGCACAAAACATTTCAGCAACTATTTCTGGACAACATGGCCAGGGTATTAGTTTTTAGAATATGTAGGCTAGAGGCATCTTAGTGACCAAACCATTATTTACAGAGGTGTTCAGTAATCTTCAGACCACCTTTGTTCCTATGGGGATAAACTATCACCAATTATATGGAATATCTTCAGTCCACATATGCAAATGCAGTTGTTGAAACTTAGAAACACGAGTTCGCCAGGGGGGTGAGCGGGGGAATGCCCCCACTCTACCCTTGTAACTTGCTCACTTTATCTTTTTGGCCACCTTAGAGAGCAGATGTATTATCATTCTCTCTCTGTAAGAACCTTTAATTTAGATGAAAAGACTTTTTTTTTTTTTTTTTTTTTTTTTTTTTTTTTTCAGATTCCTCACAAGTTTTCTCTCTCTCCCCCCCTCAGCAAGCTTCAGATTCCTGACATTATTCCCTTCATGCTGCCTTCTGGCTACTCTACCTCATTCCCTCACTGTGAAGTTTGAAGCTGTTTTCAGTCCCCCTCCTCAGATGGTTTCATTAGAATAACTGGAATTCCATGCCATGGTATGTGTTTCTTCCCCTTTGCTTCTGTCAGGTTACAGTACCCCAAATGCTTCCTTCCAAGTGTTAGCCAACAAAAAGATGAACTTGATACCTATCTTTTTTTTTATCATGTATCTTTTGAACAGGGTTTAGTGTTACATCTGACCCTGTTCAGGCAAATACCTTTTCTTATGTATTGAGGGCTTCATTCTGGTTGACTGACTCCCCTTTCTCTTCCAGCATGAAAACACCAATAGACCCCTGGATGCTTTCTCCTTGCCCCTGTGGTAGCTGCTCAACCACTGTGTAGCTTTACCAGCTCCTTTCAGATATATCTGCAGCTCGCCCAAGGTGCATGGTTGAGATTAGGTTGTCAAAGAGATGCTTGAATTTCTGGGTCTCTCTTTTTGTATTTTCTCACACTTCCTAATAGTTGGACAGCCTAATTTGTAATGGGGTGCCAGATGCGTGAATGCACTTATTTGTCCCTGGATGATGACATTTGTGACTAACCAAACAGTTTTACCCATTTGCTAACAGGAAAGAAAGAATTCCTTGGATATTTTCCCAGAAGTGGTATTGTAAACTTTGGCTCAGGACTTTATCATCCTTGATATCCCAATGCCAGGTTGTATAGGAAGTTACAAGAACCAGCATTCCCCTGTTCATGTACTGCACCTTGACTGGGAACCTGACAGTTCTGCGTAGGTGAATGACTGTCCCTCCACCCTTTCGATTTAAGTCATTACTTGTGGGATGCGGTGCCTCGACTTCTAGAACTGCCTGTCAGGTCTGTGAGATGATCCTCCTACCCCATTAGTAAGTCCCTTATAAAATAGGCAGTAGTTTGTATTCTTATAGTAACAAAATCAAAATTGTAAAGATGGTTTATATTTTCCCTCATAATCCCACCTCAGCCAACCCCAAATACTGTAGGCCCTGTTTGATTTAAGAAAAAAAGTGAATGGGTTACTGACATGATGGGCAGTGCCCCACCACCCACTCAACTGCTTTCCACCAATTAATCCCCGTGGTACCAAGTTCAGTGACAGTTTCCAGCTTTTGCAAGGAATACTCACATGTAAAAGGTTTTGGTTTGTATAAATCTAAGAGACATAAAAATTTTCCTATGACCAAAATCCTTCTCAAATACAAAACTTCCATGTGAAAAGGTAACTGAACATGATACTATTCACAATGTTCACGTGAAGGAATTTACCTATGGTTCAGAGTCAGAGAATGTTTATGGATGTGTTTTAACCTGAAGGGTGAGCCATAAATAGGGAAGTTAGCTCTGAATTTATTACAGAGTTGAAGACATTTTGATAGTAAGGGGAAGGGCTTTTTCAAATACAGTACTGTTAATAATAAGCATGCATTGGATTCTCTTGAAATTTTTAAGTTATATTCTTCAGTCCAAAAAAATTCAAGAGAGACTTTCGAACCTCTTGTCAGTACAAAACTCTTCATATCCACTGGGTTTCCTTTTGTGGAATCCGTGGTAATTAGGTACCTTAGAGACCTTACAGTTTGTTCAGGTTGCCCCAGGTCCCCCAGTGTGAGGCACCTCTGATGTCTACCAGAGAATTGCTAATGCATCTTCCGTTATATGTTGCATCTTCCAATCTTGGATGGTCGGGGATGCAGCTTAGATAGTTGCCAAGCTTATGCTTAAACACATCTACGCGCGCTCCTGGTATGTTCTTCAGATGAGCTGGTAACGCATTGAATAGACGCTGCATTATCGATGCTAGTGCGTAGTGGTTAATGTCCTGTGCTTTCCTTAGTTTTCCTGGTATAGTTTTGAGCACTATTAATCTACCTCTGCTTGCTCTTTCTGATATTTTTAGCTCCATGATGTTTTCGGTAATTCCTTCTATCTGTTTCCATGCCTGTATTATCATGTAGCGTTCTCTTCTCCTTTCGAGACTATATAATTTTAAGAATTGTAGTCTTTCCCAGTAGTCAAGGTCCTTAACTTTTTCTATTCTAGCTGTAAAGGACCTTTGTACACTATTTGTGCAATATCCTTTTGATAGTGTGGGGTACCATATCATATTGCAATACAGTACAGTATTCAAGTGGACTACATACATACATTTTATAAAGCATAATCATGTGTTCGGCTTTTCGTTTTTTGAAGTGCTGGAACAACATTCCCATTTTTGCTTTGCATTTTGCCAATAGTATTGCTATTTGATCATTGCATAACATATTCCTATTCAACATCACACCAAGGTCTTTAACTACTTCCTTATTTGTGATTGTCTCATTATTAGGTCCCCCATATGCATATAGCATTCCTTCTTTATCACCATAATTTATTGATTCAGATTTATCAGAGTTAAGTACCATCCTGTTTACCTCTGCCCATTCATATATTTTGTTTAGGTCTCTTTGTAGCAGACAGGGGAGCCAAAGAGACCAGTCAAAATGGTTACTCTGCTTTGAAAAGTGTCCCAAACGCTTAATATGAAAAGACCAATTAGGTCATATAAGGAAGGTGCCAGATGGACTGCTGTCCCCCTCTCCTTGCTAGTAATAAATATAAAAGCATTAGGGATTTAGCACCTGGCCTACAAATTATGATAACTGAATAAAGTTGTTTTAACCTGATTGAGGATTGTTTATGCTGGCCTCACTCCTAAGTACAATTCAGATGGTAGCAGTATGCTAGTGTGCACTCACTGTGACAGGTTGCTGCCTGTTGAGCATTTTGGTGCATTGCTCCCACCTTCAGCTGAAATCTTTTGCCATGATTTCGGGTGACAAGGTGTAACTTGAGCTCCATATGTCATTCGTAAAAAAAAAAAAAAAAAAAAAAAAAAAAAAAAAAAAAAAATTAATTAAAATGATTCACAGTTTACATTTTTAAAATGTACAAGTATGTGAATATGTATAGTTTTATCCATTATTATGTGCTTGTCTTAATGTTAGATATGTAGGTTTTATATACAGTACTGTATAATTGTTATTAAAGGATTTTGTTAACACATTTAGTTATTTGAAAAGGAGAATATCCATGTACCTCTATGTTAGGTCCCTGTTGCCTTTGAAGTTCACCACTGGGTTAAATTATGGCAAGAATTAAAAGTTATGTATCTGCACTGTATATATTTTCATGAGTTTATCAGTAAATATTTGATTTCACAATCCAGTTTAACCACCACATTTTATTTTCTTGCAGGTGCAAGAGCCTTCTCCCCTTCAGAATAACATCACTGGCATTTTACTCCTAGACATCAAAGAGACATCTTTCACAGAGAGGAAAATGGAACTAGAAGCCAGGTAAGAAATTCTATAAAGCCTTAAATGTCTTGTTGGGGAGGTGCTATCTTAGGGGTGCCTTCCTCAGCACGCTGTAGAGGAGGATTTATAATTTAATTTTCCAACCTCTCATGCACAGAGACCCCAAATTCCACCACATTACCATTGTCAATTTTTGCTCTGCCATATATATGTTCCACCTTCCTCTTAATACCCATGTTTCTTACCTAGACATAATCACTGATCTGATTACGGTACAGTTGATACTTATTTTCAGTTTACTACTTGGCATTCTTTTGTCTCATGCACTACCCTTGCTACCTCCACTCATTTTCCAATGTCGAATTTATCCTACTTTCAACCTCAGCTTCTCACCCTCCTTCCTGGCTTAAAGTAGATCCTACATGTTTGAAATTCTCTTACTTGTTTTGAATTTAGGCCTCTTCTATCTTTTTTAACATATCCCTTCCTTGTATGATGAGCACCTCAACTCCTCACTTACACGTGGTATCAGGGTAACCACCCCATTCAAGAGATTCATGCAATCTTACCTGCCTTTGTAATGGTTCAGTCTGCCATAATTACCATATCTTCATATATTTCCCAGATTTTCATTCCTAATCCCTTCACTCAGTACATCCTTAACCATTTCAAAACAAAAAAAATGAGCTAAGTGCTGATCCTTGATGTAAACCATTTCTGAGTTTGAAACATTTCGTTTTTGCCACAGGCTGTTATTACTGTTATCCTTGTCATTTTATACATTATTTCAAGTAACTTTATGCATTTCTTCTGCTTCCCTATGAATTCTCTTAAATGCCTTCTTTAGGTTTGCAAATGAGTAGATAACCTTTTAGCCTCTTTCCCAAAAATATCTAGGGGTATTATTATCAGTACTGCATCAACTGTACCTCTCCCTCTAATGGTACCATACTACTACAGTATTTACCAAACTTCAGAATTGCTTGTAATCTTTCATTAAGTATTCTTTGTAAAATCTTCAATAAATGTACTGTTAGTTTGATTGTTCTATAATTATCACGCTTCATAATATCTCCCCTCTACTTAAACACATTTACCATCAGACTTACTTCCCATTCATTCGGCAGTACTTCCTCCCTATGCAAAGGACTTTACCTTCAACATTTCAGTTTGTAATTCTGATGGACCCAGTACTTTGCCATTCCACATTTCACTAAATAGCCCTCTATAATTTAAATCAACATCAGCCCCTCCATACTTCTCACCTCCTCCAAATCCCCTTTTTTTTCATTTTCTGTGTTTAAAAGACAATAATAATTTGACCGTCTTATCATCGCTATGCAAGATATTTTGTTCTCTATCTTTACTTATGCCTGATTGACCCAAATTTTGTCTTTGCTTTTTCTTTTTGATTGATATTCTGTAAATATCCTTTTCATCTTCCTTAGTTACAGTACTTCTATTCAACTCTCTCTCTTTTTTTTTTTAAGCTCTTCCAGCAGCTATGCCACTTCTCATATTTCTCTCTCCTCTTCCCTAGATTGTTCTTCGTCACCTTGCATGTCTTATCATCCAGTCATTAAAAGCCATAGACTTTGCCCAGCTAAATCCTTATCCCATCACCACTGTTCTTCCCCCTTTGATACCCCATAGCCACTTGTTTTCCCAAGTGCTTCCTCTGCACCTTTCACACATTGTTTTCCTATCATTCCAGATATTTTCTACTCTACTAGCTCCACCCTTTCTCCTATCATTCCAGATATTTTCTACTCTACTAGCTCCACCCTTTCTTAAATTTGTTCTTACTTGATATCTTTCTCTTACATGCATCTTATATGGCTTACACTGTTCTCCTTTAATGTCCCTTATATGGTTCACAGTGTTCTTCTTTAAGATCCCCTATTTTAAATCTTGATATCTTCAATTTCCTTGTTTTTTTATATGCTTATCTTCATACCCATCACGAGCAACCTGTGTTGTTTCACGCATGCTGCACAAAGAATTATTTTAGTTTACTAGATTTCTTCTGCCTTCCCTACTAACCAGAAGATAATCTACTTGAGCCTGTATTCATAATAGAAGATAGAAATCTGCCTTTACAAAACAGGTGTTCATGCAGACTACAAGTAATTCAGAACTGCCATTTCCAGTATTGCACAGTACATATACTCCAATTTAATTCTTGACACCAAATTGCAGGCCTCCATGAGCCATCTCATATCCATTTTTACTCTTTACAACTGTACCATTCATATCAGCTCATATGATGTTTCCTTTTCGTCCTGGCAACCCATCTTAGGTTGTGTGCTGCAATTACATTAACAATATCTTCCCCTTGCTAGTATACATTTCCTTTTAAGGTTTAATGTAACTCCTGACATTTCATGCCTGTTCAAATACTGTTGACTGGATTCAAGATTCCCTTATCAGTTAAGATACACCTCTCCATCCCTCCCTAATCTGTTATTGATCAAATTCTCCCTCAGAACCTCACAATATTTCTGGCTGCTTGGTTGACATCAAGCTTCCAAAGTAATTGATTGAAGATCATAGGTATCTATAATATAGTAGATTCTAAGATAGGTTCCTAATTTAGGTTCTGTTTTCTTGTGCATCTTGGCCTTGAGATGGCAGGTTGTCCAAAGAGACCTTGGTATTTTGTCAAAACTCATCAGCCTTGCATATTTGTCACCTTATGTGCATCACTTAAGTATATTCCATCTTTTTTTGGATTACAGTTTTACCATTTATCCACAAATACCTCCCACTGCTCTAAGAATTCTACTATCTTTCGATGTCATTACGTCTTAATTCGTTAATGCTTACATGGCTTTACCTGAGGTGTAAAATCCTACGTAACTTAGGTATCATTCATGCTTTTATTCCTAAGCACTGGAAGTCCTTGACTAGAGCTTCATGTGAGAGCATGTAAAATGATGTAGAAATATAAAGGAAGAAAAGAGTTTATTTAGGAAAGAGATAAAGAGCAATAAAATGAATGCATGGTGTTTGAAAATGGCAAACATTTTGGATGTCTGAAATTCAAATAGATGAGAAATAGTATTAGCACAAGTGTCCCCTGTGTCTTGTGTAATTTTGCATTTATAGTTTGCCTTCATTAACAGTCAAGTATCTTTAAAACTTGTAGCCATGAGGAATTGATTTAAATGAATATTTACATCAACAAATAGCAATCTATGTTATTTGAGGTGTGTGATAAGTCACATGTTCAGTAGCACAAAATTACATCGAAATAAAGATTGTAGATTTCAGGTGATATTTCAGAAAAATTGCATTAGTGGTGAATGTGCGTTAAAATTTGAGAATCATTCCAGTAGGCATTGCAGAAGTTTGATAGAGTATTGGTCATTGACAACTGCAGCGTTACAGAGGAATGGGACAAATCAAACTCAGTAGCTGCTATAATGATTAAAGCATGCCTTTATATAGCTCCATTCATGTTCAATTTATTAATATTGTGAGTATGGAGTAATCAACCTTGATACTTTTATTTTCATTTGACAGGTTCATGGCATTTAAGGATCTGGAGGGTTTCCCCACAGGTCAGAGCTGCCCGATGTAGTTGCAACTTGCCCCAGGTTGTTGGATCTGGGACTCAGCAACCAAATTCTGAGGTAGAGGTGGGGTTTCAGACTTCTACAGTGATAATGTATATAGCCCTGGACACTGCCTCTTGAACATGCTGTAAGAGTCCTGAACATCATGAACACTGCCTCTACAACATGCTGTGAGAGTACTGAACACCACTGCTAGAAATGTTGTAGGAACCCTGAACATCCTTACTGGAACATGCCATGAGAGCCCCGAACATCGTGATCACTGTTACTGGAACATGTTAAAAGAGCCCTGAACATCATGAACACCGCCTCTACAACATGCTGTGAGAGTACTGAACACCACTGCTAGAACATGCTGTGTCCTGAACATCGTGATCACCGTTACTGGAACATGTTAAAAGAGCCCTGAACATCGTCACTGGAACATGCTGTAACGCAAGTCCTGAACATCACTGCCTGAACATGCTGTAAGAGCCCTGATCATGATCACCTCTGCTACCACATGCTGTAAGATCAGCAGTTTGAGGATTTGCTGTTAAATCCAGGAGGAATCTGGTTGCAGACCAGTAAAGAAGTGGTAGAGATGTACAGGTGAAGCAGGGGTGTGTGTCATACACCTCCCTCCACTAACAGAAACCTTACCCCCTTCATTGAGTCTTATGTCTTAGTGGAGGTGGTGTAAGGTAGGTGCTTCAGTGGTCTCTCCCAAAGTTGTAGAGTAAAGGTGGTGTAAGGTAGGTGCTTCAGTGGTCTCTCCCATAGTTGTAGAGTAAATCTACTTGTGTTTATTATGGTTTTTTGTATACAGCAGGAAGTATACTCACTTTTTTTTTAGTGAGGAAATCTTTTGTTTATGCACTTTACATGGTTTCTGGTTTTTCTTGTGGAGATTTAATAAACTACTTTCATATATTCATTGTTTTTATTTTCCAGATCTTTAGCAATATATATTTACGATATAGTTACAAGCTAAACAAATTTTTTGCATAAAAAAAAAAAAAAAAAAAATCAAAATATATACTATTAAATTTGTTTGGTCCAGAAAATTATTAAAAAATAATTAAGCAAGCCCTGGATTACCAGCTACAATTTGTTTATTTTTTGAAGACCACACACGCCTGTCACTCCTGGTTCTTGAATTCTGTAAAAGAAAAGTTCCAATTACTATAAAAATTGAGCCTACAATGGCACATTATTGCACCTGTGATACTTAACCATCAGTACAACCACTTCCCCTCAGAAAATTTAAAAATTTAATTTCTTTCCAAAATTTTATAATTATCAGGACTGCAAAACCCAAAAGCAAAAAAAAAAAAAAATAAAATAAAAAAAAATTAAAAATTACCTGAATTTGTAGTTAAATTTGTTTGGTCCAGAAAATTAAGAAATAATTATGCAAGCTCTGGATTACCAGCTACAATTTGTTGTATTTCTTGAAGACTTCAACATCTGGATTAACAGCTACAATTTGTTGTACTTCGAAGACTCCAACATCTGCCTGTCACACTCCTGGTTCTTGAATTCTGTAACATGTTGCAATTATAAAAAATAATCCAACCCGTAATTGCATATTTATTACATTGTACCCGTGGTACTTTAACACCCACAAAAAAATAATTTTTACTGTATTTGTTTGGTCCAGAAATATATTAAACCTTAGTTTAAGCAGATAAAATTTATTTTTATCTCTTACGGGCTGCTTACTCCTGAATCTTGAATTCTGTATGATTCCCTGAATATTGAATTTGTAATTCCTACCCCCTTTACTCATGAATCTCCAATTCTGACAAATGATCATCAGCAGCATGCTACTTCCAAATTAAAAATGGTATTCACACCGATTTATATTTAACCAGCAGTATGGCCTCCAAAATCAAAATATTTTAAAAGTTTCACCAGAACCCTCAATACTGAATTTGTTAATTCCTACCCCCTTTACTCATGAATCTTCAGTTCTGACACAGATGATTATCAGCAGCATGCTACTCCCAAATTAAAAATGGTATTCACATTGATTTATATTTAACCACCAGTATAGCCTCCAAAGCCAAAATATTCTAGAAGTTTCACTTGCCTGTTACTCCGATCCCTATCATGGTTAATGAAAACAACTATTGACACACCAGAAAACTTCTGTAACAAAAATAGATTTCTTAAAATTATATACTGTACTACAGTAATTACTGTACACTATTAGCCTACCTATCTATTCCTCTTGAAATCTTTTTCATGGTCAACAAATCTTAAATCTCAGAAAAAAAATTACTAACCGTACATTATTTATAATCAGAATATGAGCACCTCGGCTCAAGAGACTCCTGGACTCCGAAGCATTATTATTTTTTTTTGCTAGGCTACCATTTTTAGGTGTGATACCTTAAGTCAATTAAGATGAATATTTAATGTGAAGTACAGATTACTTTTGGTTGGGAACTAGATAAAATTGCTGTTAGCTCTAGAATATCCAGAAAATATTCTAGTTGACGCTATCATGTACAGTCTTTGTTTAAACTAAACTTTCTAGTCTGGCTTGATGATAAGTAGCAAGAGTCTGTTGAGTTGCTACTTACGTAACTACAAACTATAAAGCACAGTATGTAACACCACTATCAGGAAACTGTAGTATTACATCACACCCACCATGGCATAAAGATTATGTCAAGATGATAACTACTGACACAAGAGTGTGGCTAGCAAAACCAATGCAACAGCAGTTAATTAGTGGCGGAAGAACCAAACAAATATTTTAAGGCCTTGACAAAAGAATAGCTGGCAGTGCCTCAAGCACCTCAACATTTTGTACCGTTTGAATTTCAACCATCCTCAACTCAACCACCAGCATTTTTCCTCTGAAATCTTCACTCGATTCATCTCCAGCTGTTCAGCGTAAAGATTCCCACCTCACCTAGTCTCATGACCATTAACCCAGGTATGTGGTTTAATTTAGGCTGTCAAAGCAAGCACTGGGGCATAGAGCCATTCAGCGATCAAGACAGTGTAAAGGAAGTCGGAGTAGTTGAACAGTAAGATATAGAACCAGAAAATAAAGGATACAATGTACAAGTATTTAAACGAAACTTGGAAAAACCCACAGTTGTACTAATAAATAAGAGGTCTTGGATAGCAAGATTGGATAAAGGCTGAAAAGTGGGGGCAACAAAGGGACGCTGAAATACCCTTCAGTAATGCTGCAGAGCACCATATGAGGTCAACTGACAGAATACCCAACTGCAGGGGAACATTGAAAAGCCCCAGTTACATGGGATTTGCTGCAGTGAGTTAAGCACAGAAGTGGGAGCAAGAGTAAAGATCAACAACCTTATCTGGTAAATGAAAAAACAAACATCATGAGCTACAACGTAGCTAAAAATGCATCATGCACATCTTCGCTTGAATCCTATTGTTAGTGTGTAAAAGCTGTCGTTTTCCTACTCACATATCCATTTTGTTCCATAATAGTGCAAGGATGTCGAGAAGCTGAGGGGATGTGGATATTAAATATACGCAGTATGGATTGTATATCCAGCAATGCAGTGAAACGAACGCTGAGTGGTTTAGCTGAAGCTATTCTTAAGCCAGCAGGAGCTGAAGTGGTATTAAGTCAATTTAAAAGGAAATAGTCACATTGTGGAAAGACAAAAAAAAAACTAGCAAACCCATCTGTAGTGTCATTATGACAGCAAAAATCTGCCATATGAATCCGATGAAAGATCTTAGACATGGAGAAAATAACAAAAGCTTAAACAGTCAAGCGAGTGGCGCCAAAACGCTAAGTGTTTACTTCAAAATGAGACTGGAAATTTTCCTCGGCCTTAGAAGTTTTAGCCAAAGAAGCAGAGTAAAGGAACACAGTCTGTGATATTGCCCAACAATAACATAAATCACTGACCCAAACTTAACATGGTCTGAAACGTGTAAAACAAAAGACTAACGAATCTTGTTACCACTTAAAGTAAAAGTACTTTTGCAAAGCTGATGGCAGACTTTCTGGGCATAAACTGCTCAATACATTGTCAAAATATGTTATGTAAAACCTATTACATACTGACACAAAGAACCCTTAAGCACCATTCGTCACAAACACGGAACAAACATAGAAAATATACTTTATATATAAAGGTTACAATCTTGCAGCATTCATCAAGACTGCAGTTAAGTGAAGAAGGAAGTACGTAGCTACATTTTTAACATCACACGCACTCTCTTAAAAAGAATCCTAACTGCTATTCTTTGTACACTATGAAAAATCTGACTTTAAAATATGCTGTTGCTCTTCAATATACAAAAGCCTTCTCATTTCATGGTAAAAAGTTTAAAATACTGTACTATACTTACAACTGAATCCTATGCAAGTCTCCATACTTGGGTTTTATTCCATACAGTCGACTCCCAACAATATCCTTTTATTTTGTCTGCAACCCATCTGTGAGAAAAAAATAACCTACAATTACTAAAGAACGTAAATTTCAGCATCTAAAATCCTTAATTTGTAATTTATCGATTCAGATATCTGTCATGAATTTGCTTAAAACATTACAGTTCTTCCACTGTGTTCTGTTGGATTAACTTTACCTTCAAGTAATTTAAAATGCACTATTCAAGTACTCTACTTGTCTTATATACTACAACTATATCAAACTTTCATAACGTGAACAAACGAAGAATCCTTTATTTCCCAAACATAACAACACGTCACTTCCAACATCCATCATTTCATATAAAAACATCAAATGGTAATGACATCATGAACGTCTTCTTGCATTACCTATGTCAAAATGCATTACATTCATCCGAAATACTATATACAAGTTTCATCAGCACTTCATATATGTTTTTTTTTTTTTTATCAGATGCGGTCCGTGCGCACCACGGACTTAAAGCTCTAAGTGGTTAACTGTCTACACTGTGGGTAAGAATCATTAAGTTCATCCACGTTTGGTGTTTAATATCCCTACAGTATTATTATTATTATTACTATTATTATTATTGGAACTGCAACCCTAGTTTGAAAGCCAAAACACTAAGACCAAAGGACTCAAATTGGAGGAGTAGCCCATTACAAAAATGCAGAAAAAAATATTTTACGTATACTATGAAATGGGGCTCGTAATGAGTATACAGCATGTCAATTCAGGGAAGAGAACAATAATAAAAAGTTCAGTGAACAAGGCCCAAATTGCACATGCAAAGTGAATCTGTTCCATCAAATTATTAGTTGTACAGATCATATCTTCGAAGTTCACTTTGCTTATATAACCAAATTATTTGTTGTACAGATCATGTTTTTAGAGATAATGGAAATTAAAATCCTCCAGAGTATTAAACGGGTTCACTGTTTTTAATGCATAACTTCTCTTTATGTTAACTGATCATAGTGGTAATCGGCAAGACTAGATATGTAAAAATAGCTTATAATCAATCAACTTAAACCTTGTCTTTGAATTTTTACAGCAGGTCATGTAACTGGGGGGAATGGGATGTTGGTAGCTTGTGGTGTGTTAGTCAAACCATTGGCCTTATTCTTAAGCCGGAATTTCTCATGGATCCGGCTTGTGAGGGAGGCGGCTTTAAAGGGTAACGGGAGTAGTTGGGTTGCTCAACAAATAAGGTTTAACCATCAGCAGTGATTACTCAGGTTTAGATAATACAAAATATTCTATGGTCAAAATGTTTGTGAAACATTATCATATACGTGGCAAATTCCTATTTAATCTCGAGTTCTCACTGCGCATGACTTCATTAGCGCCGTATGCATGCATACTAAGTATGAAAGCTATGTAAAGTTCAGAAATTATGGCCAAGGTTAAATTTTCTATTCAACTTGTGAGAGTGGCTTGGATGTTTGAATAACCTACACAGTGTGAAATCTCCATCACCCACAGTGATATCCTGAAGCTAAAAATTATCTTTCAAAGATGGTACAATTACTCTGCTTTTAAAACTAATTTTAGAGGATGGAAGGACATGCATAGGATTGGACAGTCGCTGACTGGAAGGTCAATTACTATATACTGTACTCTCACCCACGAAGAAAAAGGAAATTAGACAAACTATGAACTGTTGCCGGTAATGCGAGTATTTTAATGTACTGACCCCTCAGGTCATCAGCATATCAGAAACTCGCTTGACCATCGTTACAATTCCAAGAAACCCAAAGATGAGGGTGCATGCTGTTCGTCACCTTGTTCGCTGTGAGATCAATCAAAACCAGACTCAGAGTAATACCTAGTCAACACTAGCAACAGTCCAAGATAGAATAAGTGAAACTGGACCGTTGACAAACTAGTCAGTTTACCAATGAAGCTACAGATTAATATGAAATAAATTCAGATAGTTATATGGTTCTCTAGTTTGAGAGGCGGAGGGGAAAACGTAGGACACTAGGTAAAGTTAGTTAATTCTGGAGTAGATGACCCCCTATCCTCGTTATATTTGCAATAAATCAAGTCATGGTTTGACACGCGTTGAGCTTAAAGGTGCTTTTAACACCACTTTATGTCAGAGGATTGAGTAGCAAAGAAATTTCATACAGGATTGTTTGATCAGGAGCCCGAAATACAATTCCATTTCATTCCATCTTCAGGATGGATCCAAAAGTAAACAAGACTACTTAAGTACCTAAACAAGCTGACAAAAAACCTTTGAAAAAAATTTTTATTCTACCACACGATTACCTTAAAATACTGTTATTAAACCTTTTTTCTTATATAAAATAACTACTCTCAATATTTTAACTTATTCCCAAACAAACGTTAATTTTTCTTCATTAGGTTTTATTGTAACTTGTTATTCACCAAACTAGTATATACACTACATTCACTACTTAAACTCAGGTCCGATTTGTTTTCGGAGACGAACTACTTTGTGAAAAGCATCCACACGTGTATGTGTAGTACACACACCTTACAGGATGAGTTTCATCTAAATTAGTCACCCTATGTCTACCGCATCACTACTTTTACTTACCATGACCTCAGTACAACACAACCAATGTTGACAGTACTGGCTACCCCAGGCCTTATGCACATATACTGAATATTTCCAAAATCTCATCAGTATAAAAAAAAAAACCTGATTAGCATCACTACAATTCTAATAAACCTACAGACGAGGACGTACGCTGTTCCTCGTCCCCTTACCATCTTAAGATCAGTCTGAAGCAAACTCAAAGTAATGCCAAGTCATCAATATTAAATGTCCTCAAGGCTGATTAAACTGGGGCACCAGCTAGCCACTCAATGTAACTGGAAAAACTACGGAAATTGGGTAACACGAAATCTAGTTTCAGGTAGTCAAAATGCATCAAAGTTTGCGAAGAGGGGAAGGGGTGAATTCTGAGAATCACGTAAAAAGTTTAATACTAGGATAGACTCCCCTACCATTATGCCTGCAATAAATCAGGACTTTGGTTCGATACAAAAACGAAAATTCCTTAATTTTAACCAATGCCAACAGGTGGTTAACTAGTATTACTGGTAAAGAAAAAAAAAAAAGGTTGGCTAGCAAGGAAACTTTCCTACAGGAATATTTATTCTATAGCCGGAACTACAATCCAATTTAGTACCGTATCCCTTATCTTCATAATCGGTCCCTAGTAATCAGGCTGCATTAGTTTAGTACCTAAACACACTGACAAAACTAATTCTTGAAAAACTTACTTCCATGAACTAAAAACTGTTCTCATTTAAGTTTTTTCTTTTTAAATCTAATTTTATTATCCTAAGACACTGCCCATTACAGCTGATTAATTTTTTAAAGTGATTAAGTTCTATTGTAATTGTTCTTCAGTAAATACGGTATATACACTACACTCATTACCCCGGAATTAAACACTATTCTTGATGAAAGCACCTCTAAGTATATAACTCGCATTTTCTTCGAGAACTTTTCGTACACAAGTTATCTACACAACTCTTCTACTGTAACTAACCTCAGTAACTGAAGACTTATATTAGTTAAACTAAATGTATTAAGATAGTTGGTCAAGTTTCCATGTACAATACCAGAGATGCTTCAGTGTAATCTGCATAGTTAAACTACAACTAATGTTCAAGGAGGAGGATGCAAATATTGTTAGCGAGGAATTTTATTAGTTTCGTACACAATTATTTACCAGTACTCAAAAGTTTTACGAAAACCATTACATAACACCAACAACCAAACTTGTATGTCAATGATGTTCACCTGTTAAAAGTTTCGGCAGAGATTTGTTGAGGTTTTGTCCAGATTACGCAGCTTCATCCTACACATCTTCAATGGAAATCATTTGGAGTTCCTCTTAAAGATGCTTCAGAGCACACAAATCTTTGTTCCAGGATAGTAGTACCACCAGTCAGGGATGAAGTTTCCACGGTTATCCATTTGCCCGGACAGGAATCTGGAGAAAAAAAAAAATACAATTATGACTATGACGGCAGGAAAGTACAGTTTGAAGTTAAATTTCAATGAAAGAGGTCACAAACTATAAATACGTATTTCAATTAATCCCTTGATTTATGAATACTTTGCACTTTGAGCAAGAAAAAGTGGGAGAGTTTGGCCTTAAAAATAACAAAACACTGGTGTTCTTAAGCTTTAAACCAAGCCTTTTTATCCAGCACTTAAAATATTTCATGTTTTACTGACCCCATCTACCTCGTAAAGCGGGCCATACATTATCCAACTTGTTGTACAACTTGGTTGGGTTGTATGAAATGTTGGACAGTGCATGGGCAGGTTGTACAACAAGATTTTGGTTGGTTGGAGAGAATCAAAGCAGCTTTGATTTTAAGGGGGCGTGGCCTAATGTTGTACAACCTTTTTGACAATGTATGGGCATGTTGTACAACTTCACAATTAACATCAGTTGGAAGCCTAGTTTCATCGCGTGTAGACCTTGCTTAAAGGCACATTCTTTTGGAAATAGCTGTTTTATAAGTGTTAAATAGGCGTTATGGCAAATATAAATGACACTGAACAGTGGAGAAGTTTCATTGATACATATAGAAGTTTACCTGCGATTTGGAAAGTGAAAAGCGATGAATATAAAGATAAAAACAAGCGAAATAAAGCATGGGAAGTACCGTTGAATAACTTGAAGGAAATAGTTAGCAATGCCACTCTAGATGATTTGAAAAAAATATAAACAATATGAGAACTTGTTATAGGAGGGAATTAAAAAAGAAGGAAAAGTCTGAAAAGTCTGGTGCGGGCGGTGATGACATGTACGAACCAACTTTATGGTATTTCGATCTGTTGCATGATGTTTTAGGAGACCAAGAAATCCAGATACCTGGAGATAGTAATTTGGATGAGAGCGATGACAAGGGAATTGGAAATACAGTAGGTACCCAAGAAAAATGCAGGCTACTCATGATACAACTAAAGATCAGTATTTGCAAAAAGCTGTCGAACATTTAGATTTCATAAAACATCAGAAACTTATGAAGGACGAAGCCGCAACCTATGCAGATAGCTGGGCTGTATCCTACAGAAAGCTGAACGAGACAAAAGTTGTATGCAAAAAAAGCTATTGATGAGATTCTTATAATGGGCCAATTAAACCAGTTAACCTTGGATTCTGTGTCACTTTCGTCCAGTAGGTCAAGTACTCAAGCATCAACCCCATTGACATTTTCAACTCTACCTGTATGCACTTATCAATTATCCAATGAAAATATCTCAACTGACATAAGCCAAGGGAATCATTATAATATAACAACTTCTACAAGACCCAAATTATTCCTTAAACTAGTTATAAAATACCTAGATTAAACATCAAGGATAAAAATACATTCATTTGGTACAACAATATTTTCATTTAAAGGAAACTTTTTTGAACAATGTAATATTTAGTTAATGTATTTTTATAATGATGTAGTATACCTAGATTCAACTTCAAGGATGAATACACATTCATTAGGTACAATATTTTATTTTCATTGCTTAAAGGAACTGTTAAAAAAAACAAGTAATATTCAGTTGATACAATTTATGATGTATATTAGTTAATGGTAATAAACTTTATCAGTTTTTGATGTTTTATTGCTGTTCACCCCTTGCAGAAGGTTGTTGTAAGCCTAACATTTTCCACTGCCATGCACTGCACCATCAGTATAGAAATACTGACAAAACTTGTTTCTTACTTGCTTAGCACATGTGGTAGAATTCCTTCTCTGAGTTGGTTGTAATGGGACTAGTTGTTCCGGATCAGATCTCCAAGAACCCTCCTGTACAGTTGCATTATCTATATTTTCTATATCAGCTCCTTGAAAATATAACTGTCTATTCTTTTTCAGGATATAATTGTGCAGATAGCAGCATGCCAATGTGATTCGTGCGGCTTTTTCAGGTGCTAAATTTATAGTAGTTCAATAAAATCCGAAACCTGCTAGCTAGTATCCCAAAGCAATTTTCTATAATTCGTCTTGCTCGAGATAATCTATAGCAAAAGATTCTTTGTTCATCTGTTAGCTGACCACTGAAGGGTTTCATTAGATTTTCAGAGAGGGCAAATGCATCGTCTCCTACCATGACATACGGCATTTTCCCATAATTTCCTGCAGGTAAATCCTCTGGATCTGGAAATGTACTGTCATCATTTTCAAGTTGTTCAAAGAATTTGCTGTTAGATTGAACTCCTCCATCTGATGCTCTTCCATTTGCTCCAGCCTCAGCATATATGAATTCATAGTTGGCATTTCCAATGCCAAACAAGACAATGCTGAATGTTTTTTTGTAATTATAATAGTATGAACCTGAATTTGCTGGTTTTTTTATGTTGACATGTTTACCGTCCACAGCTCCGATACAGTGTGGAAAATTCCACTTTCTTTCAAAGGACGTAGATAGATAGTTCTTTCCATTCATCTTTTGTAGTTGGAGTTTTGATTACTTGCTTCTTTTTTAGCACACTAATTATAGCATTGCAAGTAGGTAAAATAAACTGACCTATAGTTTGGGGAGAAATTCTCGTCAAAAACTTTAAATCCTCATATGATTGACCGGTCGCTAAAAATCGTAAAGTTGTTGACAGCTTTTGGTGTACTGTTATCATGTCATCCCTCATTTTAGTAGCCTTTTTTTCCAAGAAAGGCGTAACCAGGCTTAACAGTTCCTGATAGGTTTCACTGTCCATTCTCAAGAAGTTTTTGTAATCATCTGGAGCAGTTTCTTGTAGTTCACGTAACAAATTCACATGAGAATTATGTGGGCGATTTAGCAACCATTGCTTTGCCCAATACTTTCTTTTTTACGCACTTTTTTGTCGTTCTCAGCTGCACATAAACTAATTATTGTACCACATAAAAGTATTTCTTCATCTACGTCCATTCCGTAATAATTCTATTCAAAATTCTAAGACAACAATAATATGCCACAAAGTATGTTATCTGTACAGATCGACATCTATAACTAATGTTGGACGACTTGGTCTTACAGTGTATGCTCTAGAGCAGAAAATGTTGGCAAACATTGTTGTCCAACCAAGTTGGATAATGTATGGCCCGCTTAACCAGATCCCTCTATTAAGATAGTGTAAAACATTTCCTGAGCAGCACATGCTGCTTGCCTGCTATCTCTGCTACAAAATTTTGGGAACGAACGACAATGACTAGAGATTTATCCCACTTATTCAAGATCAGATCCATTTACGATACACTGCTCCCTAACACACGTGCCGGGAAGGGAGATTTGTAAGACACCCCTGCATTAAGGCGATCAGGGTTCTAGAATACTGGAATCCACCGAAACTTAAAAAAAAAAAATTATCAAGGAAGCTTTTCTGTTCTTTGTTTATAAAATTTATTCCCCTGCAGAGCCTATTAATGCTCAAGAAACTTTACGTTAATTCGTTTGAAACTTTCCATATTTTTTCAGTTATTTTCAGCGACTCGAGACCCTTGGAAACAAGACAATTGGTTAATGGCATTCATAGCTTCGTCCAAGTCAGCAATACTGGTATATTTGAGCTAAAAGGGGTCGTATCGTTAATAAAAACTCTTACAATACCTGCATACTGACAATTTGGCAACAATAGCAAATGGTGAAAGTGCGGACCTCTTCTGGAAGTAATTTTATTTTTCAAGCTCAAAGACACGCTTATAAGGAAAAAATGCTTGACGTTGGAAGTCTGGCGGTAGTTAGCCGCTTCAAACCAAAACTACCGTCCTCTATAGCTGTTATTCCAGAAAAAGCTAAGATGAAAATATAGGTGCTACTTTGGCTTACTATCTACGCGTCACCTATTCTGAGGCGCTAGTACTAAACACCGTATGGTAAATGTAAAGTTGACGGGCGCACGAAGATATCGTTTATTGATATACTTTGTCGACCACACAATATAGAAATGGGTGTATACAATATTTGATCCCTGTGGGGCCAGTACTAAACACGGCGTCCCAACGAGCTTCCGCGTTTAGTTCTAGCATTTCGGAGTAGGTGACGCGTAGATAAGCCAAAGTAGCACCAAAAACAAAAATACTATCATAAAATAGTGTTCTAAAACCTTCAATATTTAGTACTATATAAGCTATCGCATAATCATGGAATATGAAAAATCGTGAAAAATCTGTTTAAATTTTACAGCAACGGTATTTTACCTAGTTATGTGAAAGTGGTGATTTTCTAACCGAAAATGGGAATAAAAGCTTTAGATGAAAATAATAATACGAGTGTGAACGAAAAACATTAAATAACAATTTTGCATAAATACGGGAGCTTAAAAAAGTACTAATTGATGAATACGTAAATTTGACAGGTTAAACACTGAGTAAAAAACTACGGCACACTTACCAAAGGAAGATAGTCTTGAATAATTTAAAAACATCCGTCAGTGCCTCTACAATGGTGTAGCATTATTAATTTTTTTGCTAATTACAGATTTCAGTTACAGCGGCAAAACTAATAACTTACGAATCCTATCAGGAGAGCCACAGTATCCTTTTGAGCGTCAATGGCTACAACATATTCAAGCAACAAATGTTCATTTTGAAGTGCTCTATAAAGAATGCACCAAAATATGTCAATGGCCTACAAATGTATACGCTGGAACATGGGCCAGTATAGATTAATGGAGGCACTATGCAATAAAGACAATGGAAAAAGAACCTTTGCATTGCTCAACACTTAGACCTTAGAACATGACCTAGACTAAGTTGTCACAAGGACTATGGGAAAACTTTAAAAATTAAAAAGTTATGGCAAAAGTAATTTATTCAAGACAACTACGAATAAACAGGCAGAACAAGCTCCCAAAAGTAAAGCGTGGGATTTTTTCTTGAAAAGTAAAAATTCATACGCAAAAGTTAAACATCTACAAAGGGTGTATCAACCTAGAAAAACGAAACGAGCGAACAAGGCACGATACTACAGTAATTTTCTGTAAATGTTATAATTATTTTGAATATAGGAACTAAAATTATATAAGATCTAAGCTTATCTTAACAGAATTCAGGGGGTTTGTCTTTTCAAAACTATACCACTCCACGAGTACACCCAAACAAAAAACATCCTTAGTGTAGTGACATACTACAAGCGGCAAACCGTTGCCGCGCGCGGCAGCGGCGAAAAAAATCCCGCCAGCATGTGCTATCCTATGGGACCTGACATACTAGAGAAACCGACGCTGAGCGTGGTCGCGGTTGCCGCTGTCTGTTTTTTTTTCTGCCGCACATGTTGGCGGGGAGTCAACACATGTTAAGCTATGGCTACTGACATACTATGCCGCGCGCGGAGACGGGAAAACATTTATCTTTTCTGGTATATATAGATTTCTACTAATGTAAGTATGTTGAAAATCTTCATGTATTACTTCTATTTCCTTATATTTTCATTGCTTCATTATTAATGCCAATTTCACCAATATGGGTAGAAGTGGCTTTAAACTAACAAGATAATACTATTATTATATAATTACGCAGTACTATCTATTGCAATATTTATCGCTAAAAGCAAAACTGTATTTAACTGTTTTTTAATATAATTCCCTCTGCTCGCTATCAACAGCACACAAAGTTGCAATTTTAATGAAATTTGCCACATCCATCCTACTCTGATGTCGAGAGAAAACCGCACTGCAGGTCGGTTTGCCGCTATAGTATGTCAGGTTCAAACTTTCGCGGTTTGCCGCTGCCGCGCGCGGCAACGGTTTGCCGCTTGTAGTATGTCACTACACTTACTGTCACTACTACCACTGTTGCTGTCCTTGTTAGGTACGTCCTATGAGAAAAATATTTTTGAAATGTGCACTACCATGCCACAATTTAATCTTGATTCCCGACAGTCTCAATATATATTGTTAGTGTTTCAAGGATACATCTATTTATAACTTTTGGGGGCATTCTTAGTCCTTTTAAGTTTATCTTTGGTGACATCAACTGCTTTACTATCTTATATCATTGGCTATTAGATGCAGTTTGTCCAACGGATTAATAAAGTTACTACTGCACCAACAATTATCTACTGGTAATGTAAAATACCGCACCAACAAATTTAAAAATTAACACTTGACTGCACGCACAAAATAACGAAGAACCGGAGCATCGTCTGCCCAGGGCAACCAGAAACAATAGGGACAGAATATCAGTTGGTGAAAAAAAAAGGGAGGGTTCATGATTACGAGGAAAATTTATAATTTAATATAAATGCAATAAAATATACAAATTATTAAAACTTGTCTGTCCACTCTAGCAAGGTAACCTAATCGGAAAAAGGTTAAAGTCCATTGTACAACTGCTCTAGCACACTTCAAGGTTTGTGGTCATACTGAACGGTACCTACAAGGGCCTGAACCCTGAAGTAACCAACAATCACAACACGGCGTATGAATACTCAACCTGCTTTGTAAGGAGGCATGTGGCGGCCTCCAAAGTATCTAACCAAAACGTTAAAATTTCAATGGCTCAAATTAATGAAAACTAAACGTTACATTGATATGCACCATTCATTTTCCATATACTGTATATAGGAGTCCCTTACTGCAGCAGCATGGGTAGCAGGAAAGGTTGTGATTCATTATCGTATCTTGAAGTCAAGACCTTGTTACTTATACTTAAAAAAAAAAAAACCCTGTAGCCAGAACATCCAGACTGGAAACAGATTCTACTAATGTCAATTACCAGAGGAGGATCGGAGATTGCATGAAGATAATGTAATATTCTAACAGTATTTCAGCAACAAAAAGACGACTAATTGGTAACGGAATTTCCTGAAACTGCACTATAAATTACAAGCATACATTTTTAAAAATATGCACGGGCAGCGACGTAATTTCTTGAGAATCAAGATTTAGCAGGAATAGCGGAAGAATCTGCTTGAACCGTTGGTGCAACAATGCAAACAAACCTACAACCCCAACAGCATCCAAAATAAGACTGATACGGAGAAATCCGAATACACACTCAAGACAACCCACACCATCACGAGATCAAGATGGGGATAACGCACAATCTCAAGTACTTAAGAACTCGGCAAAAACTTATGCCAAAAACATTGCAATTTCGTAATACTACATTGTCGGGACTGAAATGTCGCTGTCAAGTATCTATGGAAGAAGTGGCATTTAAAATTATTTATTAGATAATAGGTTTAAAATTGGTTAGCAACAATACGACTACCAGAGGTTAGGGAAAATAAACTTTCGATTTATTCTTTACTTGTCATACATTTTAGCCTCGTATCTCAGATTCTGAAAATATTTAAGGCAACCTTTATGAGAAGCAACTGATTTTTATTAAAGTTTCTAAACTTTTTTCAGACAAATTTACTTGCGATTTTATAGTAAACTAAGTTTTGATTATGCGAAGTTTCTGAAAACACGGTTTTTTAAATGGAAAATGGTATAGTACTGAGTTTTGGATCAGATTTTGAAGCATTAGGCATTTATTTCCGTCGTTAACAGTCTATTATACACTTTTAACTGTAGTAGACTATAGTGGAAATCCATGGTTCGGGGTAGGCTACGTTTTGAGTAGAGGTACAAGGACGACAACGAATAAGGTATGCAAACAGGTTAGTGTTTTTAACGATTTATGGCGTAGGTTCGATCACTGTCTGATTGGGCGGGGAGGTGGGGGGCCCAGTTCAGTGGGCGAAGACCTCCATATGTCAGGCAGGGCTCAGAATCATTGGTTGGTTAGGTTAGGGGATGTAAGGTTTGGATTATCACTAAGTTATATGGATCCCTCGGTCATGTTATACGGTGGGGGGCAGGCCCCAAGTTGGGTGGGACATGGCGCCCGAGGCCGTTACGTTTGGATGCATACCATAATAAAATACTGTTCCTCCACCCATACACCAGTTTTACTGGGATTCAAACGGTTACGTGGGAGTTCTGTACTGGGATCTCAGACTTTCTGATGGATATTAAGATTCACCCAAGTCCCACCAAAACTATTAAGAAACTAAAACTTGCACTATGTGCTAAAATAACCTTTACCTGGTTAGCTACGAAGATAACGATCCCACCCTGGGTAGGAAGCAGCGTCCAAGGTTGTTAAAATAGGCTATTATCGGACTCATTAGCTTCCGTTCTCTCCCACCCAATAAGCCCTGTTTCCAACATTGGTCCCCTTATTACAGTGAGGTGGAAAGGGTAGGGGGAGTGAGGTGCGGTTTGCAGTTGGTTAACCAAGCACTCGGAACAAATGTAAAATTCAAGATCTCACAAGAAACCATAAAAAAACTAGGCTTTTCATTATACAGAATTTGTTCTAAAAGTAACATTTGGTACATCCTGGTAAAGGTGTTACAGATTTACACACATTCCCTGGATATTAGGAACCACGTGCTTGGTCGCTACTATTAAAATGCCAAGAAGTGTTTGCGAATCTGAACCTAATAAGGTTACCAGACACTTTGCAGTTCTTAAGTATATAACTTAATTTGTTCATTATCACCAATTACCTGTAAACCTACGTAACTGTTTCTTATTTGAAGGCAACTAAAACCTGAACTAGCATTTGCTATGCCTTAGGTACTTCAGCGATGTGTAAAACAAATTCTTGGGTATTTTTTTTTATGCCACATGGCCCAGCTATCGCCATGACTACTGTGGGCTGACTAGCAGTGTGAATTATCCACACACACACTAACATTTTGTGCTGAATTTTTCTATTCACTTTTATCCAAATTTTCCATTATATTCACAGAATTGGAACATTCATGAAAGCAAGACACAATCTTCACTTTCAACAATTCTTGAGAAAAATGTGAAAACAGCTATGTTCTATGAAAATAATCTGTAACAAAATAGATTCTACGAGTAAAGTTTTCGTCCTTAACCCAAGAATACCACCGTCCTTACCGTGTGAAAATCACGCATGGGAATGCAGACCGATGCTTCTTAACCTTACCAGCGCTACTGTTCAAATGGCTTCGAATTCGAAAATCCTTATCAAGTTCGACGTTTGGTTCTGTAGCGCCTGTCAGCCAATCAGAGGCGGCCATGAAAGTGACTCCAATAGGCCACACACAAAAAAAAAAAAAAAAAAAAAGGAAAAAAGGCTAATGGACTATAATTACTTTTATAAACAGAAAAATTCATGTAGCCTATACATTTGTTACTACAAAAGAGTAATTTTTTGGTTTGATGTCTAGATATTTACTGAATAATTAAACAATTGAAAAACGACAATATCTCAGCCTTGTGACATCTGGTGGTAGCTGCAAAAAAGAAAGAAAACAGGTTATCATGGGGTGGGGAAAATGATAAAATTTGCCCTCTATATATAAGCAAAAATACAACTACTGTATTATTATCATTATATTTACCCTTAGAGAATTTTCTTCTGAAATTGAGAAATTCAATAAATCATAACCTAAATTTTAGTCAAACAAAAAACCTGGGGTAGAAGGAGGCACTACAAAAAACGGGGATCAGAATTGAAAAGAAAACTATAATGTTTTTAATAATAAATACAGGGAACACAGGTACCTTAATAATAACAAATAACCGTCGTTTAAGCCATTTTTGCTTGCACTGGGATTTTCTCGAAGATTCTTAGACTGATGGTTTTGAACTAAAGATAACTGCGCAACATTTGTAAATGAAATGTTTGCATGACGTCATGTGATAGTAGCTGTGGCTCTTTCCATATTAAAATATCATCAAAAAATGCGCATGAAACCAAATTAAAAATGCACATTAACCTTCCCTAAAGTTGGTCATACCAATTATGCCTTGACACCTGTCTATAGAGGGTTTGAAGAACATGGACAACAATATCTTGAATTCGATCTGTTATTGTAGAGAAACTTCCGTTTGAAGGATATGTTTCTAATTTTATTGACCGGGAGACTTGCCGTTTTTATAGACACCAAAACTAGATCAATCCATTGCTTAGGTGGTTTATCAGCAACCTTTATCTAAAAGCTAGGTTTATGATATAAGGAAATTTTCCTCTTCAGCATACATCACTTAAATTACTTTCTTGATGGCAAGTTAAATATTGATACTACCAATCAACCAGTCTCTTAGAAGGCTACGATTGCCAATTGAAAATGTAATTTCGCAGAGAAATAATAACTAGGTCACAAAGGATAAGTTTTAATGTGGACATATAAAAAGTTAAGCAATCTACCATTTTGCCCACTGTAGAATATGGTTGCATTGCATTATAGGGAGTGTCCGTTCATGCTCTTTAATTAGCTGAAAAATATGTTTTCCACAGTGTCTGTACATCAAAGTTATTTGAAGAAATGGTTTTCGGGACTCGGGCCCGTGACTCGTTAAAATCGCCTCTCTCTCTCTCTCTCTCTCTATCTCAAGCAAAATTGATCGGCATGCCCCTCTTCGTCATTCTCAATCGCAAGTATGACATACCAAACCGAAAAAACTGTTATTGCAAAAGAATCATAACACATTGCCAGTGTTACAAAATGGAAGAAGTTGATAGAAATTCATTCCT
The DNA here is from genome assembly GCF_040412425.1 of Macrobrachium rosenbergii. Taxonomy (NCBI): domain Eukaryota; kingdom Metazoa; phylum Arthropoda; class Malacostraca; order Decapoda; family Palaemonidae; genus Macrobrachium; species Macrobrachium rosenbergii. Next base: position 26,621,479 of record NC_089767.1, on the reverse strand, counting down.
CGGTAACCAATTTGTTCTTAGCCACGTAAAATAAGTCTAATACCTCGGGCCAGCCCTAGGAGAGCTGTTAATCAGCTCAGTGGTCTGGTTAAACTAAGGCATACTTAACTTACTTTACGTTTCATTATCGTTGGTGGAGGTGGAGGTGGAGGTGAAGGCTGTGGGAAAAGTCATTTGAAATGAGTCAAAAAAGTGATTGCACCCCATAAATGTTTTGCCTCACACCCTAGACTTCGGCAGGCGACTGCAGGATGTCTTTTCTTTCTAAGTTCTCTAAGATTTCCCATTTTTCTTAGACATACAGACAAACTTATCTGCTTAGGTCCTTGGGCCTTTGCTAAGAAACAAATTAAGCACAAATATGGCAAATTAAAGTAAAGGATCATTATTACACAGAAATTAGCAAAGAAAACTGCTGGTTCAAGGTTGTGGCAAACACGGCCTTAAAAGTCTGACACTGCTGACGTAAGTAGCATAGAATGGAAGATAGAGTTTAGGCCAAAGTCCAAAGGCTGGGACCTATGAGGTCATTCAGCGCCGAGAGGAAAATTGCGAGTAAAAGGTTACAAAGGTGTAACAGGAGGAAAACCTCGCAGTTGCACTATGAAATAATCGTTAGGAGAGGATGGACAGCAAGATGGAAGAAAGATGTGATATGAATTGAGGTACAGTAAAAGGAATGAAAGGGGTTGCAGCTAGCGTCTGAAGGGACGCAGCAAAAACCTTTAGTAAGGGGATGGTGCCGTCCCCTTACGGGGGTAAATAGCATCGATGAGCCTATTATTTTTTATAAGCTTTCACATTTCAACTGTATTATGTATTCCTTTTATACATTCATTATGTTGCATCATAAATACTCTGAGGAGGGCAAAATTTGTTATTTTTAACTGCATATTTTCCTCTATAGGAGGAATCAGTGGCTGGTTTAAGCTTGAGAAAAATGACTCGGTTATGGCAGATGATATCAGTGGTTAACGATCCCAATATATTTTAGTATTCTCTGTTTCTTAACCTAACACTAGTAATAAAATGTATTTTTCTTTTACCTTCATTGCTATTTCTAAATTTTGCATGTTCACTCCATTATCTTTCATTTCCAAAATTTCTGGTTATCTGCTAATCCACTTATATGAACCATCTGGTTGGCTGCACTTGACATCTATAGAGAGCTTGTAACGAGGCCTTCAGGGTGATTCTGTATGGAAAAGAGCATTCTACCACGGTAGAGACCGGTTTGGTTTCACGGCCATTTCCCTAAAAGTGTGACAATCTACTATGCACATGGACAGCCAGTTTGCTTCTAAGAACATCTACAGCACGTTATCGATTTTATCAGCCGTTACCACATTTACTGGGAAACTACTGAATTAGGAAAACAAATATCAGAGGTAAAATCATTCACCTTTGTAAGTACTGGATTCACAAGGTTCTGGAGAATAGATGTTTCCCTGTTTCTTTGCGAGTCTTGTCTGTCATTTGATATTGCCTCTTAATATAGCGACTGTACGTCAGACATCAAGAGGCACTCTAGGATAACCCAGCGAATTAATCATATTTGACCTAAGTTGTATACAATTGACCAGAAATTCACTCAAATCAAAATAATTTAAACCTGGATCTACCATTTTTAGTAAGACGACATCACCTGGTAATTTGCTGTGTAAGTTCAAGCGTTACATGGACTTAGTAAGAATCCAAGTTAAAGCAACACTTCAATGTCCAATTTGAAATATTACTTGGCAGTTTGGGCCATCCCAAATTTTGCTCCTGGGTGGCATATGGCAGACATATGCGCAATTTAATTATACTGTAATGTCAAATAATCTGACTGAGATAACAACCAAACTTCAGTTGAATTTTAATGCAGCTGGCATTCAAACTGATCATATTAAAATAGTAGTGATGAAATTTAGGCACAAGGCTTTCACAAAACCAATGATCAGCATTGTTACAGTACTAAAACCATATTACTGTCTGTAATTCAAGACTACTAGGTTAGATTCCATATTTTCTACCTCATATTAAAGCCCGTCTGCACTTGAAAACTTATAAAATACTGAACACAGCTTTATTACTATAGAGAGTTTCTAAATTCCCCAGATATTGCGAGATTTCTCTTTGGCCACTTTCTAATACAAATGCAAAAATGTATTCCACTATAAACATTCTCAAGACACAATTTCTCATAATTTTCAAATAATGATTCTTGTTTCAAAGCTACCTGCTTCACAATGTATCTTGGATTAAAATAATAGGCCAACTATATAACATAAAAAATTTATATTTCAATAATATTAATTATATCACATGACACTAAGATTTACAAGACTAATTCTCTGTCGCAGGAGCCTGAAATATATTACAATCTTTTGCTATTACATAAAAAATTAATATACACCACAGAAAACATTTCCTAACAAAATGTAAAAAAAAAAAAAGCTAATGAAATTTAATCAATAAAGATGGCATGGAAAATTTGTGACACTTATACAAGTTAAAAATAAATAATTTGACTTCCGATAAAACATAAGTTATGTCTGATGAATAATCAGAAATAAAAACTGTACAAAAGTAATAAAATTACAAAAAAGCAAATACATTAATTTGTACATTCCTTTCTATTTACAATGGTAAAAAATATATCAAAAAATATGGGAACACAATTCCTCCCTAGGTCACAGGGTCTGGGGAACCAATATAACCTCCCTACCACAAACAAGGTTTCAGAGAGATCATGTCCCCTCAACATGACATTCAACAACCCCCACCCTCACACTCCTAAGACAATAAAACAGTAAAAACACTATTGACACTTTGGCTAACGAAGCCAACATATAATCAGCACAATTGCTGAAGGTGGAGCAGATGATTTAGAAAAACCACACACCATGACTGGGAGGAACAAGAAAGTAAGAACAACTATCATAACATTTGGAACTGGGAAGAAGGAGAGAGGGACTCGTGGTGGCCAGTCTGAATCACCTGACATCACAAATTAACAAACATTGCCAACAGTGAATTGAGACCCATGAGACCAGGGGGAGGCGAGTATTTTTCCCTAACAAATGACAGTGCAGAGCTGATTACAGCAATTAAAGGGGAACAAAATGGAGAGACCTTAAATTGGCCTTAATGAGATGCAAGTGATTTAATCCTTGCTTAAACTAATCTCGTGCATCAAGTGAGCAACACCAACAGTATCTACATTTGTACATATTATGGTAGTTTGTTACATTATTGTAAATATTAATTTATTACTGTACTACGAAAAAAAAGCAATTATCATCTGCAGTCAGAGCCTTCCTTATATGGATATAAACTGTGATGTAATGATGGGACATCTGGCAATGGTGGTCCTGACATTGGTCTGGGTCCCAAACTACTTGCCGGACCTTCATTCTCCGAGACACTCCCTCTTGTTGTTGCAATTTGAGCCTCTAATTTTTGTAGCATTTCCTCTGGCTGTTCCGGTCTAGGCAAGGATCCTAGCCTTCCAATACCTTCGTTTAACTGACTGATACTGAAAGGATCTGGTGCACTTAGAGAACCAGGGAGCCCGGGTGATGCATTATATGGGTGACTAACAGGTACAGCTGGGATTCCAGGTTGTGACAACTGGGAATCTCTGAGATTATTCGCATTTTCTTCAGGATGATTTCTCAACGGAGAAGAGGGCGGTGGCGGTGCTGCAGAGTTAGGTATTTTTTTATCATGTAGGGTTTCAGAGGGTAAATCAGGCGGCTTGGGTGCAGGAGGGCCCGGCCCATGATCTTGTACATCCGGCTGTTCTCTTCTCTGAGTATTGGACGCTACATAGCCATCAGATCGTCTAGAGAGTTTTAACTTGAGTGGCTGCTTGGGGACACAAGATTCATCTTTACTAGAGTCTGAATCTGGTTTCGGTAAAGATAGTCGAATCTTTATTTGAGGAACAGAATCTGGATCGGATTTTTCCTCTGAAATAGCACTGACTAAACTAGGTTCACTTTTAACATTATCACTATTTGAACTTTCACTTTTCCCCTTACCAAATTTAATGACTAATTTTGGAGCACTAGAACTGTCCCCTGGAATCACCTTAATATCACGTTTATCATTACCACTTCCATCTTTACTATCCACACTGGAACCATGACTGCTTTCCCCTAAATAAACCCTACGTTTCTTGGCCTTTTTCTCTCTGTCTGTACCCTTAACCCCACTCTTCTTCCCTCCCTTGTCAAAGTCTGCCATGATTTGTTCCCGAAACTTCATGCAGTCATTCTTGATCTTAACCAAAGTATTTTCTTCAGAAAGTCTCTTTTTAGGAGGCCGTTGTTTACCACCCATTTCTTTGGTGTCTGTAACTGTTGTAAGTTCACTGGTCTTTTTACCCAAACTAATACGCAACTTAGGTGGGGGCTTGGCACTACATATGTCCTTCTCTTCTGGAATCTTGGAATCCTTGGCACTTCTAGGTCTTTTGCGCACAGCATCCAGTCCTTCAGATGCATCAGAGTTACGTTTACCAGATTCGTCCATGACCATTAACTCCCACTGTAAAGATTCCCGTGGTTGTCTCTTTCTTCTGCCACTGCTTCCACCACTAGTTGTCTCTCCTTGTGTGTACATTTTATAATCTTCTCTTGTTGGTATAGAAGTCATGGAAGCCACAGCCTTTGGGATAGTGATACCAGTTCGGACATGTGGTGGTGGGTTAGGATTGCTATTAACTGGACCAGATTCCATCAGTTCATTAGGTCTCTGATCTTGATAGCAATACTGGCGAATGAGCTCTTTCTTTCTCATACGTATCTGTCTGAAGATAGAAGTTGTAGATGTAGGTGGTGCACCTACAACTTCCTGGGCTGGAGCTGATGTGTTACTCGTTGAATATGAGTTTGCATAGGGTCCCTTGATTTTCAGCTTCAACTGATTTGTTTTCTCATCTATTATCTGTGCAGTTGGTACTGCTAGAGATCCCTTACCATGATCTCCATTACTTTTAGCTGATAATTCTGAAGACTGATTGTGATCTCTGGCCTCACTTTCTGATATAATAAGCTTAGCATCAGAGCTCTTGGTAATAAATTCGGAACTGTACTGTGGAATATCCTGATTCTGATCTGGGGTTTTGGATGCACCTTTCAAAACACTGACTTCTTGTGGTGGACTGGGAGAATGTACACTAAGTCGTAGCTGAGAATTTTGTTTATTTTTATAATCAGCCAGCATTTTGGCAACTTCATCGCTAGATCTTGAACTTCCTTTTTCTTTATGAGACTTTGACTTCTTGCCTGGCTTCTTGGAGGGTTCCTTGTGCTGCTCCATAATGTACGTAGGGGTTGAAGAGGTTTGCTGTGGTGTGGTATCTACTGATTGTCTCTTCTCCCTTGACTTCCTAAGATCGTCCAGGGTGTTGTTAGCAGGACCATCATCATCAAACTCGTTGTCAAAATCAAAATCATAGACTGTTCCAACAAGTTCTTTAGGCACTGATACATTATTGAATCTTGGGCTCTGACCTCTACCTTTTCCCCTACCAGCACTCCTGCCACGACCTTTACTATATGATCCCCTTCCAACCTTCGCAGACTTCTTATCTCTTCCTTTTGTGCCTTCTTTAACCCACCTTGGAGAGGTTCCTTGAGATCTGGGAGACTTCTTTTCTGGAATTCTCTGTTTTGGATCCTGCATATATATTGGCACTCTCTTCTGCACTGGTTCTTCTTTCTGATGAATAACACTATCATCTACTGTAATGGTTTCTATTTTTGAATCAGGTACTTCCGTGGCAGAACGCAGTGGAGAGTCTACTTGAATGGGACTCGTCACAGCTGGCAAGGGAGATTTGTTCACAGATGTCACAGTAGTCTGGGTGATTGTTTTAGCTACTGATACAACAGAATTTGAAATAGGAGGTACAATGTTCATTTTTGTTGTTACTATGGAGCTAGCTGTTGTTATTACTGGTCTCGGAGCTTTACTAGCAACTTCACTTACTTCAATTATATCATCATCGCTTGAATTGACACATTCAGGCACCTGAGTTTTGTTGGACTTGGGTGAAATCTGAGGGGGTTTAACTACTGATCTGCTTGCAGAAGACATTAATACTGAATGCCCAGAAGGAGAAACCTCTGGTGGTGTTACACTGGTGGCAGAAGGCTGAGAGGTGGCTGTTACATTATCATTCTTACGAAGTATACTTGAGGGTGACGGCTGTGGAGGTGGAACTTTCTGTGTTAATACTGGTGATACAGGAGGCAAGGGAGGTGGTGGCTCCTCCCTACTTACTGTAGATGCCGTTACCTGAGCTCTACTGCTGCTTTGGGGAGAACCAATACCAGAAGTGACTTTGTTGCTGGAAGCAACAGGAGAAGACAAAGGTGGTGGAACTGCTAAAGTATTCGGCAAACTAGGAGAAGATAATGGCTTGGTAGTTTTGGCTGCAGGTGTTGCCTGTCTATTGCTTGTCTTACTGCTGGTTAACTGAAGGTCTGGTGTAGGTGGTCTGTCATCCAGAGGGGGTAACCTAGAGAGTCCCTGAGCTGTGCTCATGTTTCCTTTCTCTGAAATTTGGTTCTCTATGGGAGGAACAAACTGTTGCTGGCTGAGTGCAGCTAAATCTGGAGGCGCACTGCGTTGCTGTAAATATAAGGGGTAAAACTGGCTTATATTGGATGCAGCTTCCATCATCTGTCTCAACTGTGATAACTGATGATGGGCAATCCCAGAAGATAACAAAGGGTGAGTTTCTAAGAAAGCAGCATTATAAAGCTGGTGCTGGGCATCTGGATAAAGGGGACGCTGGTGCAAATCCAGCATTGGATTTACAAGACCTGACATTGGCAAGTGAGTTCCACTACTTGGATCAACTTTATGATCTGGCGGTGGAGGACTCTTGCCCCATTGGGTTCTCCACTGCTCTCTAAAGTTTGCGGCAGGTGAAGCCACACTTTTTGGAGGAATGGTTTCCATGGATGTTTGAGAAGAAGGAACTAAAGATTCAGGTGGGGGAACAGAATAGCTGGTTGAGCTGGCTTGATTACCTGGAGCAGGTGCAGGAGCAGGAGCCGGAGCCGAAACAGGTGGGGGTGGAGGAGGAGGTGGTGACACTGGTATCTCACTTGCTCTCTCCTCAAGAGGTTTGGTGGTGCTGGGTTCTGGCTGTGCCTCTGCCTGCTTCTTCATTTCTCCTATAACATCCTCTAAGTTCTTTCTTCTTGCAGGTGATATAAATTTGTTCAAGGTTTGTTTTTCTTCTTCCACAGGACAAGGTAACACTGTAAGTGACTTATTAATGTCAGCCTCCAAACGAGACTCTTCAATATTAATACTATTTACAACACTATTTACACTGCCCACATCATTACACACAGGATGAAGTCTATCTACAGGTTCAGGTGTAGTTATTGCACTCTTATACCCACTGTCCTTGGGCTGCTCTACTCGTTTTTCATTTAAAATGGTAACAGGCTCATCATCACTGTCAATACGAACTTTCTTAGGCTCTGGCTCAGTATCTGATGTTTCTATGATATCTTCCAACCTTTCAACCTTTAAATCTTCATCCACATATCCAAACACACCTGACTTTTTCTGTTCATCAACCTTATTACTAATACCTAACTGTTCATGGGTCTCTTTCGGAGGTGGCTCTCTTTCCGAAAGTCTCACTGGCATAGTTCTGAAAAGGTCTTTTTCTACATTATGCTGCACAGATTCTCTACTACTCGGTTCTTTACAGGTTCTCCCTTTGTTATCCTCTACCGGTGGCTCTTTGTCTTGCTGAGGCTTTATGCTTTCTCTGGATGACTCCAATGTTTCTTCTAAGGGTGGCTTTAACCGATCACAGGTATCTTTTCCTCTGAGTTCCCTTTTCTCAAACAAAGAATCTTTATCAAGTGTTCCTTGTTTTTCCTTATTCGCAACTTCCTTTTCAATCTGGAATATCTTTCACTCTGGAAATCTCTTCTCTCTCTTTCATAGACAGAACTTGTTCTTTTGCAAATGGAACTTTATCTTTCAACAAAATGCATTTCTCTTTTCCTGGAACAACTTTATCCCTATGCAGGACTACTTTATCCCTGGGAGACAAAACCTTTTCTCTTGTTATAATTTTCTCTTTCTCAAAACTGATATCCTTAGATGTATCTTTTACCTCTCCCAACAGGCTTAAATCCTTCGAGGAGAGTACTTTTTCTCTGGAATCCTTTTCTTTTTCTGGTTCTTTTTCACTCAAAGCATCCTCTTCCCTAAAAGTATCCTTCTTATCCTTTTGTACTTCCCTCGTATCTCTTAAATCCTCTTTTACTGCTTCCTTTTTTTCGGAGGTGGCGGCAAATCCTCTGGTTGGGGTAGGCTTGATTTGGCTGCCTCCCTCAGGGGCCTTTTTGCTGGGTTTGACTTGCTCCTCCTCAAGCTGTACCGTTCTTCTGGGGGGGAGTTTGGTGATACTGCTACTAAGGTTTTGGGAGTGTGAAAGCGGTTCTCTCTCTCTTCCTCTTCTTCGTCCTCCTCTGGATGATGATGCATTAATGTTACTTGTGTAGTCTTGCAAGGGGATATCACCAGAAGGAGTTCTCTGTCTGCACTGAGCCCCACTTTGACGTAATCTAGGCTCCAATCCACTCTCTCTTCTGATGGGAGACTTGGAAACTGGGTCTTCTGCCTCCTTGGGCACTCCGGATTCACTTCTTTCAGTAATCGGCGGCTGAAACCCGTGTTCAGGCCGCCCTTCGGAAGTTTTAAGCTTCTTGTCAGGGGCCTTCCTGAGGGTTCCAGCAGCCGGTTTCTGGTTTTCAGTTTCTCGTTCGTCACTGTCTGATGTGAGGTGCAAGTCACCTGAGACATTGGAGGGGCCTCGAAAGGACTGGTTTTTGGACGAAGACTCTTGAACTTTTTCATCAGTATGTCCATGAGCTGGGGAGGGTATGGTCTTTTTGCCTGGAGTTGTTGGGTATATGGATTCTGCTTCATCGGAGGAGCTTTGGTATTCTTTGACAAAGACATCGCCACGAAAAAACTGCCTTCCTGTGCTAGCCTTAACTTCTTTCATTGGCTCAACCAGAGCAGAAGGCTTATCCTTAGAAACAATTCTTTTTACACTAGATTCATCATCACTATCTGAAAATATGGATTTTGCCTGCTTCTGGTTAGGCTCCTTGGAATCTTTAGAGCCTTTCCGTACAATAGACGAAGTCTCAGCTTCACTCTCCGATTCAGAGTCAGTAACAGTTGTGGAAGAGGGAGCCTTACCTGAGCGCGGTGACTTAGATTTTGATCTTGCTGTTGGTTTTGCTTCAATGCGTGAGATTCTCTTGGCCTTTGTGGGTGAAACAGCAGGTGCTGGAGCTGGTTCAACTTCTTCTGGAACAGACGCTGTTGTACTGACCTTTCGGGTGCCATCTTTAATATTCTCAGCAGCTTTTCTGGCAGCCTGACGCATCGGTACATACGGTAAGATTTCTGGTTGTTCAAACAGACTCTTTTTAGGTGTATCTTGAGCATCAGCTTTGTCATCTGCTTCCTTATCATTCTTTTCCTTGTTCTTTCCTCTTCTTCCTTTGGTAGGAGTAGATTTCTTCTCCTCTGGCACTTTCTTCTCCTCCACATGATCAACATCATCATCCTCATCCTTCACTTCTTTAAGCTGTTTTGTTGCTTTCTTGACTTCTACTGTAGTGGTTTCTGCAGGAGCAGGCACAGGCATGGTTGCAGCAGCAGTTGCTGACGTACTCGTTGTATTCTGACTAGTGATGAGTTCCGATGCCTTCTTGGCTGCCTTCCTTTGAGGCACAAACAAGTGTCCAGTAGTAGCCGGATCCAGATCATTTTTAATACTAGGTGACTCATGATCAATGTCCTCTGACTGCTTGGTCTCACTTTTCGATCGTTCCAAGACCCCTGACTTTTTCCCAACTTTACTTACCTTATCAGTTTTCTTTTTGTTCATTCTTTCTGCCTTAGCCTCAATCTTTGGAGTAAATTCTTTTTTAGCTGCCTTTGTCTTCAGTTTTGCATGACTCTGAGAATCTGTGGTACTTTCTTTGTTATCATCATCTTCACTATTCACATCACTATCACTCTTCTTTTCAAGTTTCTTTGGTCCTTTACTTAAAGCCGTACTATGACCATCATCTGAGCTAATGTCTGTGCGGTCACTTGCCCCTTGAACTTCACTGCTTACAGCAGCTTGGTCATTACTCTTTTCACTGTTATCTTCATCACTTGAAAGTTTGTAAGTGGGAGGCAACAACTCATCATCGTCACTGAGTTCTAGTTTTGGTGGCTCAGACACTGGAGAGTTTACATTGGCAGGATGAACACCTGCAACACTTTTATGCCACTTTCCTTTACGAACTAATTTCTTTTCTTTGACAGGCGTAACACTAGATTCATCTTCACTACTTACACTAGAATCAAGCTTAGAGGGAGTAACCTTTTTCTTATTTCTTCTTTTAGTAGGTTGGGGTTTTGGTTTAACGGCTGTCTCTCCCTCATCCTCTGAAGTCTCAACACTGGGACGTTCTCGTACTGTCTTTGAGGATGATGCATTTACTTCAGTTTTAATGGATTTCTCAGGTATGAGAGCATCAAAGTTTTTATTGTCCTTATCATCATCACTGGAAGCAGGAACACGATCCCGAAATGGTCGACTTTTGATAGCACTAGCACGACCACCACCTCTTCTCCGGCCTACCCTCCCTCTGGTAGGTCTACTTTGTACCTCAACCTTCACCTTATCCTTGTCACTTGGGTCAAGGAGTAGATTTTTGATTTTGGAAGAAGGTTCAACCTTGATTGAATGATTCTCTTTGTTGGTTTCTTCTTCACTGCTAGTGTAAACTGAATACCGATCTTTGCTTTTAAGAGGGAGAGTCCACTTTGCAGAGGCAAGAGAAGATTCAGAATCACTCGTGCTATACATAGAACTAGAACGAGACCGACGTTGCTCAGCCCCATTGACGTACATCTTTCTGTATGGATTGTCCGATTTGTCTTTTGGAGGTCGAATGAGTCCATTGACATCCTTTTTCCGGTGCAGCTTCTTGTTTTTCTTTTTGGTCTTTTCTGTCAGTGTACCTGCTATGCATGCAATAATCTTCTCAAATTCTTTTTCAGTATGCACAGGAGCACCAGAGTGAGAATACAACCGATCATAAACAGAGGGACCATGATTGGCTTGTAACACAGCATTCAACTCTTGAGATGATAGACTTATGTTCATACTATTGATCATTGCAACTTGCTTAGCAAAGGTCTGCTCTCGGATTTTCATGAAAGACCTTGAAAGCCTCTCTCGCCGATTGACCATGTAACACAAGTTGCGAACCTAGAAAACACAAGGAAAACTATTAGAACACAAGGTTCAGTACTTTAATGGCAAATTTAACACATATGTACACTGTAAAGTATTACTATTATAGAGTAAATATTAACAGCAGAGAATCATCTAACTGCAAAGAAGCAACCTGTTTAACCTAATACATGGGGTTCAACATATACAATTAAGGTTACATGCCATTTCCAGAATATTTATGTAATTGTAAGCACATGAAAACTTTGGCATGATGACCTGTCCCTGGTAACTTATTGTATACCACAAGGCTATTTATGAAAACTGTTAAAAATACCAGACTTCCAGGATTCATGTGACAGTATCTAAATATGTATTAAGTGTATGTTTGAGATATAACCAATATAATAATATAAGGACACAAAACTCATACAATAATGTATGCAATACCCTCAAAATAAAAACTTTCATATGACAAAGGAAAAAGAACAAGAATATAAAAAGAAAATGACAAAATGAATAGAACCAATTCTTTACATAAATTAAAGGAAACAGGAAATGTTTAGTAAAGTAAAATGGAACACCAAGAGAAATAAAGGTTAAATGGAAATCAATAATACAATATAAATTTGCAAAAGGACCTCCATGCCCTATTAATGGCAGTTGTCTGATACTGGTCAAATGTTATTGTTGTAAGAATCTAATCAGACCTGACCAAAATGAGACGGCCATGAGCAGATGCAATTAGCAGTGCATACATTAGATAAGCAGGCAGTAGGTGTTACTTGACATAGGGCAGGTATGTAGTGCTGTGAACACATTTCCTTTGTAATACCTCTCAGCTTAGTGAATTATTTATGAGTGAAATTTTATTTTAAAGCTACCAGGACTGTGCAACAAGATATGAAATTTTTATTGTAAAGTTACCAGGGATGTGAAACAAGCTCTGAAATTTTTATTTTAAAGCTACCAGGACCGTGCAACTAGCTCTATCAGCACAGTATATAACACCATCACCTTGTATATTTGTTCTCATTACAGAATACATCAGATTACAACATTGTGATCAGATTACGTAACTACTGCCTTCCTGCGCTTTAACCTTTTAGACATGAGGTAATTCTTTTACAAATGCACAAACCTGTTTGCAATCTCTATCTTTAAACTTCTGTATTTATTTAGGTATCTGAGAGTTTATTCATGATGCTGGATTTATATGAAAGCCTAAAAAGTAAAGGGCTTTTCTATACACACTACACATTGCTCATCCATAATAATAAAGTTAAACTCAACAAATAGTAAAAATATTATATCCTTTTGATGGTTATAGTAGTTTACTCTTAAAATAATTATGTTTCGCTAAAAAATCACCATACAACTTTCACAACAACTAATGGGTGTATAGAATAAACATGTTGCAGATCAACGCAACTTCCTTAACATATTTGTGTGCAAAACTTAACATTTTTTGGTTAAATTAAAATACTTAAAAAAACGTTTACTGTTCATCAAGTATAGAATTGCTTTCTCTAAATTCAAGGATATGGCTCGTTCATCAAACATCTATACAAATGAGTATAAAGAAAAAATCCATTCAGATTAGCATTGTTTTTTAAAAGAATGATGCTGTAATGCAAGACAATGCTGTACTGGGTTATTCTGGTTATTCCTTTTATTAAAAATAGTGGGTTTTAAAAAATAGCTAGTGCCTTCATAAAGTCTGTTAGGCATACTGGACTGTATAACATTAATGAAATAAAAATTCCTAAAAATAATTATTAAAGTAATTTCATTAATCTATACAGTCACATTTAAATATTCTCTTAAGGCTTGCCAATAGGATTTTTACTTGACCTAAACTAGTCAAGTTGAGCAACTATGTGGGAAGAGACTGACAGAAACAGATGAAATGTAAAAGGCACGAAGCTATGCAGTTAGGGCATACAGGTTGCTGCAAAGAACCTTTAGAAACATCTAGAGTATACAAGCATTGGAAAAGGATTACTCTCAAGAATATATTAGGATAGAGTAAAAAAATAATGCCAAAACACTATGGTTGATCAACTTTCTTGTATGGATGTGAAATCTGGACAATTATTAAAATAGAAAAGAAACAAAGTGCAAGAGCGTAATGTGGACAGTTTTGAGTGTAATTTGGATAAAGTAACAATTGAAAGAATTTTTGAATATGCAATAACTGAGAACTTCTGAAAACACTTAGAAAGAGAAAACTTTAATTTTATGAAGGGGAGGTTTGAAACGTAACTCTGTGAGGAAAAATCATGGGAAATGAGAGGTGAAGGAATAACCCAGATCTTATTCAAATAGCAAGAGATGGAATAGTGTAGAAAATCACAATTAACAAGCGAGACACTGCAATTGAAGGGCTATATACAGATAAGCCAGGGCTTGAAACAACAAAAACTTATATTAAAAAATAGGGTATGAGTAAAAAGCTCGTATCATATCTAAACAAAAACTTGTGAAAATACTATATGTAAATGTAATAATGTGCATATATGTACATAATAATTATTTTCAAGTGCATTTATATCAAACTCCTTTCCATTCTTGAGTCATTTACATTTGCTTTTATTCTATCCTTTTCGTTCAACTAAACTTAAAAAATTCTCACTCCACTGACGCAAGAATGGCCTCATAAAGGTAGTGCCCATAACCGTTGCCTGCACTCCCAGCACATATTCAACGTCCTGTCTGTTGTCCTGTAACTTTACTCAAAAGCACCTCTTTCCCTTTTCATTATAATCTTTCACTATCCAAAGAAGAACTTTTCCCTATTTAAGTTCCCTTATATACCTTTATATCACTTTAATTCTATTTCTTACCTACATTTCATAAAATGTTCCTCACAGCAAGATGTGGTGGGTCCTTTTCTACTAAAGGACATAACCTTAATGATTAACAAGTTCAGCTCTAAAACCTACTGTAGTCACTATTTTACTAAATAGGAATATAAGATTTCTGTTAACTGGTATACAGGGCTATAAAAAAAATTCAATATTTTGAACCTAAATAAAAAACTAAAACAAAAAGAGCTAAAGTATTTCTATAACGCTACAAATTTTCTTCATGTAATGCATCCATACATATGGGGGCACTCCTACTTTTCCAATGTGTCATTTCTCACAAAACTACATACAAGGTCTCTGGTATACTGCAAGTCCTTTTTTTATAAAGGTGATGAAAAGAGATCATCATTCAAACAAATCTAACACAAATAGCTAAATTCTTACTTCCTTTTCCTAACATGGTTTACATTCTTATCAAAATATTTACTGTGGTCAAAAGACAATATCCAGCCGAAGTTGATCAAAATATCAAAGACTGCTCCCAATACCGTACATAAGATATTTCAGAAAGAATTGTATTCTTCTGAACACTCACCCTAAACCCACTGAAGATGTGAACAATCACCATACCAAAAGAAAATAGAAATCTGTATTCATAACCAAAATAGCTTCTTAAATTCACATTATCAGTATAAAATGGCCATATTTTTCTGAACACTGACTTTAAAACTAAAATAGACTATAGATATTGAACAGTTCAATATAACAAGTGAAATAAAAATCCTGTAAAATTACTTGCTAACCTTTCAAATAAATCAATATGATCACAACCTCCGAGAAAATTAAACTTTAAAAAAATGAATTTCAACTGAAAGTGAAAATTCCATAAAGTAAGGCCATGACTGTAGCAGAGGCTTTATATATATATAAAAAAAAATTATAGTGATGCCGATTCAGTTACAAGATGTTGAATCAACAACATAAAAAGTACCAAATCCACTGAGGTTGCTGGGTGAAATTAATTTCTTCACCACAGGCTTTACTGCTAGCTACCTAAGGTTATTGGGATCATTGCTACATCTACTGTACCTGTTACTATCATATTGTCTTCAGATAAAATGTCATGTTAATGACAGAAATAAAATCCAGAAATATTTTATGTTCCATAACATTCTAGTACTTATCAAGTTATGTATTCAGACAGCTAAGCTATAGGATACAGAATACCACCTTTGGTATTCTGTACCAATAAAACATTTAACAGCAAAAAGGTGACACTGCTTCAGAAAGTCTGAATTAAGATTATTTCAACCTGAACTAACAGACAGTACACTAGTGTAGGGGCTCCAGAAGGTGAGAAGCTTCCTATTAACTGCACATGATACAGGTGGTGAGGTTGAAGCCCTTCCCAAGCAAACCTGCTGGTACCTTAATCTTGCTTTGGACAAAGATTTAAATCATAAAACTCCACTTGTAAAGTCCAACTTGGTGTCCTTGGTCATGTAAGGGAAAATCTACAAACTATTTAGTGCTGAAACGAAAAAATTTCCTTTTTCCTAATGGTTTACGCAAAGAAAACAATAGGATTCACATCCGTGTGCATCGCCAAAATCTAGATGAGGGCTAAAGTAATTTAAAAAGGCTGAAATTGAATTTCAAATCTCATAGTTTTAACTTTTAATATAATCCGAGAACCAAAATTTTACAACTGAGAAAGAGAACATGCAATCTCAAGTTATAATCTCCAATTTAAAAACAGTGAAATTTTACTGTCATTAAAAAAAATATATATATATACAAAAGAAAATTACCTCTATTCCCAAAAACTTATTTACACTTTTCAAAGCAAAGTACCAAAGCCAGGCACAAAAATACAAAATATGTAGTAAATTACATTTTCACTGAAAATTTTAGTGATATTCACACCAACAACTGCACCACCATATTAAAGTTTGAAGTACGCATATGTAACACTATACAGGAATATAAACGCAGCTGTCTTTAAATTTGCTTCCCGAGGAAATGTCTCTAAATTCCAATCCGGAAAAATATGCCTAAGAAAACATGCAATGCCACGCCAGTGCACATCTTTATGTTTGAAAGCCAGCTGAAAAAAGACAATATAGTTACAATTCACATTAAAAAGCAATTACAGTACTATAGCAATCAATAAATCTAAACTGGAAACTGTCCATCAAAATTACAGTACTAAACGGCAAAAAAATTTGGGTAAAAATTATAACAAACATATAAAAAAATAAGTGAGAAATGCATACATTACCTATGTATTTGCCTCCTTTCTTTTTCAGATCAATAGTACTTCAAATCTTTAATTCTAAAATAAAACCTCAGGTCTTGTTTCAAAAATCATATTTTTCATATTCAACATCGATGAAATAAAAAACAGAACCACTCCATATATCTCTCAGCATCATTTGACATTCCCAGTAAAATCCTATGCCTAATCCTTCTCAACAACTCAAGGTCTACAATTGTCACTATCCTAGGAACATTTTGAAAGCACTGCCAACAGTCTATTGTGAGTTTCCCTTAGATAAGCTTTGCTGAAATGGCACTTTGGTGTTGGAACTTACCATCACTTTTTTCTAAGGCAGGGACTATACTTTACATAAATACCCCACAAAGGATTTTATGATCAATACGACTGGCACAACATACTGTAAGGACTACCTCCCGGTTTTTCCAGTGGCCCTTCGACATGTAGCTGCAATGATTCCAGCCACCTTTAATTTTTGTCATCCTAACTATTTAACCACAACTTTTCATTATTTAATGCTTAACTGTTATTCATCTATGAATCTTTTGGGCCTGTTTTGTGTAAAGAAACTAATTAACAAACTTGTTAAACAATGACTTGAGAATATAAGTAGCAAACAGAAAATGTCGAAATATCAACAGCAGTCATCAAGGTCAAGCTAATTATTCATCTGTATCACCAGTGAGAGGATGAAGGTGCTTCTGATTGTTGTTCATTCAAGCTTGATGACTGCTACTGATATTTTGACATTTTCTGTTTGTTACTTATATTGAGGACCGAACACAATTTTAAGTCCCTATATCTCCAAATCAAAAGTAAGACCTTGTAGGTTTGAAAACACATCTGAAGGGTTCTGGTGTTCCTCCTTGTAAACACATTATGGATCCTTTCAAAGGATGCAAATATCTTAAAACCAACTTTGCATGGTGTGACCATACTAAAAAGGTCTGAATTTTAACTAGCTTGAGAGCTATACCTTCTAAAGCACACGGAGCTTCCAACTTTCTTTTGTTCTGCTATGACCAGCTTAAAATACTTTCTAAACTAGTTTATGGTGACAACCAAGTGCTTCTACTCTCGGGGCTAGCCCAAAGAATTTGTCCTTGAATGAAAGGTGAAAACTGAAGCAAAACAAAAGAAGATTGGATAATAAGGGAGGAGACCACAGGGAATGAATGAAAACAGGCAGAAACTAACGCAGTTCATGGTCAAACAGGTGCCACAAACAGCCTTTAGTACTGCCTACAGTGTGCTGTGCCGGACAAAGCATAAGCAGTAGCTAACCATGTGAGCTAAAGCTAAGAAATAACTTCCTAAAGGAGGGTAGACAGTCAAATCCCCTTATGAGCCATCTAAGTGTATAGACCACATGAAGCTGCACCACACTGAAGATGCTACTAAAAGCTCTTTGCAGTGTCCCTTCAGCCCCAGATGTACTGCTTTTTGCCTTTTGCATTTCATTTCCCTTTAATCTCTTACCATTTCACTGACCGTCTCCCTATTTCCACCTCCTATTTGTGAACACACCTTTTAAGAAACTGAGGCTTGACCTAAGAGATTTTTTTTTTTATTTCTTTTACATCTCAACCGAATCAAAATAGCAAATACATAAAAAAGAGGTCTGTGCTTATTTTACAAAGAAGACTGGGAGAATTTTTTTGTCTGGCAATGGTACTTTGAACAGAGGCATATATATTTGAACATGTAAAAAGAATATAAACTACCGACAAAAATGGAATATTTTAATGTACTTGTTCACTAAAACTATTTTAGTTACTTTACATGCTATTTTAATTTTACTTTATAATTTAGTTAACCATGCTATTACATATAAATTATCATGCAATTTTTACAACAACTCATCAAATATGTACACTGAAGGATTTTCATACAGCTTGCCGTTTTCACTCATTATAAAAACATCAGTTCCAAATCAACTAAAAAATATACGTAAGCAGCCAATCACAGTTAACTGCTACCTCATAGACTCTTCTCTTACAATCAATATTGGGAATTTCCTAGGATCAGAAAACCTCACTTCCATTATAAAAACAATAAGTTTGGTAGCACACACACACACACAAAAAAAAAAAAAAAAAAAAAAAAAACTAAGGGTAACTTTACTGAAAAAAATTCTGTAAATAAAAAAAAAAAAATTACTAAAAATTATATTGCTTATGACCAATTTAATTCATTACCCTAAAGGATAAAGACTACGAAGTGACTGACATCAAAGAGTAAAGTGTCCAACAAAAAACCCATATACCTAATTCAATTAAATTTGAACTATTGGCTCATAATACCATATTCTGCTAGTAATTCACTTTAAGTCATCGGTATTTTAACTGCATGACCCAGTGTACATTTTCATTATTACGACAATAACATAGCAAAAAACAAGAACAGTCATCTATGACATTTAATTTCAGAGCTTCTATACATTAAGCTTGCTTTTTTAACTCCTGATGCTTTTATAGATAAAAACAAAGGGGGTTTATATTTAGCATTTTAACTGCAAAACAAAACAACTTTAATCATTAACCCAAATTCTTAACCTCTTTAATTCAAAATGTCTATCAGTGAGTTTTAATTATCGCCTTTTTCTAGCCATACTTCCAAACTTAAGCCTGCTGAAGTATATAGCCACCAAACCTTTTAGTATGTGTCACTTGACAAGACACAAGACTAGCCCAGATTGACACAGAACATTTTATAAACATCCAATTATGAACACAAATACAGTATTGCATGTCTTGAAGAAAGTGACGTATTAGAAACAAACTAACAAGAACGAAACAAAACAGACTTACCCTTTCCAAATACTGACGCAGCTGCACGAACATTTTCATACGCTCTATATCATGTTCCTGCTGTTGCGAAAGAAGGTCAATTTCTTCACTGCGTGGTGTTAGAAGTGGCTTGTTAAAACCAGACTGTAATAGAAAAAAAAAAGTTGAGAAAACTTACAAATATATTAAATTACATTAAAATACTTCCAATAAAAATAGTCTTACTAAAATAGACCACATTCGTGATCTCTGTATCCCAGGTACTACAGTCTAATTTAACAAACAAAAGATTTAAGCTGTGGTATCTATGCAAGTGCCCATATATCCAACTTGCACACACATCCATGTCCTCAGGAGTTTGATGCCTTACTTTTTGTCTTCCAAGCTGAATTCAATTTATCAGTAAACAACCTTTATTTTTCTTTTTTGGTGCAATATGGAAATTTACTCCAAACTTTTCACAAGGCTTTGGATAGTTATCAAACAATGGAATGACACTGCACTGTAATGTAAACTATGGTAGGGAAAAAGCACATATGAAGCTGTTTGCTTTAGGGTTAACTAATATGTGCTGTAGTGCAGAACTTCATGTAATGTATATTGGTTTTGACTTAAGTTTGTTGCATATAATGAATGTGTACTGTACAATAATGTACATTACAGGACATCATTTGGCTGCTAATGAAAAGAATTACAAGCACTGATCACCAATTGTTTTACATTTTTACACAATTTTTTTTTTTTATAAAAGACATCTAGATTTTTGTTTAAAAATTTCTTTATAAGATATCCAGATTTTTGTTTTAAACAATGTCCAGTCAGAGAATGAAATTGTAATTAAGTACTATATATACTGTACTTAAAAATTATAAGTAAATATGGCACAGTTATTTAATATTACTTACATAGTATAGAGTTTTGATGTCAATTTAAAGTAAAAATAGAATGTACAGCACTATCTGAATAAAATACGTTCCAAAACGTGGCTTCACAACTTCCGCTAACTATAATTAATTGTAATATAATGACAAATTCTTTCTTCTCAGTTTTCCTGTTAATGCATATATGTACATAAAGGTACTGTACAGCAATGTATGGTAAAGTGGCAGTTACTTCAATCACATATAGTACTATGGTAGTTAACGACTAACGAAACGATACAAATGTTACTGTCTAGTTGTTTAATCTGCATAACAGTTGATCCCATGCTAGGAAGAACACTAAGGTTTATAAAGTAGGCTGTCATATTGTGCTACAGCATAACATCCATAAATGTAGTTATACGCATACAGTACTTTTGCTTGAGTATTGCATGTGAATTAATAGTTCAATGACATTCTTCGGGTACAAAAGCAAAGTGGTAGTGGTAATGAGTGTGGTTCCAAGCACAAAAATATTCTGGGTTAAACCAAAATCAGAATAAGATGAAGATGCTCCTGTGAGTACAAAACTCCCTCACACTGCTCACATGTTGTTATATAGAAGGTTGGAAAATTCATGAGGTTTTGAATGAATGAGATGGTGACAGAAACAAAATGTACAGTCAATGTGTGTTTTATGACAGCAAACATTCAGCTATGTGATCATTTTAACAAGGATGAACAAATTCTTAAGCCATTTCCCTTGCAGGTACTGGATGATTTATCCATTTTAGGAGCTTACATGAAACTCAGCTGATTTGTAACTTGAATGGATATCAGAACAACAGTACTGCTCTGTCTAGTAAAAATGAAAAGCAACAGGTTTAGGACTGAGTAATGCCTTACCCAATCTTTTTACAGGCTCATTCATGATTTGAAATGATTACCAAAAGGTAACACTTGTTAATAATGTGATGACTACACGGACAGCAAAACCAAATTTTTACAAAAAAAACATGACTTGCAAAGAAAAAAAACTTCCATAGTACTGCCTGCTTTAAAATGCCAAGATAATCAAGCAAAACCTTAAAAAATTACACATATACAATAGCTTAAACATAAAATTAATTTAATTACCCTTCTTTTGAGCTTCCAGTAATTGTAGATGGTTTCTGTGGTCTCCAAATCAATGTCAAGATAGTTGGAAGTCTCCAGGAAGTCTACGTGCTTGTAGAACTCAGACTCAATCTGACGAAGTTTGGCCGCTCTTGCCTGATTCTTTTGTTCTGATGTCCAATCTCTCTTCTTCTTGGGAGTGCCATCATCTCCTTCTTCACTTTCTACTTCACTTCCAACCTTTTTACTTGCCACACTATGCTTCTCACAATATGACTGAAAATAATAAATACCAAATCACAAACTTCCCCTATAAAATTATGAAATTAAATGTGAATATTCTAATCTACATTACATTACTATGGTACTACTTAGGGTTGCCTTTCCTTAGGTTTTTACACTGAAAAAGGGAAAAATGGAATCCCTTGCAATCTCTATGTATGCCTAATTGAAAATAACCACAAAGTCATAATGGAAAGAAGTTTTGATGTCTTACAGCTACTATTACACCTGTAAGAAAAACATTTTTCTATTTATTGATACCTTCGTTAGTCAAATTTCTGCAAAAATTGCCAACACCAATATCATATGGGTATTTGTGTGTGTAGGGATGGGTAATAAAGAAATAACAGGATAAGCACTGAATGAGTTCAAAAGCATTTGGTCAACAAAAATCATTATTACTATTATTTGGTAGTAACCAGACCAGAATTAAAATACTTATCACTAATAAGACTGGGAAATCCAACAAATATGAAATAGATCTAGAATGCAAAAGGCAACCCTACTTTTATCAAATTTATAAACACTACCAATAACATACTACCATGCTTTTCCTGAAGACACAATATTCCATACAGTAATGGAATTATAATACAATAAATAATTATAATCTTATTTATTTTACACAATCTGACAAAAAAACTTTCTCTGATCTACATAAACTACTACTTTTACATAAAGACTAAACAAGAGACAACAGAGCAAAACAGAACAAGTGGTTTACCTAGATAAAAAACCAAGAGGAACCCAAGAAGTAAAAAGTTTTGTCATGACTGAAGAAGACTGGTCCGTGTGAATCAACTTTAAGTCTAAGACAAGGAAAAATAAGAGCTTGAAAAGAATCCCAAGAATAGAAGACCAGGAACAGGCAGTACAGACCCAAAGTATGTAAAACAAGACTCAAATTGTCAAATGTGCAACTCCTGGTCAGAAAATGAGTCTGACAATTGTTGCAAAGACAAATGCTGTAACAGAGTCAAAACAGTAAAACCCAATAATACCAACCACTGAAATACAATAAAACACTACTTTCAGGCCAATTAACAAATAACAGCCAACTGGGTTAACTCCCAATTGTTACTGAAGGATGGTGAGAGGGAAAAACACCCATTTCTTCATTAAAAACTAAAATTATAACACAAGATTATGGGTATTTATCCTAATACAGAGCCATACAATTATTGTAAATTCTACAGATCAAATAATGGCTAAAAATTTTATTTTTCCTTTCTGTTTAATCAGTACTTTACACTACACTTCCTCACTCTTCAGGAGAACAGAGAATTAGTACTATGGATGCTACTTCATCCCACAGAATCTACAAACGCTGGTCTGAATAGAACGGAATTTAATCCTTATTAATACAGTACTTCTGAATGTGGACTGGTAATGGCAAGCTACAACATGCAAAAAACATCTATGGTACCTACTTTTAATAAGTTACATGCGCAACCATATGTATGGTTACACATTACACTGTCATCTAAAGATCTATTATTCTAAAAAAGAAAAAAAACAAAAAAACACATATTAAAGTGAGGAAAAAAGTAAACCAAACGAGGTCATCAACTAAATTATAAAAATAAAAATTTCAGGTTGACTAAATTCTGCAACTGTATACAGCACTAAACAGAATGTAAAAAAAAATAACTAATATTAAAAAAATACTGAACAAAAGTGCTATTTTACAGGGATAAAAACAGAATACGATTCACACAGACCACATAATCTTTGTAACCTCCCTCAAAAAAGCTGCCTATACTGAACATTCTACTAAGATACTGCCTTTCATAAGTTTAAAAAAAACCTGCACGTAACACACTTACATTCCCTGCTGATTCAATTCACTCCAGTTTCCCAATCTAATACAAACCAGAATTTTTTCCAAACTATAAACAAAATAAAACTTTTCATTAAATAAATCCAAAGAATGTATACAAAAGAAAACGTACTAAAAACACTTTCACTCTGGTAACCTACACATAAAAATAAATTATGGTTATAGAAAATAATAAAATACTTTAGAACATAGAACAAATGCTACTTAAAATACAACCTTTTACAAGCTTGAATCATAAATTAAGTGGGAGGACTAAGCTGCTGAATACAGTGTCCCAGAGATGACTGAGCTTGAAGAATCCAGGATAGGTCAGGAACCATAGCTTTTTGGAGAGGATTTGCATTTGTATAGGTGAGATGTAAAGGTTAGAACCCCAACGAAAGCCTCTAAAAGGCAAAGGGAGAGAACCCACCATCCACAACCAAGAGGAGCCACCCTCCATTATGTTACACCTGGTAATTGTGACAAAAAAATTCAGTAACTACAGAAAATCATCAAATGCTGAAAAAATTGTTCCAGAAATCTTTTCCATGCAAGAAGAAATCAGAACCATGAATGGCAAAAACAAGAGATTTGGAAACCACTAGCACCATGGCCGAATAAAGATATGAGAATCCTTGAATCCTTCGAGTCTCTGAAATTCCCAGAACCTCTAAATGTGTCTGCACCTCCTAAACGGGGAAGAGCATGAAGGTACCTAGGTCAGAGTGTAACAACAACCCAAACAACTGAATCTTGCAACAGAGAAATGAGCTGAGGGAACTAGACAAAACACTGCAAACAGGTCCAGTCAGGGCATTCTCATCCACCATTGGACTTTACAGACCTCTGAGGTGATAAACCACTCTTTAAAAAGGAGATGACCAGAACTGACATACAATGAATTGTAGCATGATAGAGACCTAATACCAAACTGCATGCACAGATCCAGTCACTGTTAAGTAGAGATACTTGATCTTGTCTTCAATTAATTGTTGAAGGCCATGGAGGGAAAGTGAAGGGTCATAATCCCAACAAAGCAATCCAACAAGTGGTCACAAAAACATATGTGAGAAGACTTGCCATACATCAAAAGCCTAGTGACCCAGCTTCCTGTACCATAGAACCTTGCATGCACTCCGAGAGGGGCCTCTGCACCTCCAACAAGGAATTAAGAGTCAGGCCAGAAGTGCAGAAATGACTACATTACATGAATTACTTCACGAGCTTCTTTGGAAATGCAATTATACATCCCTCGGTTTAAGTAGCATGGAAGCCATGGGTATTGACCTCCAGAACAAATCCAATCCACAGTCATCATCATCTTAACAAATCCAGTTATTGTCTTCTCAAGAAGAAGGGAAAGGTAAGGTGATAACTGCAACAGTGGACAGGATTCCCCATTAAGGAATAGAGGACTGCCTTGAGGCAGCTTAAACCCAAAAGCCTGTGCCAAAAAATACCCAGACTTCTTTAATTCCCAAGGACAAAGCCTGACCTGTGTGGGTACAAAGAAAAAAAGTTTGGAATATTCAAGGTTCTCCCTCCGAGTGTAGTTCCTCCAGCTCCAAGGTCTCTTCTCCAGGAGAGCACGCTCTGACTCCTGCTGTATCAGGTGCTCTGCTTCAAGGGGAAATCTAGCATCTCTTCACTGTTTCTATCATCCCAATCTGCCTGGCACAGGTTCTCCCTCAGATGATGATGAGGGAACAATGGTAGTTGCAGGAGATGTCACTGACAAAGGGGGCCTTGGGGAAGAGAGAATCACAGAAGGGAGAGGGAAAAGGCTCAACATACTTTCTCTGTAAGAAGTATTGCCCTTCATACACTTCCCCCTCTCACATAAGACCCACTGAGATGCTTGCCATCCATCACACTCGATGCACGTCACGCCGTGAACATTTTCTTCTGAGATGAAAAACAAACGTGAACACAAATCTATCACTATCGGGAACATATATTCACTGCAAACCCGTGTCCTAGCCGACACAACACCTGAATTCAGGCTTACTCCCTCCACAGTAACCATGATACCAGACACAGGGGATCACAATGCTAGTGAGGCACACACAACTCACAGCACAAAAGAAGTACCTCATGTAGTTTGCACACAAAGAACAAAGAAAGCAAGCTATGACGACCTCGTGCCCCAAAAAAAGTCACAAATTTCTATTAGTTCTTCAATCGCTTGGCTACTGGCGAGGTACAAGCACAAAAGGACAACAGAATGCAGCAGAAAACACAAGAATATCACATACATGTGGTGCAAGAAGAGAAATCTCGGCATCAAAAATACACACAAAAAAATTAAATAAACGAGATAGGCCAACTCTGGTCATGTGGTCCACAGGTTCTTCCCGATAGGGTTTTGCTTTCCTTGTTAGTCGGTGAAAGCTGAAAAGTGGCATGCATGAGAAATTTCATTTATAAAAGTGCAATTTTGTATTCCCTTCAGAACAAACTCAAGGGCCTGACACCCAGTGAGAGAATACCTAGGCCTGATTAAGTCAACATTCACCACAAAGCAGGGAAGTGCAACACGAAACATAATAGAAACCAATGTAGAAGTGAATATTCAGACAGTAATGGATTTAGTGTGAATATGCAAAGATATTCTGAAAATTCATTTACTCCAAGAAGAGATATTAATAGTATAAACTGTACTGTGTATCTGAAAATGGAAAAATATTAATTCACACATAAATATGCATCGAGTATTCCCAAAAAGCCGAAGCTTATAGTTTATAAACCATAAATATATATAACATTCTGCCCTGAAGGTTAGCATGAGTGAGGGAAAGGATAATAATAAAAAACCTTTAATTCAACTGGGAATAGCTAAAAACAATATGCCCTGAAAGCCAAAGGACAGCACAAGTGGAAGAGTATGAGGAACACAATAAGCATTAATGTAATTCACAAAGTCTTTACAAAAAAAATTATAGAAGGGAAAATAAGAATAGAAACAACATTCAGCTGGAAATTGAGCGCAAGTAAACTGTAATTGCAAAATGACTAAAATCCTTGCTTAGGGTATATATAAGTACAGTATCATAACGTGCAAAGAATGTCCAACCCGAAACACAAAACTGGATATTAGACAAATTTGTGATTGCTGGAGCAGTAATGAAAAGTTACTCTATACAAGCCAGAATACAAGATGAATTAAAAGGAACTCGGGAATATCACAACAGAAATAGAGCATGATCACTTCATGAGACAACGCCAATGGATGTGAAAGGTTACTAAATGAAAACTCACCAAACCCTTCAAAACGTTGAGGGGGGGAAAAGCATACATAAGTAAACTACTTTAGAACATATAGATGTGACAAAAACAATATAATAAAGATATGGGTAAAATGACATAAAAACTGGGAGAGAACCCAATGTAGACTTGCGGTGCACATCACATGTCCAGTGAGCTTGGAGCTACACAGAATGTGTAAGGCTGGTGGTGGCAGTGGAACCACTCTTTAAACTCTCATATAGTTGTAACTGGGTTTGTTTCTCACAATAAAAAATGGCTCTATATGATTGACAGATGTTAAGTAACAAACTGTATTAACAAACTGTATAAAGATGTTCTCAAGCTAATTTCTATGTGTACATTCATTTACAGAATGTTCACTGCTAGTAATGTACTGCAAGTTATATTTTTTTCAACCTTAGGAAAATAATTATTCTAATGGCATCATCAAATATTGATTTTTATCACTGTCAACAACTGGCAAGCCCTTTCATTTCTGATTAGAAAATTTTACACGAATAAGGTTACAAGAAACCATAGGGGTCCCAGCTTCAGAGGACAAAATCTTGTTTATGTTGTAAACTTTAATATTACAAAACAAGTTTTTCATAAAAACACATCAAATCATAAAAAGCCTTATTCCATGCAATGGCTCTCCTATTCACAACAACTTGCTAAATCCTGAAAGACAAAGCCACTGTGCAAGCCCAGACCACCCTGCCATCGCACGTGTTACAATTGTAAGGAAAACATATTTTATTTCAGTAAAATATCTGCAGTTTATTACAAACCCATTATTTATGAATAGCCTGCTTCATAATTCAAGTGGGATGAAGAAGATAAGAGACAGGAGTAAAAAGAAAAGAAATGGCCTAAAGAGCAGGTCTCATCTTTTCCCACAGGGATTGGGTTGAATCAAGGTGCTGTAGAGCAAAAAAAAATATCATCAATGGCAGAATGGGATTTTCTGCAAAACAAGAGTTGTAAATAGTAGTACAAAAATCCAAATGCAAAACACTTACCAACCACAAGAGGCATGAAGACAGATATTCCGAGAAAACATTGCTTTATTGTTTGACAAGACACATCAGGATCACGAAATTGAGGATGAATACCCACATCCATCCAACTGACATAACACCCCACCCCCATTAACCCCACAAAAATCAGGCCAAACATATGCATATTAAGACACGAGTTTCATCAAGCAAATAAATCCTCAGGCATTTTAACAACAGCAAGTACCTGCTCTAAGGATGACTGAGGTGAGAAGGTCTGAAGCACTGCATCTGCTAAACATAGGTCCCCATGGTTCTGACCTCATTAGAGGAAAAAGGTAATACAAGGATACCAACAGAACCCATGATCAAACCAAACACCTAAGATAGTTTTGGCTACAGAAGTCTGGAGCAAATGAGAATCTAACAGAAGACTAATGGCCTGACTGAAAGACTTATCCTTCCAAGGCATGAAGGCCAGAAGAGGAAAAGGACAGTAAAACAAGGTTTTAAGGGTCAAGTCCTGCAAGGAAGCATTCATTATACATTCATAGAAAGGTCTACTGAAGGTGCACAGAAAAGAAAAGCAAGGTCTGATTGTGATGGTTTAATCGTAGCCCCAAGTATCAACTGAGCAGTAACAAAATAAGTCTGAAGAGTTGGAGATGACTGCTCCGTGACCTTCAATAACAGAGAAAGTGCTTCTTAACATTCCTCAGGTACACAAGAAATCTGCTAGCACTGGAACAAGGGCTTTTGATGGAGGAGTACCCGGTTTGTTAAACCTAGAAAAAAAACCTCATCCACGTTCCCTGGTAAAGGTAAGAGGGTGGCAATGGCTACTGCTGCTGCTGCTAGTTCTAAACTCTCCCAAGAGACAGTTGGATAACTTCCATGGATGAAAATAACATTACAAATGGTTGTGTAACTGCTAAAAATTTTGCAGCTATCTCTGCCATTCGGGGCTGACACTGTCAACAGGGTACAGTATACTGACCCATCCTGGATGTATGATACACCTGGAAGGTAACCATGACTTTGTCTGCTTAATTCCAGAATTTTCTTGCCTGGGTAACCACCTGTACTAATCACCTGCCATCTCAGAAAAGAGGGAAGGGTGAAGGTTTTGGGGAAGATGTCCATTCCTGAGGTACTAGAAATTTTCCAATTAAAAAGTTGTTGGACAATCACCAAAAATGTCCTGGTGGCTCCTACCTTGAGCTCCCACACTTTGATGCTGCCCTAAGTATGATTGGATGAATGCCAAGATTAAGAAGCATCTTCCTGTGATGCTGCCAAAAGCCACTACCACCCGAATCCCAAAATCAGAAACTTTGAAGATAAACCCATCTAGCCAGAAGAGGGTCCTAGGGTGTCCCTACTGCTAACCAGCAAGCACATCTAATAATTATTATTTGGGAAAGGATTGTCAATGCTTTGTTTTGACTCACAAATTATGTTACATACAAACTGATACAAATGATTGAGTATACACTGCAAAAAATACACATCTATAATTAATAAAAGTAAGTTACAAATATTAGCACACCTAAAATCTGGATGCAAGAGGCAAGGGCTACCAAGAACTTATCACAACTGTACAAATACAGTATACTGATAAAGGAAATTAACACATCACAATAAATTTGTACTAAGTACAGTACTGCATTATTTTACACATTAGCATAAAACAACACACTTCGACATCAATTATCAGCATAAACAACAAACTAAACATAAAGCACTGAACTTCAAAACTCGCTCAGCACTGACATACAGCAATGGCGGTGGTGATATAGAAACAAATTACAATGTCTCTTCTAAACAGAATACATACACAGTGTACAAAGCAACAGCCCTACTCAACCATAAATTCAAGAAACTCCTAATTACCCTAAGAAAATGTTAATTCTTGTACAGTAATTAAGAACCTTAAAAATCAATCAAAATTAAATGGAACTGTACTAACTGAATTCTTTAGAAAGCTCTGTTTAACAGCAGCAATGAAAATAAACTAGAAAATAAACAGCACTATTACTAAAAGTTGTAGGTACTTGATATTAACTTTACTCTGACAGAAATCGATACTTTCCAGGAAATAAAATTAAATCTTTCTCTTACCCTGAGTTTAACGCCATCGTCTGCACTCTCATCCTCTATAATGGCCTTCATCTCTAGACCATGTTTGAAGGCACAAGTGACATGGTAGGCAGTCTTACAGGTCTTCACTGAGCATTGAATACAAGCACCACGACGTTCTCGGCACAACACACAAACAAGGGCCCATCGACTTTGCTGAAATTTTCACACTTATTTAGCATACTGGGTGACTAAGATGCTATCTTATTACAGTATTACTAACATCTAAAGGCTAAAAGCAATTTTTGGGTTGAACCTTACAAAACCTCCCAAGGGTTATGTTTTTGTGAACCAAATATTTATGTCTGTGTGACCTGCGAAAAAGCTCCAACAAAACCCACACATAATTATTGTCTTAGTCCGATGTGGTTCATTTCTAAAAATGATCAATGCCACTCATACCTTTAACTGCTGAATCAAACATAATTCCTCTTGCAGAAGAATTCAACAACATAAGCTGCATCATGCAAAAAGGGTAACATTACATCGCCTACAGTGTGCCATCCAACTCTACATTGCACATACCTTCAAGCTTTCTGGATACTGAGACCATTATTTTCCAATACCCCTTATACTCCATCTACCCAGTACAGTATTTCACAGACCTTCCACTTCTTTCTAAATTGTCAAATCTCTCCACAAACCTATCATCCTCAACTGTTCCACATGACTGAACCATCTTGAAACAATCTGATCTATCCTTTTAACTAAACTAGGATATCATTTTTACCACTTCTACATACCTACATATTTCTAACCCCTTCTAATCTTCTTAAGACATATGTAGCACAATTTCTTCTCTACACCAATAATTTTTCTACTATTCATTCAACATCACATCATTTCTTTAAAGGAAAGACAGCTTAACAATTCTTCAAGACATTTTACCCTGGCTTTCAGGGACACTGATTCCTTCCTATCCTCTGCACACATTCCGCTACCTTTCTTGCTTCAACTGTAAGTCAATTACCATTTCTCTCATCCTACTACATTTGATACAATTGCCCCCAAAATGCTTACTGAATAAATACAGTAAACCCCCCGTATTCGCGTTCTCATGATTCGCGGACTCATGCATTCGCGGGTTTCTCTGTGGAACATATCTAGCCATCATTCGTGGAAAATTCGCCCATTCACGGTATTTTTCACTGAGAAATATTCACTAACTACTGTATTTTCATATAATTTTCATGAATAGATGCACTTTTTGTGATAAAACTATTACAATACTCAGGTATATGCATTTTTACAGGGTTTTGCTGTGTTTAAACTATCAAAATGGGCAGTTCTAAGTGTTTTTAGAGGGGTTTTAAGTATTCGCGGATTTTAGCTATTTCGGGGGGGGACGCATCCCCCACGAATACAGGGGGGGGTTCACTTTAATTCCATACTCTTATAAAGCATGTTGTTTTCTGCTTCATCTTCCTGGATTTCCATTTACCCTCATTATCTTAGTCTAGGTCATATTTATTCTTAACTTTCTCCTCTTGCAGACACTTTCAACTTCTTTCACTAGTTACTACAGCTTCTCGTCACTATCACCTGCAAACATCAGCCATTCCTAACTTCATTTATGCCCCAATTTCCTAACCAGGCCTTTGCACCTGATTTCCTCAGACTACTCACACCACTCCATCCACCTTTGGTCCACCATTGTCCCTGCTTTTACTTCTAATATGACTTTCTCCCCTTCTGATTTTATACAGACAATCTGCCATAAAGAACGGGGAGGTGAAGGTGAGCTCGTCAAACACCTTAAGCCACTAATAGGTCCTAAGCCTTGGTCCCTACGTTTTCATAGCATATTGTCCACTTCACCCTCACCTTGTATATCAGTACCTAGAAATTTGTTAGACTATTAGAAATAGTCTCTCTATTCACCCTCACTAATATATCAGTACCTAGAAATTTGTTAGACTATTTATTAGATATAGTCTCTCTATTCATCTATTACCTTACTTTCCTATTCATCTATTACTTTGCTTTCTTATGTCTTTTATTATTTACTTTACAATCTGATATTTATACTTTATTTTTTAACTTAAATTTCACTTTATCCATATGCACAGATACACAGCTAAAGAAATATATCCTTGTCTCCGTTCAATTTTCACCCCAAAACCAATCACTCTCCCACCTACAAATTCTAACACAAAATTCACTTCCATGATTAACATTTTATTGTTCACCCCAACTGATCTTCAATACCATACATGCTCTAACCCTCCAAATAACATCTTTGCCACATCCAGCTTTTTCCCATTACCCTCAGGCTTCTTACATATTTTATAAACA
This sequence comes from Macrobrachium rosenbergii, assembly GCF_040412425.1. Taxonomy (NCBI): domain Eukaryota; kingdom Metazoa; phylum Arthropoda; class Malacostraca; order Decapoda; family Palaemonidae; genus Macrobrachium; species Macrobrachium rosenbergii. The sequence continues at coordinate 26,589,563 of NC_089767.1, read as the reverse complement.
CTTTCTCCACTATCTCTTCTGTGTATAAACCCAGTGATCTTTCCCTCTCAATCTCTGTCATGTCATTTTCAATCTGTAATAATGAACAAAATAAAAAACAGGGCTAAGACATAAAATGATGGGGAATCAGAGATATATGTTACCTTGAATACATACAATAATAAAACAATTTCTCTATGCATAGTTCTTTCAGTACTGATGAAAGCCATACTCCTACAGTGGAATTTGTCTGACAATTATTGGCTTTATCACTTTACAAACTGAACCAATTATTTATCATTAAAGTTCTTAGTAATGCAAGTCCAAACAAAAGATATGTTAGTTGAAGACATTAAAAAACAAAAAAAATTTTGGCATTGTATCCTGAATTTTTTAATAAACTTAATCAATGATTTCTATACCTAGCTTCTTACAAGAATGCAAAAATTAAAGTCATCAACAAACTACACCTCGATCACTTTCAAAATCAGTTTTAAAATATAATCCACAAAAAGTAAAACATGATTAAGTAGACTTACTGGTATATTTGGGATCTTTGTGATTGGTTCCATTCTCTCTACAGAGCCTATGGAAACTTCTGGGATCCATAATGCGCACGCAACATGTGCCCACTTCTGCCCAGATTTCGTTGATTTCATGGCACCTCCTAAAAAAGGAAATACATGAATATTTTACATATAAAATATCTTAATTCTTAATGCAGTTCTACTCTGTCAAAATCAGCAACATTTACAAGTCTGCCTTAATATTTTCCTGTTATGTAACCATTTCCTGGAGCGCATACAAGGAAGTCATGTAGTTCAGTAATATATCACAGTCATTTATACTTGACTTGAAATATTAAATTTGATTCTGGTACAAATTATATATTAGAATTTGATTACGTAGACAACCCACCAGTATCTACCAATTTCCATAAGTTTTCACATCCTTTATCAAGCTAAGAATCCTAATTACAGCCAGATAATGGGGTACATCCTCAGCAGAACTGAGTTATGCATAAACAAATGATAATATCAAATAAAACAATGTTCAAAAGCTTCATCTATAACAAAAAGGACATATTCAACACCAACTAAAAAAAAAAAACCTACAGGAACTTAATAAAATTTTTAAAAATGAATGAGGGGAGAAGTAAATATAACACCATCTCTTCACCCTTTTGAACAACTTAATATTTGATATTACATCTTTTACAATATGAAAATAGTATACACCTCCACTGAGCAGTCCTTTGGAGGCTCAATCACTATTACAAGAGTGTACACTGCAGTAGGAACTGTCACTGCAGCAAGAACGGTTGCCAAAATTATATCAGTCAAGGGAGAACTAAGCACAATCGACTGACTCTGAATGCTTAACAATTATCACCAGATTGGGGACTGAAGCATAACTGGGAAAAGTAGTCACAGCAGACTGAGCAGTGCTCTGGAAGTTTTAAATCACAAGCAGTTACTTTAAGACTTACTCTATAAGGATGATGCAATGATCAGAAAAAAGTCATGATATCAAAGTCTGTGGGCACTTCTCCTGAGATGAGACCTCTCATTATGGCAGCAGGTAGACATAACTACATCATCATGGCTGGTTACATTCAAGAAAGGCTTCACCAGGTACAGATTAAGACACTTTCAGAGAAGTGAAAAACCAGAGGATAGCAGCATTTTCCCAAATTTTTTCACCAATACCCTGCCAAATGTGTACCTGCTTCAACAAGACAATCTTCCCAAATTGACAAATTTTAAAATTAATTTCTATTTTTCCTGAGGTCTTTACATAGGAATTACATTCAGTGCAAGCTGGAGCAGGCTATTCTACATAACAAGATTGTTCAGTAGTTGCACTAGTGGTGGGAGAGGCGAAGGGTACCCTCACCACCTCCCTTCGCTGAGTCGCATAACCACTTGCCATATAGCCTTCGTTGAGAGCAGACACAATCCTGTCTTCCTCTGCCCGAACGTTTCCTGGCTGTTTTACCCGCACATCATCTTGGTTTTTTCCTTCCTTTTTGTTGTGCTTGAAGTATATCTTGTGATATATCTGTTATTATCCTTGGTTATCATGCAAACCCAAGAATCATCTACTAAGCCTAAACCTTGCTTTTGCCTGGGTGTGGGAGAATGACGTTGCAATCGCTTTCTCTCACCCTTTGAAGTAGATCCACACACTGTTTGCACCAAATGCTGCAAGTGTGTGTGTTCAATGACTAATACTTATCCCGAATGTTGTGACTGGTCCCCTGAGTAGTGGACGAGGCTTGCTGGAACGAGGAAACCCAAGAAGGCTGCTCATCCATCTTCAGAGGGGTATTCTCCTCTGAGGACGCCAGGTAGCTCCTTGTCTCTTCCCATGTGATTCCGTTCTGCTGCTGCTTCATCTAGGGGAGAAATCACTCCACATTCCCCTGGTGCATCGGCAATGTGGGGTTTGCATGGAGGAGCGGGACATGTCACAATCTCTCGAGGGCTTCCTCTGTTTACTCCGGGGTGGAGCATTCTCCCCTTGGGCAAAGGGAGGTAGTCTCTGATATTCCATCTTTTTCAGGTCTGGGGGAGATTGGGAAGATCTTTCAAGATCTTAGGAACCTCTGGCCTTCCCTAGGTCTTCCAAGGGAACCGTTGCTGCGGGGCTTGATTGCAATTCTTAACACCTCCAACCAGGGCCCATCTCTACAGCGTCTGTAACTGGAACAACAGTTTCAGTTACAGGATCTAAGGGTGCCTTGACAACTGTTATGGCTCCCTCGGTTATTCATCCATCCCATCAACATTGACGTGTCCTCCGATGTCTCCTGATGCTAAGGATCTTCTCCTGGCCGAACTGGTGAAGAGGTACAAGCGTGAGAGGACGTTGAGGAAGAGACCCCATTCCCCTTCAATGTCACCAGTATCTTCTCTTTCGGCTTTTGCCTCCTCCCCTTCTTCTTCTGAGGGTCCTGTTAGGCGGACAGACCCGAAGAGGAAGACGGCAGTGGCTCTAGACAGCAAGAAGACTCCTTTCCCCTTCTGAGGGTCCCATTAGGCGGACAGACCTGAAGAGAGGAGGGGTGGCGGCTCTAGACCGTGAAAAGGCCCGAGGGCCCCCTCAAGAAAGTCTTATTCTATGGGAGAAGCATGAAGATCTCTCTACAACTCTCCCCCATCCCAGTCCCAGGATGGGGAACCCACGTTTCAGGTGTTCCCGGACATCCAAGGCATGGAGTGCAACTCTCCCGTCCAAGAATGGGGGACCCGCCTCTCGGGTGTCTCTGGACATCTGAGGCATGGAATGTGCCTATCCCGTCTCAGGACAGGAGACTCGCATCTCAAGTGGCCCTGGACATCCAAGGCTTGAAAGCAGCACGCCCTGGGATCAGCCATGACGTGGCCGAAACCTTTCCATTCTACTGAATTCTTTGAACACAAGTGGAAAAGCATCAGATTACCTGTTAGGTGGCATGATAGTCAAGAGGGTAAGAAGCATGGCAAGCTGAGATGAAAGAAGAGTTCAGTGAACAGTCAATGAAGGAAAAGAATGAACACTAGAGGGAAGCAGAACAGTGGTGTTCAGGCAGTGCAGGCAGTGCAGGTGAGGAGCAGACATGGTGAAAAACGTGTGATCGCACTGTCCGTTCAACAAAGCAAGTACAGAGTGGAAATAACTAATACTAGGACACTGGAAAGAAACGGCAGTTGACCACTCATTCACTAGGATAGCACAGCCATCAACATATCTCACAGATATTAAGAAAGGGAACACATCTGTTTGCCACAGTCAAGGTCAGAAGAAGTAGGGGGACTCAAAATATGTGACACCACCATTACTGACAAAAGCAATACAAGAACTGCTACAAGCAATTGAAATACTAGAGAAATCGCATCGCTGAGTAAAAAATATCACACAGAATTTAAATGAACCAATAGGGAAGCTACGATGGTAATATCTGTTAAAAGCAGGACATCCTAAAGTCTAGTAACAACATTGAAGATGGAGGGCATGGAAAAACATAAAACATAAACTTCAAGTAACTAAACAACACACATTAACCTTACCTTTGTTAGGACATAGAACACAGTCAGGCTTAATTCCTAGCGAGCAAGTCCGGCAAAGCCAGGATCCTGAAGGAATGGCTGTGATGCCATAACAGGCTTGGTGGACGCATATGTTGCACGAGTCGCAGAATACCATTTCGTTGCCCTCTTCACTGTCCGGCTGCAGATGGAAGAAATTTAATTAATTAAATGTACTCTAGATATTCTTACAAAAAGGAATGGGGGTTAATTTCACATAAAACTGGGATTTCAATTAGAACTGGGGATTAGGAGAGAGTGAATAGCAAGATGGAAGAAAGATAATATGGATGAAGGTACAGTAAAAGGAATGAAAGTGGTTGCAGCTAGGGATCGAAGGGTTGCTGCAAAGAACCTCAAGTAATGCCTACAGTGTACCCCTTGAGGTGCACTGACGGCACTAACCACCTACAACGATTATTTATTCGAAGGCTAGACATCAAACAGTCCATTAAACTGAGGTACCAACGTATTCCTTCAGGAAGAATGCCTCCTTCCCTTCCGGACCACTGTAACACGAGCTGAGCATGCATCATGGACTTTTCTCTTTGCAAGATCTATCTAGTTAGTGGTACTGGTTCTGTTTGCACACAATCAGGACTAAGGCTATTTTTGGAATGATGTTTTTGCAAGATCAATGAACACACAAATTAAGCTTATTAACAATATTTTACAAGTTAACAGCAATATTGCTCAGAATATTTTAAGAGTTATAATAACTAACATATATCGTAACAAGTCCCATAGCCCATCATCATACATTTACACAGTACAGGTATTCCCCTACTTATGATGGGGTTAGGTTCCAAAAAACCCATCGTTTGTTGAAAAAATCGTAAGTAGAATATGGCCTAGCCTACACTAGGGTAATCAGTACCATCTATACATATATGGTAGCCTAGCCTACACTACACAGTATATTTTATACATATATGGTATAGTAATTATTAGTGACAGCTAATTCTGCAGGTTCAATGCAGATTGACATGATAAGTCAGTATAAAGAGAAACTGAATAACAAACAAGGCCTAGGCTGCACTTTTGTATATCATATATGGTAGCCCAGCCTTCATTATACTGTATTCTATTTTCACAGAACACCGTATTATACAAACATCAAAATACCGAATGTGCATCTTTTCCATGGATCTTTTAAAACATTATGCTTTACTACACCGTATCCAATTGTAAATATTCTCATATTGCTTTCGTGATTATAAATTCCGATCATAGCAATCAAATGTTTTGGTTTGGGAATCGATGATTTAGTCTTTATTTCGCCGCATTTAACTCAGTACAGAGGGCATTTCTTGCTTCTAGTTACGTAAACGAATCTCTAGATACTTTATTTCTAAGGAACATATATATTTTTCATTATACAAAGTGTTTTTAAGTCGAAATATAACTTAAATATGTCTCGTTGTGAAATTATTTTAGCTATTTTTTTCGTTAATAGATTATGTTGGCGGCTGGCTGTTTGGGGGATTGTTTGTTTTGTATAAAAAAATCAAGATTCCGCTCGCTATTTTCTCTTGATTTCATCATCATACTACGAGCTTTTCGTATTTATCTTTTATCGGCGTGAAAACAGCAGTAATATATGTTCTTTCATGCCCAGTAGTTTTGATTAAAATACTTTTTTAAATTTTATTTGCGGTCGAGTTTCATCCATGTTGCCAATGCACGATAATTTATAGTCATTAGCAGCTTGAACATTCTTTTCTCAGCTTCAACTACAACTTGCAGCTTAAATTTACTATAGCAGTATATTTCTTGCCGATCTTTTCTCCAAACCGGACAAGGGTATAGTATAAGAATATATCAGTGGTTAACGTCATTTTTAACATTACAGTAATTGTTTAACCGCACGATGGTTGAAATACAAGCAAAACAGTTGTTATCCGATTCAGTTATTAGCAAAACAAGTTAAACAACAGTTTCTCGCTCGTTGTTTATGGCTGTATGCATTTTCGCAAGAGTATAAGGTTACCAACAACACTTTTATCATTCTCTTACTTTTTTAACTAGAAGATGGAATAAAGAGATGGAGAAAAAGAAGTTGGTCTCTTTTGCTGCCTGATACGCTGTTGCCTGTGCCCACTCGAAATTTAAAAACATTTCCTAAATATTGTCGCATCGGTATTAATTGCTAACTCCATCAGAAACCCGAATTATCGTAAGACAAATTATCATCACTGTGCACTACCAGTATTTACAAACGCACAAAAATTGCAAACGAACACTGACGTATTTTGACTTCCGACACAACGAGCAAGTGAGGTCGGCTCATTGAATTAATGTACCTATTCCAGCCCTCTCGCCAACGATCGCATATCGACGCTGCCGGTTGTACGCTGTTGCCTCGCGCCAGTCGCCTGCGAAATTTAAAAATACGTATTTTCAAAATATTGTCGTATCGATATTATTTGCTAACCCCATCGTAAAAGCGAATTATCGTAACTCGAGCACTACCTGTAGCTGTTAGATTCGAAAAAGTCAATAAGATTTAGAAGGGAACACTAACACACACACACTGTGTTGTAATATGTGATGCATATTACACTTTTCAAAATATTAAGCCTATAAAGATAATTACAAGAATATTGTTAAGTTTGTTTTATGGCATACAAAAATGTCTTGAATTTTTCTATACCAAAAGCAATATTGCCTTTTGGTATAGCAAAATTCAAGACATTTTTGTATGCCATAAAACAAACTTAACAGTATTCTTGTAATTATCTTTATATAGGCTTAATACAGTAAACCCCCCGTATTCGCGTTCTCATGGTTCGCGGACTCATGCATTCGCGGGTTTCTGTGGAACATATCTAGCCATCATTCACGGAAAATTCGCCCATTCGCAGTATTTTTCACTGAGAAATATTCACTAACTACTGTATTTTCATATAATTTTCATGAATAAATGCACTTTTTGTGATAAAACTACTAAAATACTCAGGTATAAGCATTTTTACAGGTTTTTTTTTTGGTTTAAGCTATCAAAATGGGAAGTTCTAAGTGTTTTTAGAGGGGTTTTAAGTATTCGCGGATTTGACCTATTCGCGGGGGTGTGTGGGATGCATCCCCCGCGAAAAAAGGGGTTCACTGTATTTTGAAGGGTGTAATATGCATCACATATTACAACACACATCACAGTGTGGGTGTGTGTGTTCACTTCTAAATCTTACTGACTTTTTCGAATCTAACAGCTACCGTGTAAATATATGATGATGATGGGGCTATGGGACTTGTTACCTTATTTGTTAGAAATTATAACTATAAAATATTCTGAGCCCTTCACAGTTCAGGTTACCAGCATCACCCCCGGCCCCCCCCAACAATGAACGGCTGCTAGTAGCCTACGCTACAGGCTGGTTGAATGCCCCATTCTTGTATACCATATAACATTCACAGATTTTCAAATTCATGGTACTGGTACCAAGCAAATTTGGAAGGACAACTATATTGCTTTACTGTAATCAGCTATGTAAAAGATCCCAATACAATCTAAACCTTGTCAAGAATAATTTACAGAATTTTTACATAAATCTATCCCAGTAATACATGAAATGTCATTCTACAATAATCATGTTGCTAAAAGTTACATTATAAGTGATCAATGTCATAAATCAGCAGAAATACATTTACAAACACTGATAATAAATGTTCCTTATTATTCAACTGTAAATCCCAGATAATGGGAATAGCAACATGACCCTTTGTCTCAGAAGCACAAATAAAACATATTCTCTCTCTCTCTCTCTCAATGTAAATGCTGTTGGATCGTAATACTGTAAACCTTATCAATACACATGAATGACAGTGCAAAGACGACTCACCGATCTACAGACATCGCATATGACGTCTTCGTCGAACTCAATAGAAAGGGACTCCTCAGTCTTCAGCATCTTGTGAATGTTCTCCCAACAAGTTTCTTCAAGATGTTCAATGATCATCTCAAAGATCAGAGGGGGAACAGGTGCAGCACCTGAAGACAAAAAATAAAAACTTAATTTCATGCACAGATTTTATACATATTACAGTCTCAGTCTCGGAAAACACAAGAACAATGCAATTAATGAAATGTTATCTTTTATTAAAATGAAACAATTTACAATGGCTCGTTCAATTAAAGGGTCAATAAGAAATCAATGCAACGTCATCAACATCCGAAATCACACTAGACAGCTTCTCTACTTAATACTGACCTCATCTACTTTCTGTATTTCATGATGATCTTAAAATTAAAAGAAACTCACCCATCCTGGCTCTTTCTCCATTGTAAGCATGGAGCCACTTGTCATCGAGGTCGTCCATGTCGTAACGGCACATCTTCTCAGCCTTAGTCGGCAAGTTACTGAGAATGTGCTGCTCGTTTGTGAAGAAGTCATCATGAGTTACACGGATGAACTTCTCTTTGGTGCTGTAATAGAAAACATATCTTAAGTCTCCATGTCCTGAAACAAATGTTCTCCTAGTAATATCTTTTCATACTGGGTTTACAAAAAAAGGATCAAATGACAAGACCTTGTAATCAGGAGAACAATTATCACCACAACTATAAAACAAAAAACTGAGAATGCAAACCTGGAGTAAACTTGAAAATACAATAGTAAAAATATACTGTTCCTTGGTGTCTCTAAATAAAATAATTCAATGAAAATTTTATAAAGCCTGGTTTTTACTTAATCTGATAAAATTTTTTTTATAAAACCCAGTGTCTTTGATTAATACAATCTTATACAAACTTTACGATGCCCAGTCTATACAATAAAATGAGTTTAAAAATTGCCTAAACAATTGTAAATCAAACTAAAGCTCAAAAATTTTTGTAACAGTATATATAAAATGTATAGTCGTCACCCTGACTTAAATATAGAAAATAATTTCAGTATACAGTAGTGCAAAATATTCAGTATTAAGAAAGGGGGCAAGAACACAGCAATGAAGAACTCAAGGGTTTCTCATTTGATAAATCACTGAAGTAAGTTTCACAACCAAAGCTATATATATAAGGGCACGTCATTCTTTCCAAAGACTCTGATATTTGCAAAAATATAAAAATATCTTAATTGACAAGTAAGAGCAGCCTATAAGCAAAAATGATAAAAAATTTAATGGCTTGGGGACATAAAGCACCTCCAAGTGCAAAATCACTCTATTTAGACATAAGAAAGGAAAGGACAACTGTTGAAAGATACTCCTACACTAATAAATTAACATACAAACCTATCATTTCACATACACATATACACATATCCTTCAGTCAGCAGAGTTGCAAGAAACCACTCCATAAGATGATTACTACTTTGACCTGGCTAGTTAAGTATCCAGGACCACCAGTAAAAAGTATGCTTTTTTTTTGTAATTTGTTAATTCCATCAATTTACAAATACCAAATTAGTTATTTAAGAGGAAAGGCCTCTTGTAATAGAAGGCAATACAACCAGCACAGTGACATATGTAACCTTCTTTGTTGTTGAATAGGAAGTCAGATCTTGAGACTAACAATGGGTCACGAAATGGACTGAAGCCTTGATAGCAAAGCAAGGTCATCAGTTGTAATTCAGGGTTGTTGTTGTTGTATAAAAAAAAAAAAAAAAAAAAAAAAAAAATTAGCCCATCAACAAAGAAAAGGAGCTGGTATCCCAGAAGGCTTTACTCCCAAAAAATGGTAGTATGAATTGTAAGGATGAGGAGGATGAATTCAAATTAACTTCCCTTCCAGTATGGTTAAAATTTGGCCTGCAGCAACTATAGAGCCAGTGGAGAACAAATTCCAATTCATGGGTCAGGTTTCATAAATAAATTCTGAAAAATTTGGATGGGGATTTCGATGGGTCTTAATTAACAATGACATCAACATCCATAGTTTGCTTAGGAGCAAGAGGTACAAATAGCCCAAATTTCATGACCACTAACTTTCACCTTGGATGACCAATACTTACAATTATCTCTTTCTTTGAGGATTACCTGCCTTAACCAGTAAGAGATGGTATTCTTCAATCTTCAGTCTTACATGCACCACCATATACCTCAGTCTTACATGACTGGTTGCCAAAAATATATGCAAACCACCCAGAGAACAGATTTGGCTTTCTTAAGACAATTCTTACTACTCTTGACCTGGTGCAAGGCAATGCCCTCTTCATTTCTTGACAAGATTGGAATTACAAAATGTGGTGCAGCTGTGGATACAAAGAGGTTGTTTGTTGTGCAACAAAACCTGGAATGTACATCAGGCCACTACTTTCCTACTTCTCAATATGGGATACTTTGTTGGAAAGGGCATGGCACTCACTTAGTAAAGCTGGGGAAAGAAGATAGACCACTCACTTAGTAAAGCTGGGGAAAGAAGAAAGACAGTCTTTAAAGTTAGATTTACCATGGAAGCTTGTTCCAAGGGCTCATAAGCTGGATTGGGTTCAAGTTGGAGGGCTAAGGATGTTTCAGAGCCTTCACGGAAATCTTAAAAACCTGTGCCACATCAGATCTACATCCCAAAAACCTGCGCCACAGCAGATCTACATCCCTTAATGACAAAGACAATTTCCCTGAATGTCAAAGGAATACCAGAAAGTCTGCTACTAAGAGAATAGGTATTATAAGGATCCATTCACAGCCTACTTTAACTACAGAACACCAGCTACTGGCAATGATGCAACTTATACTGGAGTTTGTGAGGACCTCAATGCCTTAATGAAAAATCATCACTCAATGGGACATTATTTGACACAACAGGTCTACTCAAGTGGTGCCTTACAACCTAATGCACATCCCTAGATACTGGGACCAATGAGCAGGTAGAACTGGATTCTGCCAGTTTAGCTAGTAGGTCACTACACTGAGTCCGAAATTGTACCGCCTTGTTCTAGAGGTATTTCACTGTGATCAAATTGTGAGAGGAATTTCTACTCTCTGACTGCAAGGATCTCGGCATCTCGTGTGTCTACCAAGACTTCCTGTGGAATGCAGACAGCAAAGTCATCAGGAACCACTGATACTGACTAACTACTGCTCAGCTGTAGCTAGAACTAACACAGCCTGGCCTTTTGAGTGAAACTAACTTTTCTAATGAGGGCATGTCCCCAAATTCTGTGAACAAATTTGCGAGGGGAGCTGGAAGGTGAAGTACTCATACAATAAAGGCAAACTAAGTTCTATAATTCCTATTGTGGGGTGTATATTGATCTGCTTCCTACAACTAAGTCTGACTTGTCCAAGTTAATGAGGTGACACAGACTAAGGGGATACTTGAGGTGCCTGCAAAACTCCTAAATTAAGGTAATCAATAGCCAGTCATCCAGTTAACAATCTGAGTCCTCTCCTGTAAGCCCTGAAAAGCAAGTGGGGAAAGTACTTGATGAGTGAAAACGTGAGGAGAGATGTTGACAGCCAAAGAGAAAGGCTCCTGAATCGAGTCAACATACCTTGACACACAAACCAGTGAAATACCTGAAGACTGATTGATGGGGACCTGAACAGCACGTATATCCTAGGTCCATAGATGCTAAAAAGTGACTATTCCAAATGGTGTGACTATCAAAGGGTACTATTTCCATCCTAAAGGCTGTCAACAGGAGATATTGCTCTGACAAGCTGTCACTAATGGGTCTCCAACCCAGGAGTCCTTGGGGGCCAACATCAAGTCACCTGTAGAGGCACTGTATACTGCTTGACACTTCCTCTATGGCCTCTTCTTCTACCTTGTGTAATCCAAGGAACTTCAGAGTCCCCTGCGGGAGAATTAGGCTGGACTGGAATTGACAAAAAATCAGTAATTGTCTCCAGAATTGCTAGCAGATAGCCTTTTTAAAGTTGTCACAACTCACAAATTTGCACCAATCTGTTCTAAATGAGACAAGAAGTTCTGGAGACAAGTCCAACCAAACGCAAACTGCCTTATGGGTTCGAAAGCCTTTTCCCTTGTTGGATTGACAAGAGCAGATCTTAAGCATGGCTTCCTTTTGCTGCCAGCAAGAAAGGATGAATATTGGCCCTCAGGAGTCAATGAACTTATTAAGATGGAAGGAAAGGATCACTAGGCTAGGGTCCCATGAAGCCTGTAATGATCTCTGGGTCTGGAATACAAAGGAGCAGGTGACTTGTTAAGTCTCAACAACCAAAATTCCCTAGAGACTGAGCTTAAAAAGGCACTGAACTGTCAAGGGACCTCAATACTGCTACAGTAGTTAACGTATCCAGCCTCACTGTCAACTCCTTGATACAGCTGGCTGAAAAAGGTGCTGTTCCATTTTATGAGCCATACTGAGGATATCAAAATCTGATGAGGGTACCAAGTTTGAAAAACCCCTCATAGCTGCACTCTTCTTGCAGCCAGTGTTGGCTACAGAATAATAAATCACGCCAGTACTGTGTTCAGGACGAAAGCACAGCCTAGAGACGCTATCAAACTTCTTGCCTTGTGCAAATCCTAAAGATTCTTAGAGGCTTCTAACACATTGCTTCAGGTGCCAAATAATCACACCTGCTAACTGACCAGTACCTCCAAGGAATTTCAAAAGTCAACCAAGGGCATCAGGTGAGAGGAAGAGCTATGTCTGGCTACAGTCTTTCCTCCACAAAGGGGTTGCCTGACTATGCAAAGCATCTCTTGAAATATCTTCTACCATTTTTGTACAGTAGATATAATATACAAGGAGCCACCATGGGTTCTCAAGGATTATGCCTACAGCTACTCCAGTCAGAAGCTCACACCACATAGGAACCTCCTCTGACTTTTGTTTAGATCTTGGCTCTGTAGCAAAGCCTACCTGATGAGACCTAAGCTGCCTCTCCATGGTGAAGGCCTCACTTATCCAGCCTGGAACTTCAATAAATGAAGCCTCATCATACTGTAGAAAGGAAAAGTTCAACCCAAATTTTCCCCAGTAACCATCAAATCTTGTTCTCTTGGATGCAGAGATAACAAACAGACCTTAATGCAGTATATATGGGAGGGTTGCCATCTCCTGAAACCTGAGTATACCCATCAGCAAGGTAGTGCCCAATGGAAGTATCCTAGGCATACATGCAACCTCTGCTCAGTTCAAAAAATCATCCCCAAACAACCATGACACAACTGTCCAACCAGAAAGTGTGAACTTCAGCAGATAAAAAGGGACCAGGTACATACATGCTCCAGCCAGTCATAACAGGCAAACCACATGAAACAGTGTGAATGCACATCACCATATGCAAGTGAGGCATAGGTATGGTTATTTGTGTCCTAAGAACAGGAATATTAAGACACAACCAGTATTCAAAGGCAAGCTGTGGGCTCATTAGGTGGTGTGCACATCCCAATTACTGGTGAGGCTGATTGCAATCACACAAGCTACATGCACAGCCCAAGATGAGTGTCATTCTTCAATAATGAAGGAGACATGAGCGACTATTATCTCATTTTCTCGAGAGAGAGAGAGACAGAGAGAGGAGCCATGGGCTAGTGTAACCAGAGAACAAGGATCTTGAACAGCAATAGCAAAGCTACTGAAATTTTCCGTGCTCTTAAACTTGAAAGTCATTGACTCCTGGGCAGAGGACTGACACCTTGAACTGGAACTTTGAACTTTGTGCAAAAATTGCCCCTTGAATGAATTTAAATAGGAAATATGGATTCAAACATAAGCCTCAACCCTTACTCTATATTGAAAAATATAATGGATTTAAGCTTGGACATTAGAAATGAATTCAAAATTCACAAAAAAAAAAAAAAAATCTAAAACTCATCAAGTAGATGGTACCTATGCACAGTAACAATTCCAAGGAAACAGGTAGTACATAAATTAGCCAAAAACTGCAGTAGCCTGGCTCTTACAAAGATCTAGATAAACTTGAAAAGCTTTTGGGAGATAAAGGCCCAAAACCACCAAAAAATAGAAAACCTAACTGGAAACCTAAATATTCGGGTAAACTAAATCCATGAAACTATACATCTACTGTAATGTCACCCGAATAGGTACTGTACCAAATTACAGTACTTCAGAACATGATACAGTATAAAACCTGAATTAGGCATTTACCGACACAGTACCAAATCGCTTCAGAACATGATACTATACTGTACATGTACTTGGCAAAACAAGCACTACTCAGCTGTCCAAATCCCAAACAATAAGAAAGCAGTGATATTATGTATTGAAGGGAAACTGTAATGATTTTATGAAGTCATTGAAAATAATAATGAAATCCTACAAAGAACTTGAGTGTTCATATAAATAAAAGCTGCACAGATCTCGCTTATATGAAAAGCAGACCAAGTTAAATGTTTTTTAACAATTTTATAAAAAAAAAAAAAAAAAATCATCACTGCCTTCAATGCCACATGATGTAAGGGGCATCTGTGAAACTGTTTCCTGCACTTTCGCTTCCATAAATATCCAATTATCTCCAGCCTCCCACAACAAAAAAATTTACTTTATTTCAAACAATCCCATACATCAGAAAAGGTCTCATTTGTTTCCTAGACTTTCACTAACACAACATTCACATATCTCAAGCTCCACATATACACACACACAACAGATAATTTCAACAATCCAACAATAAACGCTCATAAAATTTATGATGCTCCCCTACTTACGAACTTTCAGAGATATGAACAAACGTGACTGTAAATTAAAACTGTACTTTACTGTGTTATCATAATTTGATTACAGTATTTAGGTTTTATATATCATTCGTATTAATAAAATACTCTATAAAATACAAGACAGTACTAGTATTGTGTTCTAGTATGGAAAAAATATAAATAGGTACTGTACGTATTGACTCTACGTATATCAAGCTGGACTTACGAACAAATCAAGATACAGACTTCGGAACGTAACTTGTTCGTAAGTAGAGGAGCATCTTATCTAACAATCTATATAAAGTACTTACAGTCTGAAGTTCGTCTCACGATCACGATGTGGTTTGTCTATCATCTTGGTGACGGTGGGCTCAGGAAGAGAATCAGGGTTAACAGGGACTTGTACTCCTCGCTCCCACTCCTGTTTCCATGGGTCACCAATGCCCCAGTAATCATCAGATGTAAGCGGCTCATTGTCCGCAAGTTTCATGGCAGATATAAGATCCTTGCGGAACAACTGTCATTTGGGAGAGAAAAATAATAATTACTTTTTAAATCCCATACCTATAGCAATTATGTCTATCTAAGGGTGAACAAATTCCAATAAACTCTGCTTCTACAGAAACACACCATAGTATAAAGTATACAATTATCTAAATTTCATTACATGCCATTTCTAAGCACAAGCTAAAAAAATGTACCAATTTAATTCCATAATTTCAAAAAGCTCAATTACTGTACAGTATAAAATGGAGACTAATAATGAGATGATACAAAACACATCATTGTCTGTTCAAAACCAGGAAACAAATGGGCAAATAAAGTTTTTACAAATACAAAGAGAAAACAAAAGCTTCTTATCAATTTTAATAATGCCAAATTTATCATTATATCAAAAGGGAACTTAATTATGACTGTGACAATTATAATACTTCTTTTTTGCTAAGAAATTCGCAATCTCATGAAAAACAGTTCGTGTCGTAAAAATTCACAATTATATAGTAAACTATATTACTATGTAAAATACAATAGGAAAGACTTTCGAGCACCTGAACAGTGTTCCTCATAAGTTTACGTTAACATACAAAGCGAGAGGGCCATTTTCCTAAGAAGTTTTAAAAGTGGGGGATGGGGCAAGAAGATAACAACCCACCACGGAAGTACTGGTTCGGGTGTTGTTGGACAACTCCAAATTTAACCGGCAGTTGCGCCAACTTCTTTTAGAAAGTGAACTACATGACTCACCTCAGCCGGTGCCTCAGAGGCCGAACGGTTGTATGCCCGCAAGTCACCCAGGTGTTTGGGCGTCCAAACTGATCGCTCTTCATCATCAGAGCCTGAATTGTCGATACGGCGCTTCTTACGAGCAGCAGCTGATGGGGCACCCCCTCCCCCCTCTGCCGAGCCCCCAGCTTTGCTCAGCTGTCTCTTAATGCGCAATGACATCTTCACCTTGTCATTATTTCCTCCAGTCCACTATAGGGGATTCTGGAAAGTTAGAAAGACAGTTAAAATATGGTAAAAAATTAACACTATACAGTAAAACAATATAGTATGTATATACAGGCAGTCCCTGTTTATCGGTGGGGGTTCTGCTCCAACGGCGTGACGATTAGCGAAAATCGCTGATAACCAAAAATCGGCAATTTTCAAGCGCTGAAAATCGCTGACTTTCATCGCTACACAAGCACCGAAAAACCGGATCACCGATAACTGAGCCTGCTGATAACCGGGGACTGCCTGTATACACCTGTCTCTCTCTCTCATTACATGATTCAGTAGTTATGTATTTTTAATTTCTGGAAATTTAAGACTATAATATACAACTCATGAAACTTTTAAACAAATCTACAGCAGACTTAGACTGTACAACAAAAATACATAAAATTTATAAAGAACACAACATAAAATTTATAAAGAAAAAACCTTGATAGGAACAGTAAAATCAACTTTTTACAACAATAAAATACCATACCAAAAGTTGAAATGAAACAAAAGTCCTCTGCCTCATGGTCCTACCAACCTACAAATAACCACTCTCTGTAATGATGTCATCAGCATTTAATTAAAGGAGATGACTTACTACCACCATACAGGGAGGAGTTTCACCTAAGTTTGACTACAAAATTCAATGACATGCTTTTCCCGGCACAGAATCTTCTACAACCTGTTGATGTGTCCTTTGTAGCAACACTGCCAATATCTTGTGGCAACAAGTTTCACTGCTAATCAATAAGCCTCATGCACTCAATTTACTGGGGTTTTCCTTGAACTCAGCTGCTGCCAGCATTCTTTCATCTTAACTGTACTTAATCGTAAGTTAAAGGGCTCTCCAAGAAGCCCAAATGGCTGGCTTGCTACCCAACATGCATCCATTTAAGAGGATCAAGGTCCCTACAGATAATAAGAAACTTGTTATGAGTTAGGAATCCTTTCCTTACTCAAAACCTTAAACCAAAGTTTAAATAGGAACCAACATATAAGGGTACTCAACACTCAATATCTAAATCCTGTCACTTAGAAGAAAAAAACTAATATCCATATTCAACTGTAGCTTCTTCAAGAGATCTAGCAAACTAGATAATTACAAAATACAGAATCAAACAGAAAAATAGATGTTTCATTCCCTTCTAAAAGAACTTCCAATACACTATTTTGTCTTTACTGATTCCTAAGTGGCATTTGTATTTCCAAAGCATAAATTCCACATCTCTTTGCCTAGCAGATTTCCAATAGCTCTTTAATACTATAATCGATACTTTAAAATAGTGGTACCTAAATGAGGGTTTGCCCTGAAAAGTTCTTGCCTTTAATTAAAAAAAAAAAAAAAAAGAGCTAAGGATAAAGCATAAAACATGGCACTAGAGGTCTTGTCCTTTTGGTACAAGGGCACACAAATTATTGGATAAAAACCTACATGTGAATATTATTGCATCATTTTGATTTGATAGGCTACATTAAAAATGAAGTATTAAATTTGGACAATTAAAAACATTTGTAGATAAATTTAATTAACAATTACCAAGCAACATATCTGCTATGATCACTAATGCAAATGCAGAGTGAGCTATCTGATAATCTTATGTATTGTAATTTCATAATAAAATTTCATAGTACAGTACAAAAAAGTACTCTACACGAGTGCTCTATGTCAAACTTCATTTCGATATTCATTTTAAAGATCAGCGACTTTAAATAACTAATTAGGAAATAGAAAAAATTCATATTAAAATTTCATGGTAAAATCTACGGTAGAAAAAATTTTAATGCAACATTTCTTGTTCAAAATTAATAAGAACCAGAAAGCAAGTTATAATTACATGAAAATACAATGCAAAATCAGAATGCCTATAAATACAAATATATAACAAACTTAACTGAAGAAAACACTGGTGTTCCATCACCCTATCAAATGTTTCGATGTTCCATCACCCTATCAAATGTTTCAAATGTCACTGACCTACTAACCTAAAAGATGCTATAACTATTCCTTGAGAGGGCAATAAAAACAACAAATAAAAATATCTTCTACACTCTTTGACAGAAACAAAAACCAAACATTATCTGAAGTACAGGGTATTCCACAATACCTAAATCATATTCTCCATGGTCTTCACTCAAGTAAATTTTAAATTTGGTAAAACAATCGCTTAAAACAAAATTGCAATTAATATAAATTTTTTGTATAATAAAGCAAAATGTCCTGATAAAAAGTAATGTCCACAATGACTGCACACACAAACAGAATGTTTACTAACATGAAGCTTTTCACAAAATACCCACTATAAAAGCTCTAAAAATAGAAACAGGAACTTAGCTTCATTTCTCATAGTGTCTGTACACAGTCAGCCATTAAACCCCACGTAAAAACTGTCAAAAAGACAGCCGATTTAAAGGTTATAATAACTCCCACAGCTAGAAATGAAGAACAAAGTACATGCAATCAACCCTGGACGTCAAGCCTTAACTAAAATATGTCAACCGTAAAATGTGGCCCAGTTACAATGAAATTCTTTAATTCTTCAGGATATTTCATCATGAGCCCTGACAGCTTGTCAATAACAGTCCAGTATGCTTACTGCTTGTATTACCATATATATATATATATATAACTGGCCTGCGTCGTATAAATCACCTAATTCCACTACATCTGCTAAAATGTCATATCGTTCTAAAACAATCAATAGTAACTCTACACTATGTGATATAACTACACTTGCTTAACATTAAAAATTCCTAAATAAGAACAATATGCAGAAATATACACTAATATGTAGCCTACTAGTTGAATTTTACTTTTTTATCCACTATAGGTCAACTGACACCTTGTCTGTAATAAGTAATTCACTACACATAATTTGCTTAGCTTGGTATATGCCACAGTCAACTGACTACACACTTCCTGGGTTACAATGGAAGAATTAAAATGTAAAATATTGGCTAGTTCTCATCTTGCTCAAATCAAGAACCATCATTGGCCTCAAGACCTGAAAATAATGGTACATTTCCCAAAGGCAGACAAAACATCCAGATTCCAATATATATAGAGCGATATTCATATTTTGGGGAAAGAAAACTTCAAGATACAATGATAAATTGTACAGCCTACAGCCATTTATAAGTAATGTCAATGTTTTTAACATTGATATTAAGCATGGCAACAGGTAGACAAACAAGTGCAATATATATATTAGGCAAAACTAATGGATGTCTAATTTCAACAGCATCCAGAAGGCCAGGTGCACGTGTTTAATCCTTCGACTACTGTTTTTGTTTTGGTCAGTGTCATTTCACTTGGCCTAAGACATCATACTCATGCTTTATTCATTACTGATGGTATGCAAAACTACAATTCAGCACAACACCTACCTATCCCAGAGATGTCTGTCACTGCCTCGAGCACTGATGACAAATTCAAATTCAATCCTAAAATTTTGACAACTCTCCCAAACCAACAAATATCCAAAACAAATCTTATTTCCTGTCAATCCATCTCTCTTCTAAACAAATTGAATGACAGAAACCTAATATTGATATACATTTAGCCCAGGTTAATACTAATTTTGTCAAACCTAAGTTAGGCTAGGCTTTGCTAGTTAGGAAACAAGTTTACCAAAAGGTAATCAAGTTTGACAACCTTCATGTTTACTAGTGTGACACAGAGTAAGCTACATAAACTTATCCAATTAGCATTTACTATGCATATATATACTGTGTTAGGGAAGTCCTAGCCTACCCCTCCATCCTGCCAAATCCCAAAAATTAAGTACAAAAACCACTCAAAACCTGATAAATTCGACTAGGCCTGAGCTAAAGGCCAGACAAGTCATCAGTGAGAACAACAACATCCTAAACAGAGCCTCAGTCCAGCCCTTAATGTCTAATCTGAACAATAAAATGACAACAACAACACCACATGTAAACACACCCCTCCTCCTCCCTCCCCCCCAAAACAAATCCAAACTTCCCCTGTGTTTTTCGCTTCTCATTCGGAGACAATCTTTGAAATGGACTTAAAACAACTTAAACACAACACAGGAGATTATTATGGGAAGGATGCCCACCATTTAGGGGTTCAAAGGGGCCACGGAAGTGGCATTTTAGGGGTATCTTTTTCAAAATCTCCCGTGGCTCTTGGGTTCCACACGGGCCATTTCGGCCAAAGTTTCCACTAATTCCTCATTTTTTCTCACGATCCGGGGGCGGAACACGCGTCGGACAGACGAAGGCACTTCGGAATGCCCCTCGAAGGGCAAGGGCAGGCGGGCACGAGGGCCCAAAAAGGCGAATTTCAAAAATTAAAAAGGTGCGTGAGGGAGGGCAGGAGAACGGGATGCCCTATGGATACGTCAAAAGATCAGCTGTTTACCACCAACATAAACCTCAAAAGGACCACTGGCACTAAATTTTCGATTCCGGGTCCCGTTTTCACCAGCACGGGGCATTTTCGGGCCACGGATCGGGGGCCACCTTTCAAAATTCACTTGGAGATGATGAAAATCAATGGTTCCTCTGGCCATTCCAAACGCACCACCTCGGCCCTATTTCGCTCCAAAAACGCACTTTTTCACTCGAATCCACTGTCATACTATTTCCCTTTACCATTTTGGGTAATTTTTCGTCACACACACATGATAAAAAGGCCGCAAAGGCATCGAAATAGGGGGATATGAGGATGGTATAGCTGGCTTGTGCTATTATAGAGGGCAGCACTGCGCAATTTCCAATCCCCAACACAGAGCTTATTTCTCCTTATTTCGGAGCGAATTTCACCTTATTTCGGCCGTGTCACTTCACTGCGACCCATCACACCACTCGAATGCTTCGGATTGACCCTTCCCCGGGGGAAAAAGGGAAGCAGACGCCGAAATATAGGGTCAAAAGCGTCCTTGTCTCTCACTGACAACCCATTATTTACCAAGAGACTCTTATTTAACCTTATTTTCTACTCGATTCACTTACCTTATTCACACCTTTCATACGGGACGCCGCGCGCGGCACATCATTAATTCCTAAAATAGGGCTCCATAACGATAAAACCACCGACGAAGAGACTCAAATCATAAATAATTGTACATATACGGCTTGGCGCCATTGTGATGGGAAAAAATAAACGTCTCTGTGGGTCACGTGACCTGCCCCGAGACCTGGCGAGATTCGACGAGGAACCGCGAGAGAGAAATTATTACACGGGTTTATTTTCTCTCTCTCTCTCTCTCTCTCTCTCTCTCTCTCTCTCTCTCTCTCTCTCTCTCTCTCTATTAATGCAATTGTTTCGTTTATTAAAGTCTATGGAAAGCAAAACAGAAAATGGCTTATAATGACATGCAGACACCCATAATTCCTAGTCTGTACTCAGTTCTACGTAATTAAATGCGTTTTTAGCCTCGGCGACGCTTTAAATGGACTAAAAAACGCAAGCGATCTCATGTGCTGACTTCAGTTTCTTCTCTTTACCATAAGATTCACGAAAGGGAAGGGTTAGATTACCTTTAAACCCAACAAATAAAATGCCGTTAGAAGGATTCGTAATCAACGCGCATTCGGCTCGCGATATAGTTGAAAAGATATCCTTTCGGCAAAGGATATCTACTGCATTCCTTTCTCCGGTAGCCGAATTCGACGAAGGATGTGTGGAAAAATGCATTGGTGCTTGACTTTACATCATAAACGGAACCATGTATAGCTCATCTGACAATCCAATATATTACTTTTTACTGCATTCTTCCATGGAAGTTGGGCCATTCTTAAAGATACTTTGGGGTAATAAAACTGGATTAGGCAATTTGTAGTGAAACATCCAACAAAACAAAACAGAACAATCGTTATCTCAAAATGAAGAAACTAACTAATTACGCTTTTGAATCGTTCTAGTGTTATGAGTCTAGCTTAAAGATCACATCCAGAAAAGAACGATGTAGTCCGATTGTTTATTTGCTTTTGGGCGGGGCTAAATTTAGACTGTGATATCCTGCTTTGGCACGACAATGAGGCGTTATTAGATACAATTTCAACAGTTATATGAACAAACCTCAAGTCGCGTAAGTACTCCATTTGTTAGCCTTTGCGACATGAGTCATTTATCGTCATATTTGATTGATTCTTTAGCCCGGTATCAAGAAATCTTACCTCCCGTTATAACCGAGATCGTAATTTATTGCATCCGTCAAGCAATCGCAGTGGCGGCAACGTCTGTTGGTGGAATTAGCATTTAAGAATGCAATTTTGCAAATGCAGTTTTTCTTAAATACGTACCCACTTAATTTTAACACTGAATTTTAAAAAAAATAAATTAATGCGTTTCATGTTGAGAAATGAATCCTTTCGGATTTTATAAGCTAAACTTTGTCTAGACTCACAGACATACACACAAGTGTATGAACGCTAGACTACAGTTTCCTCCTCAGATAAGAGGCAAAACAAGAGTACTGAATCACAGAATGCAAGAATAACTTTAGAGAGAGAGAAATTCCAACGTCAAAACATCTTCAGTAACTGCAAGGAAACGACAGACTACATCAGGAAACAACTGTCGCCATCACCCGAGATTCTGATTCATCTATTTGCAAACTCGGGCTATCCTGTCATTGCCAGTTCCGAAGAATATGGATATCAGTATGACAGTACAAACGAAGGTTGGAATTTCGAAATAGAGAAAACGCGCGCGCGCACACACACACACACACACACACACACACACATATATATATATATATATATATATATATATATATATATATATATATATATATATATATATATATATATATGATTTCAAAGGTTGATGATTCCGACGAAGAAAATTTTGCAATCTGGCATTCTACAAAATTATTACAGAAACCCCGTTATTAAACATCGTTTGGATTGCTTCGTCATGAAACCATTGAAATGTGTCCTGTGTAGGTTTTCCAAGATTTCAAAGCACATACATACAAATATCAAAGTATATTTATAATAAGTTAAGATACTTATTCACGCATATATATATATATATATATATATATATATATATATATATATATATATATATATACATATACACACACAATCGTTACACGTCCTTGTTCTTTTCCCTCTCGCTCAAAAATTAGTCTGTTAACAAAAATATAACAATATTTTTATGATAATAAACAAGTCAATCTAAATGTAGAAAACTGCAAATAAAAAAGCTAGATAAAATACAGCCTCGTAAATTATAAAATCGTTCTTAAAAGACTCTGTAGATGGCAGACCCCAAATGAATAGCAACTCGCTGATTCAAATCGCCAAGGAAAGTCAGGAGGATAAAATAACACAATCAGCTACCCGTTGATCCTCGATTTCCCGTTATGCATAATATTAATTGACGGTAATATTCGCGCCAGCCGAGATTCTGCCTGAATGAACAGCCCAAATCGGCTGTGCCTGATTAAGAAAATCGATCTCGAAGTCGAGTCGAAAGTGAATTGGTCGTGTATGTTAAAGCCATATTGGTCTTCGAGTTGACAAGGGGGTTTTTTAAACCCTTCCAGGGAATGCCGGAGTTGTCCCCAGCATATCTAATTTGCCGTTATTTAAGAATTGTCCGACGATTAAAATGCTAATAATATGCAAGCTCGTTATATAAACACATTTCGTTCTCGATCGTTTACAATTTATCATCGTTCGAAAAACATTTCGATGTGAAATGATTTAAGTGTTTTGTTTTCTCCTTAATTAGATCCGATATAGATTTTCCTGTCGGGTTGGTGATGTACAATTAAAATACTAGCACAGAAAAAAAAACTTTTTCCAAGAATATATATGGCTTATAAATGGCTATATCATACGTATAAATATTAATACGTTAAACATCATATTTATTTAACGTAATGTAGGTAACCATAATTGTTCAATGTTGCGAAATAAAAGCATGATTATACTTGTTGTGTTTTATGAAGGGGTAGGTTGCAACCCATTACGAAGGAGTGCAAGACGGTTCCAAATATTCAAAAGTCTACGCGGCGATATCAGGTTCTAACGGGAAATCATAATGATTCTCACTGGCGTTTATTTACCTCCGGAAAGATTTGGATTATCATTAATGTCTACAGGAAATTTACATTAATTTCAGTATGAAGATTACGCATATCAGTCTAGATGTTTCTGTTTTAAGCCAGTATGGAATAAGGAGTAAGTTATAAGGATTCAAATTTGCTGCCCCTTAAGCAACGTTAGCTAAGTGGATTAGACGCATAATCCTTTACTTATCCGTTATTTTTATACTATAATCAATTTCAAAGTCGAACAAGGGAAGAGTCTTGTTCTAACTGTGATTCATAAAAGCTCAAAAGCAAGAATACGACGGCAATGTCATCAAAGAATGTCATTTTTCATTTCAAAGGACAGAGTTACATTCATAATCGATAATAAGTACTAAGTTAAGGAAGAAGTTAACACTCAAATCATCGTAACGGTTGACAGGGGTCTTTATTTAGCATCAGGACGACGAGAAAGGGAATTAAGGCAACTTTGCTCAGCAACTTGAGAGAGAGCGTTTCGTCCGCCCTCTACCATTACCTTCCCTTTAACTTGAACCCCTCCCCCTCCGCGCCCCTACCCCCCTCTACATCCCACCTGTTACATTCCGTGCAACTGTGCTAGTGCAACTTAAGGCATATTGCCATTGAAAACATGACCTGATAAAGATTGTCTAGTATATTTACGGAAAGTAATATTCGAAAGTACATGACGAGAATGGGCAACTGTTGTTACATTTCTGTACAAAACTAATTTCTTGGAGTAACGGTCTCTCTTTTAATGACAACTATTTTGACACCATTCATCTTTCTCAGTGTCCCTTTCTGTAATTACAGTCGAAAATCTCGGTTAAAGCTTATTCCTGCTACTTAAAGTCTTGATAAATCCCAGGTATTTGAAAGGGCACTAAGCTAAATCTGTGGACCTAATTCACGGTCAAGGTTTGCGTAGGATAATCCAGATTCAATTCTGTCAGGGGCCACATTAATCAGGGCAGTATGGTTGACCTTCGTTTGGTTGTACCATATTTTAACGTTGCAGGGATCAATCATTTAGATATATTTTCACTTTGGTTAACGAACAAATGTTTGTTTAACTTTTATAATAAAATCTGTCAGGTCTTCGTCCATTTAAACTTAGCAGAAACAAGAGGATTTAGGGTTCATAAGATATAATAACTGTAGCTCTTCAGTCTTCACGCTAATGGAAATTTACATGATTAAAACATTTATTTACACTGTCAACGCATTTAAGCTGTTTTGAGAATAAAGCACTTTTCTTTCTTAAAGAAGACAGCTCCTTAACTAAACGACTAAAATCTGAAGGCCTGTAGAATGAGGTAGAGGTTTCCTTCTCTGCGGCAATTTACCCGTTGCCCCATAGCCATTCCTCCATCGGTAAGTGAAATTTTAAAGTAATTTTCTCATAATTAAAATTTTTATCTGTTTACGTATTAATTCATTAATTTATCATTGTTTCCTAATAACTGAAACTGACCCCTTCTTCCCGTATTTCCTATTCTTCTGTAACTTCTTTCAAAAGAACACCACATTCTTTGGAAGCTTGAATTTCAAGTCATTGGCCCCAGTAGGGTTCATCTTCTGAATAATAATAATAATAATAATAATAATAATAATAATAATAATAATAATAATAATAATAATAATTTGGTCTTTCTCCTCTAGATCGAGGAATATTGTTGATTTTATAAAAAAAAAAAGTTTCAACTTTTTTACAAAATCAACACTAATTCACCACTGAATATTATTGTGGACCTGATATACAACAACAACAACAACAACAATAACAACAACAACAACAACAACAACAATAATAATAATAATAATAATAATAATAATAATAATAATAATAAAAATGGATCTGTCACTTCTGAATATAGACTTCCCGTAATAGGCCTCATTGTTACTCATTTGCCTATTTTCTTCTTCATTTAAGCCTACGAGCTAGCAAAGCCATGGTTCTACCAATGAAAGATACTCCATCAATTATATAATGAAAACGCGAGAACTAATCTTTAGAGAGAGAGAGAGAGAGAGAGAGAGAGAGAGAGAGAGAGAGAGAGAGAGAGAGAGTGGCTGTGCTGGCCGGGTACGGGTAGTAAGTAGGTATAGGCCTACTGTGACTGTAAGCCTTTCGGATTAAGGCGGTTCCCTGCTAATAAGCCATGGAGGTGCGAAGTCGGAGGATCATTTGATTTTCTCTACTTTCACTCTCGTTTGTGGCTGACGGGGCTTCTCTGTTTGTCCTGGGAATAGTACCACTTGTTTACATAATCATAACCGCATTTTATTATTATTATTATTATTATTATTATTATTATTATTATTCAGGCGTCAATAACCGAGATGTTATGACGTCAGTTTTAATAGACATAATAATCTTCTTCTTCTTCTTCTTCTTCTTCTTCTTCTTCTTCTTCTTCTTATTATTATTATTATTATTATTATTATTATTATTATTATTATTATTATTATTCAGAAGATGAAACCTATTCATATGGAATAGGCCCACAGGGGCCACTGACTTGAAATTCAAGCTTCCAAACGCTATGGCGTTCATTTGAAAGAACTAACAGAAGGTTATAAGAATTATTATTATTATTATTATTATTATTATTATTATTATTATTATTATTATTATTATTATTATTATTATTATTATTATATTCAGGAGATGGGCCGTATTCATATGGACAAAGCTCGCAAGGGCCACTGACTTGAAATTCAAGCTTCCAAAGATTACGGTGTTCATTAGAAAGAGGTAACAGGAGGTAAAAGGAACAAAGAAAGACGAGAACAGTTATTAGAAAAAAAATAAATGTGCAAATTGACAAATAACTAGATAAAAACGTAAGTAAATTATAAAACACAAGGAGAATTGCTTTAGGGTAGTAATGTATTGCATTGTATGACCAAAGATCTCTAAAGATGGCACTGTATTGAAAGTATCACACAATAATAATAATAATAATAATAATAATAATAATAATAATAATAATAATAATAATATAATAATAATAGTAGTGGTAGTAGTAGAAGAACAGTGGTAGTAGTAATGAGTCCGTCTTGAAATGGAGAAACAAATCCGCAGTTATGTCTGGGTACAAATAAATTTAAAATAAATCTAAACAGATAGCTTTCGGGAATCTGCTGAAAAGAGGAATCGAACAGATTCCCGAAAGCTCTCTGTTTAGGTTTATTTTTAATAATAATAATAATAATAATAATAATAATAATAATAATAATAATAATAATAATAATAATAATAATAATAATAATAAGAAGAAAGAAGAAGAAGAAGAAGAAAGAAGAAGAAGAAGAAGAAGAAGAAGAAGAAGAAGAAGAAGAAGAAAGTAACAATCATTGATGCCGCAATACCAAGGGACACCTGAGTAGATGAGAAAGAAAGAGAAAAACTGATAAGTATCAAGCCCTGAAAATCGAAATAAGAAGGATATGGGATATGCCAGTGGAAATTGTACCTTTAATCACAGGAACGCTAGGCACGATCCCAAGATCCCTGTAAAGGTATCTGGAAAGACTAGATACCGAAGTAGCTCCAGAACTCACGCAGAAAAGTGTGCTATTATAGAAACAGCGCTCATAGTGAGAAAAGTGATGGACTCCTAAGGAGGCAGGATGCAACCCGGAACCCTACACTATAAAAACCACCCAGTCGAATAGGATGACTGTGATAGACAAAAAGAAGAAGAAGAAGAAAAGAAGAAGAAGAAGAAGAAGAAGAAGAAGAAGAAGTCACAAGGAAAACCTTGATGTTGAAAGGAGCATCGCCAAAAAGCTATATCTTTCTAACGCCCCGTCTCTCTTCGGATGCATTTCCGTTGCTCTTTTCGCAGGACACGAGAAGAAAACTTCTTTAATTTAGGTGAAGGACGCCACTTCACTTGATTATGAGGACCGTAAAGGAACTTGGAACATGCGGCCGAATCACTGGAAAGATGGAAGATTACGTGTATTGGAACACGTACAAATGCGTTGCTTAATAATAATTTGTGGGTGCGTAAAAATGGGAGATAATTAGTAGATAGATAATTGTGTTATGTCATTAGACAAACACGCTGCCAAGTCTCATTTTTCTCTAACCTCTTCCTCAGAGGGTTAATCAATACATACATATATATATATATATATATATATATATATATATATATATATATATATATATATATATATATATATATATATATATATATATATATATAGTGTGTATCTATGTGTATACACATGAATATTTGCACTTATAAACTATAAAAATTTTTTATAGCCTTACAGTAGAAAAGGGAATTATTTTATCTTATTTGCTTTAAACAGATTCCCTCTCCAGGGTCAATGAGATTAATATATGGAAAACAAATCATAGCGTTTACTAACTCGTTTATAAAAAGCAAATATTGCAGAGTAACAACGAAAGAAGTTAACTTTCTCAATAAACATGCACAAAAATTACCTAAATTTTTATCGAGCAAACACCTGCACATCTAAGACTGAACATCGAGTCACTTTACATTTAAAGACTGCACAGTCTTTAAATGTAAAGTGGGTTTACAACTAAGCTAACTTATTTCTTGCTATGTGATAAAGAGTGAAGGAATTAATTTAAATGAGGGATATATTACAGAAATATGAGATCGCAAGAAAATGCAAAAGTTCTAGAACTGAAGAATGAAAGGGGAAAATGGAAATGACTAAAATAGTAACCTCAAAACACTAATTCAGAATTGGATTTTGGCTTTGTCGTAAGATGTGCGTCTCTCTGTAAACTATTGTCCGAACCGATATTTGTATAAAAAAATAAAGACGAAATTTCAACAGCAGAAACAAGATGATTTTAAGCGGTTAATCAACCAAAACCTTTTGATTCATTTGTTCAGGTGAACGTCTCATGTTTAGTTACCTAAGATGAGCCAGTAATACGTTTACAGTAAGATCTAGATTGGATGAAGATTCTTTTTCAAAAACAAATATTTTTAGTACCAAAACATGCTCTCAAATGTTTTTACAGGCAGAATGTGTTAGAAATGTAATACCTTCTTTCATGGCATGTCATTGCTGGTATTCATGTTATTAGTAGGTTTTGATAGATCGAGTTGGATTTAGAGAAATATGAAGCCCCAATGAAAGGAGAAAAGGTTTATTTGTCTAAATAACTAACAAACATGCTACACTTCGCACCGCTTGATTCAACGTAACCAGACACGGATCCAGGGCTGGCCTGAAGGATTAGACTTATTTTACGCGGCTAAGAACCAATTGGTTACCTAGCAACTTGGGGACGGAATGATTATACCGAGAACCGTTTGCGTACAGAAATAAAAAATGAACAACGCATGAAGGACACAACGTCAGTGACTGCTCAGGAGAAAAAAGGGGCAGGTAAGAGAATGAAACAAAACCAGAAGTAAGTATGAGGTCTCATGTTAGAGAATCTGCTGCCAAATCGCTGAGATTAGCGACATGAAATTTACTATTATCAAGGTCTTTGATAGAGGAGTTGATTCACTTGGAAGTGTATTTAGAAATTCTATAAGTAAAATAACGATCTCGACTGCAGAGCAGACAAATGCAGATATTTCTGTTAAGGTTCAAGGTATTAAAGGAACGAGTGTAACTGTGAAATAGAATGTTTGTCTGCTTGAGAGTTTTACCAAATATTTAACGCTGTCACGAGAGAAATTATGCAGTAAACAAGCGGGAGTACAAGGCTGCAATAGAATTAAGACAAAGGTATCAAGACTCCCTATATAAAAAGGATAAATTACACTTTGTGCATAAATTGGTCATATGTTCCAAACTTAATGATAAAAGATAACTTGCTTCTGAGGTATATTTCGAGTGGATAATTACCGAAATTTTAATTCTCCCTCCTCAATACCTTCTGGAAATGAGAAAAGCTCAACCCACCTCTCATCCTTCCACAAAGGAACTGATGGAGTCGAAACTGTTCTCATCGAGTGTTTGGGAAATTCAGACAAAGTCGTACAACTTTAATGCTAAAGCTGTTGTCACGTTATGCGTAAGTGTACTTTTAGGGAAAGCTTTCCCTATGAACCAATCTGTTTTTTTTCATATGTGCCAAACGACTGATTGTTCGGCGTATTTTTCTGACGACCCAACTTCGGCGTAATCGATGCCGTTTCAGAGGGAAGGGTACATACGCCTGTCTAGTGGCTCTCTCTCCCTCCCATCCTGTTGGAGGCTTGGGGGGGGAGAGAAAACCCCCCCCAACAGCAAATCACAATTCATTGACACTGCGTATTGTTCTCTTACGGGAGCAATGGATGTGGAATACAGGAGCAATGGATAATGAATTTGGAAAGTTTATTATTATTTATTATTATTATTATTATTATTATTATTATTATTATTATTATCATACTCTATCTTGAAACCAGACAAAAAGCTCTAATCTTCCTTAGCTACTCCTAATATAAAATTCCTTATGTAGAACAAGGAGAATAAAGGAAAAGACAAAAATACCAATATTGATCTATCTATCTATCTATCTATATATGTGTGTATATACATGACATAATATATATAAACTTACTATCTATCTATATATGTGTATATATATAATATATAAACCTAAAAATAAATAAGCATACAAAAGCGTATCTAGTTGAACCTCAGCCAGGGGATTTCAAGCCCAAGATAGTGGAAGACTGCGGTACAGAGAGTACGGCACAGCCCAAAGTTTGAAAAAATGAGTTAAATGGTCTCTATCACGCGTCAGGCGATCCAGTCAGGTACAGCAGATAAACCAGGGGCTAAGTTACGCCAGTCAAATATGTAGACGGTGACTGAAGGAATCGGATAATGCGCATTTGCTTCGCGGTGTGAATTATATATGTTTATCATTTATTCAGTATTTTGTCACCAAAATGCCTCAACTTCGACCCAGGGGAAACTGATCAAATTTAATCATTTGCTTCTCGATATGATTGAACCCAAAGTCAGCACTGTTGTAAAAGTTTAAAGGTGTCCGTTCCTACCATTTAAAAGAGCAGATTATTAAAAAAATAATGACGAATTAAAATTGATCAACTTTCATACAGCGAGCAACCCACAATACAGAAACCAGTGATCATACAGAAACAAAAAGATATGTAGATTCTGACCAAACGGTACATAAACCGTTTTGTGACAGGTCAATGGCTGACATATGACTACACAAAAAAAGTGCGATATGCGGATAGTTCCAGAAGTAACTATACGATCAGATATACAGGGGCAAGTAAGATGGAAGCGTTGTAAATGATACTATGGCCTTCTTGTCCGTAACAGATGTCTCTTGAAGATGATCTTGTCAAACCTTTTCCTACAAAAATATGAGAGACAGGATGAATGTTCTCAAGGGAAGGAAAATTTCCAGACAATACTTCTCAAGTGGAATGTGCCATAACTAGCGGTTCCCGGGGTGGGTTGGGGACCTGGGCACGTCGCCCTCCCCAAAGAAAAATAATGATAAAATAATAATATTGAAGATTTAGATAATAATACCATAAACAGATATAAAAATGGGAAAAAATAAAAAAAAATCGATTTAGAAATAATATATATATATATAGTATGTATATATATATTATATATATATATAATATGAAAATTGGTAACCACCCCCATGAAATTTTTCTGGATCCGCTAGTGTGTGTGCCATATATCAAGAGAGAAGGGACACTACTTAAACCCAAGGGAACACAGAGGTAGCGAGGACAGTTTCCACAAAGGGACGACATACCAGGAGGAGGGGTTGCTGAGGATGAATCTTTCGAATATTTACGAACAATGATATCCAGAACAGGTTCTCTTGGGCTGGAATTTAATGAAACACTTAGACGACTAAAGGAAGCAGAAGACAGGCTATATAAGATTTGGAAACTGAACAGATTAAACTTGCATACGAAGTCGGATTTGACATGCGTCTAATACAACCCGTATCGCTACGGTCGTGGATCATGGTATGATGATGAAACTGTATCTAAAAGATTTTGTCTAAAGAAGAATAAGCTTCAAGAAGAATATTAAGACTCAAACGGCAGGAGAAAGTAAGAAATGACACCGTAGGAGAAATGAGAAATGACAGAAGTTCCAGATGTAGATGAGATATTGATGAGGGGAGTTGGAGACAGCTGGGAAATGTCCTCCGTAACACCCTACGGAAATTAGCGAGCCAGTTGGGATTCTCTGGTTACCAGAGAGCTGGAAAACGCAGACCTAAGGGAATGAGAATCGTGAGTGGAGATTAGTGAAAGATAAGACACAGTGAAGACTTGAGCGGCGGAATTTTACACACAGGTCCTTTGCGTCGTACGGCGTTAGAGGCAATGATGATGAAATGTTATAACTAAATTCATAAGAATTTTGGTCTTCATGAAGTCTGTTATGATATACGGGTCTATACAGACCTATATAGTCCCCCGCCCTTTTTTTTTATTAAAGTCTATTTCACGAGCGGTTTACTAGCTCACAGTCGTAATGGAAAAGGAAAAAAAGTCAAGGCAAACAGTAGCTCTATTTTTTTTTCTAAGCTAACCCTCATTTCGCGTTTCATGAGGTGACTCCGGAAGACGGCCTTTTATTCACATGCATTACTTGCAAGGAACCAACACGCAAACCTCGTGCTACCGACCATTCCGTGTCCCCACAAAGGAGAATATCCCTGGAAGTAGGATAATAGCTTATGTAATGACCCAGAAAAAGCCGAACTAGAACTCAGTGTTCGAGGGCCCCAAAACGCAGGCCATATCATATTTTAATAAAGGGGATTATACTGATTTAGTCTGATCAACTGGAAGAATACAGTAGAGAAAGCTGACTGACTTGAAAAGGCTACGTCTGACTTCAAATCTACGAAGATCGACTAAATTTTCTTTAAAAAGAAAAGAAAAAGTAACAGTTTTTATACTTTCTCTTCAATCTGTTGGTTTCTGTCGACCAATAGCAAATCATGTTTCCAGTATCCTGGAAGTACAGTCAAAAGTACTTGGGAACTTTTTACATTTTGTAAGGCATGGGTATCAAAGTTTACAGATATACCATTTAGGTCTATAGAAGCTTATGTTTCACTTAAATTATTTGATAACTCCATACACTCATTACACCGAGGGATTTTCTGCATTAAGGACAGACCAAGCCATGTTATTTAGAATACTATTCATATTCATTCTATAATTTGTACATAGTCAAAAACTGTGTTTTTTGTATTCTCGTTAGCCAAAAAAAAAAACCATTTATGATTCAAATTTAATGGGCCTCTTATAAAATTTCAATGGGACGTTTCTTCACGCAAAAATACGGTTTTGTATGTTTCACAAAGATATGTGCCCATGATGAATAATAATAATAATAATAATAATAATAATAATAATAATAATAATAATAATCTGTAAGTTTCATGCGCGCACTCCGAAACAAGCATAATTCTTCCGATGCGTAGACTCTGGTCATTATATCGAGAAGACAAGGATGCGAAATTTGGCATTCTGCCACCCTTGCTCTTGTTGCCATCGTCCTCTCCAGTGGCAGACCTATAAGAGACTTTCCAGTCATGCTGCGGCAACCACCAAGTTTACATCCTGAAGTGTTCACTCCTGCCTCGCTCTGGTTAGGAAAGCATCGCAATTTTAAGCCTTAATTCAATATGTAGTTCCTGGTAGACGTTGCTCCTTCGTTCCCAATTAATCAGTTGGTGATTCATGTTACATAATTAGATCCTGAAATTCTATGAGATTTTTTTTTTTTTTTTTTTTTGTCTTAGGAGATACTGCAGCGTTTCCACTCTTCGCTATGCTATACGTGTTGCCGAGTTAAGACAGGCTTTGAATTGCTTTCCTGTATCTCATACTGAACGACTTTGCAAAGATCATTTCTACTTTTTTTTTTGGGGGGGGGGGGGGACTGGTCGGTACCACTCTCGGCTAGCACCCTACAGGGCCCGCGTTCGAATCTCCGGCCGGCCAATGAAGAATTAGAGGAATTTATTTCTGGCGATAGAAATTCATTTCTCGGTATAATGTGGTTCGGATTCCACAATAAGCTGTAGGTCCCGTTGCTAGGTAACCAGCTGGTTCTTAGCCACGTAAATAAGTCTAATCCTTCGGGCCAGCCGTAGGAGAGCTATTAATCAGCTCAGTGGTCTGGTTAAACTAAGGTATACTTTTACCACTATATTATTACGTACAGTCATTAGATTAAAACTAAGATATAATGCTCCTTTCGCCAACAGAATTGGCAAAGCGTACATGTTTTATTAGTAAAAAGGGTATACGACTGGGAATCGTGGTTGAGTTTACGTTCACGCAGTCGAATGGAGGTTAGAATTAAAATCTCACACCCGCCTAACCCCCAACCTCTTCTGCACTGGGACAAAATTTCTAACATTTTTCTTTCTTTATCTATGATGGCAAATTCTGGATGCAAGTCTAGTAACCTCTACAAAAAGAGAAAGAAATAAGAGAAAAGAGAAATAAAAAAGAGAAGAAATAAATGAGAGGAACAGCAGACAGTTCTTTGGGTATAAATGTCTGCTGACGTAACCGAAGAATCATTCATTGGCATTCTGAATGCCTGGGGAACCTACAGTTGGCAAATATTGCAAAATGTCAGCGAGAGCCTAAAGTTTACAGGAATCCCCAGTAGAAAATGAGGTTTCTGTTGAAAGGTGGTCTTTCTGAATATAAATAAGGCTTGTGTTATCGAAAGTCTTAATTCGGTTGCATGTGTTCTTTGTTGAAAAATTCGACAAACATATAGGGGCTTATAAAAAAAAGCAATAAGATATCTGTTTTTTTTTTTCTTTCCTTTTCGTTACAGAAGACGAACTTATGCCCAAACAGACTTACTAAAGGCTGCAAAATTCCTTTCCGTAAGAACATTGTAGTAACTTTTTCATTTATAAACATTAACCTTGGTCCCAGATAGCGTAAGTGAATAACGGTAAATCTTGACCATTCTGGCCTGCTGTTTGTTTGAATGGCAACATTCTGCGAAAACGGATTTGAAATTAAATACTGCGTGGCCATGCTCATTTCTTCAGACCGCTTAATTCAAAGATGTATTTCATCGTCTCAAGAGTTATTGGAGTACATCCAGTAACCTAATATTACGAAAATGAGAATCATTACTCTCACTTCTCGAAGGTGGGAGGAGGAGACTGGAATTTCCTTATCTCGCACCAGGCGAACTCAGTGACCTTTCTTTCCCCGTTAAAAAAAGAGTCAGAAATTCAGAGCCGCTCAGTTTATAATGCTTGAGAACTTGTCGTGTTGGAAAGTAAGTAGGTCTCTCTTACCAACCCCCTCTCACTCTCACTCTCTCTCTTTGAAGACTAATTAATATGAGGCAACCATTAAAACATTTTCGTTGTAGCATTTTTCTCTCTTTCCCTTACTCCCTGTGAATAAAAGAAGCCATTTGTTGTTAATCACGTTTAACCGCGGAAATTAAGAAGCGTTACTTGAACAGGCAGCCCCAAACAGGCAAAACTGGCAAAGGCACAAAAGCCGCTTAGATCCTATTTGTGAATGAGTTCTTTGTTGCCCTCCAAGCTCCTAGGAAGCTCTATCAAGAGTCATCTTCACCCCGTTATATAATGAAGTTCAAGGAGGGTGTTTACACCCGGCTGTCCCTCGTAAGTCTTGTATCGAAGGGGCTATCACTGCACTCTCTCTCTCTCTCTCTCTCTCTCTCTCTAAGAAGTTTTCTCCTCTTTCTCTTCCTATGCGAAAGATTCTCTCTCTCTCTCTCTCTCTAAAAAGTTTTCTTCTCTTTCGCTTCCTGTACGAAAGATTCTCTCTCTCTCTCTCTCTCCAAGAAGTTTTCTTTTTCTCTTTCTATGCGGGATTCTCTCTCTCTGTCTCTCTCTTCAAGAAGTTTCCTTCTCTCTCTCTTCCTGTGCGAAAGATTATCTCTCTCTCTCTCTTTAAGAAGTTTTCTTCTTTTTCTCTTCCTGCGCGATAGATTCTCTCTCTCTCTCTCTCCAAGTAGTGTTCTTCTCTTTCTCTTCCTATGCGAAAGATCTCTCTCTCTCTCTCTCTCTCTCTCTCTCTCTCTCTCTCTCTCTCCAAGAAGTTTGCTTCTCTTTCTCTTTCTGTGCAAAAGATTCTCTCTCTCTCTCTCTCTCTCTCTCTCTCTCTCTCTCTCTCTCTCTCTCTCTCTCTCTCTTTTCAAGAAGTTTTCTTCTCTTTCTCTTCCAATGCGAAAGATTCTCTCTCTCTCTCTCTCTCTCTCTCTCTCTCTCTCTCTCTCTCTCTCTCTCTCTCTCTCTCTCTCTCTCTCCAAGAAGTTTGCTTCTCTTTCTCTTTCTGTGCAAAAGATTCTCTCTCTCTCTCTCTCTCTCCAAGAAGTTTGCTTCTCTTTCTCTTTCTGTGCAAAAGATTCTCTCTCTCTCTCTCTCTCTCTCTCTCTCTCTCTCTCTCTCTCTCTCTCTCTCTCTCTCTCTCTCTCTCTTTTCAAGAAGTTTTCTTCTCTTTCTCTTCCTATGCGAAAGATTCTCTCTCTCTCTCTCTCTCTCTCCAAGAAGTTTGCTTCTCTTTCTCTTTCTGTGCAATTCTCTTCTCTCTCTCTCTCTCTCTCTCTCTCTCTCTCTCTCTCTCTCTTTTCAAGAAGTTTTCTTCTCTTTCTCTTCTATCTTCTCTCTCTCTCTCTCTCTCTCTCTCTCTCTCTCTCTCTCTCTCTCTCTCTCTCTTAAGAAATTTTCTTCTATTTCTCTTCCTATTCGAAAGCTGCTATGTTAAGTCACTGTCTGTCTATAATTATCAAGAGGTCGCTATAGAGGGTTACTGCCTACAGTTTGCCAAGTCCCTACTATTTTTGACCGTCAGCTGCGTGGCTTCCTGTCTTTTAACTTTTCGTCCATTCCCTGTGGTCTTCATACCTAGCTGGCCAAGTACTTTAACTTAATTAGGCTCAAATTTTCGTCTCTAACAACAAATTGTGTTAGCTTGATAGCCAGGCCAATGAGCGTCTATTTAATAATAATAATAATAATAATAATAATAATAATAATAATAATAATAATAATAATAATAATAATAATCACAACTGCATAAGTTCTGCCAAACAGAATATGACTTGAGTTGTTTCATCGAAGTCAGAAAATATATACTTTTGTTGGCTGCAAATTGACCTGTGATCTTTAATTTTAAATATCAAGGGCAAAACTACTGGGAAAAATAGTCCCAACTCTCAAGACAGACACTTACCATGTTTCATTAAATTCAAAGAAAAATAAAATGGTTATGTTTAAATAGACTTTTAATTTAAATACAGGCCAGGACCTAAAATCTTCAAGGTATATAATCACCCAACCTCAGTTACCTATGTATCAAATTTTATCAAAACGAAAGAAAAATAAAATGAAAAAAAAAAAAAATTTTTCTGCATTAACTGTGACCTTGAAAAATATGGTGAGTACAAAAATACTAGATGAAAATTGCCACCTACTCAAAGTCAACCAAGTTTCGTAAAAGCAAAATGTTCACCTTTCAACTGGCCTACAAGTTTTAAAACAAGCAGAGTTTAAAACAAATCTTTACAATGACCTGTGACCTTTGAAAACTACATCAAGGCCAAAAATGCATAAATTAATGCCTTCGATACAGTGCCGTATCAAGGAGACCACAGACCTCTAACTATCACAGTTTAAGAAAAAAAAATATTTCAGGTTTTGACCTTTAAAATGACCTGTAACCTTAAAAAAGGTCAATTTTGTTAAAAAAATTCTTGTGATAACCAAATACCGGCCAGCAAAACTATAGATTAAAGGGAAGAAAATAAAGTAATACAAATAATAATTTAATAATAGTAGTACCCTAAAATATAGTCGAATATAACAACAATAATTCATCCAGTGGTGGATCACGGGAAAACAGAGCAACGAGCCTCATTTTTACTTTAAGTAATGTAAACTTCACACTGTTAAATTATATACATGTTAAAATCTATATTGTATAGGCCTACCTTCTAGTATGTGCCGTATTACATATCTAAACATCAAATAACAGCACTGTGGTACAAATCAGTACAATGCATAAAAAGATATGGAACTGAATGGCCCTTACAAGAACCTAATAAAGGCAGCCCAAATATACGCCCCACAAATATACACAATTATATACAGTATATATATATGCGTATGTATATATGTATATATAAACAGTATATTCATACGGTGAAGATACATACAAAAACTAACAAAGAGTCTTCCTAAATATCGTTCTACTGCTCAGTTTTACAAATCAAAGAGAAAGACGCGTTAAAAAAAAGAGACAGTTAAACCTTACAATTATTTACAATAATAATAAACTCCCCATCAATGTTTTAATCACCACCATCTCAAATAAAGATTCCTTTAATCGTAAATTAAGAAAAAATGGCTTGGAGAGATATTATCCCCTTTCTTTGGCACCCTATCTTTCTCCCATGATTTTATTTGCACACTTAACGTTCTAAGTAGCGGAATGGAAATGGAATGGAATATGGAATTTCGGCCAAGGCCAAGCGCTGGGACATATGAGGTCATTCAGTACTGAAAGGAGAATTGAGAGTAGAAAGGTCTGAATGGTGTCAATGGAGGAAAACTTGGCAGTTGCATTATGAAAAAATTGTTAGGCGAGGGTGGATAATGAGATGGAGGAAAGAAAATATGAATAGAGGAGGTACAGTATAAGGAATGAAAGGGGCTGCAGTTACGGGCCGAAGGGACGCTGCATAGAACCTTAGTAATGCCTACAGTGCACCGCATGAGGTGCACTGACAGCACTACCCACCTACGGGGATGTTCTAAGTCGTGCACTGAACAAGATTAAGTTTCCACTGGCTACGTGGTCCCGGAACACAGTGCTGCTTTTGATCTTTTTGATTTGAAAAAATCTGCATCGACATCAGTCACTTTACCCTGCGCATATTCCCAAGAAAGTCAACAAAACTGATAGTTAACAAAACTGAGAGTCCCACGGAATTATAAAATAGACTGCAGCAACAAAACAAACTAAGGTATGTTGCAATTTAATGAAGTCTTCCCAAGAGAATTTGCAGTAAATAGGTTAAGTGTTGGTACGGGTAAGGTTGTTCGGCCTTCTCACGGATTTTAAAATGAAAAGAGATATGGAGACGGAAGAGAAGGTTCGAACTGGAGTAACAACAGAAAGTTAACAGACCTAGAATATGCAGATGACTTTGTCTTAATCAGCAAAACGCCACAGGATTTTCAAAGATTGCTTAATAACATAGGACTAAGGGTAAAGCTCCGGAAAATAGAAATAACGAGAGCACAGTCTTCTCAAGAAAGGAGGATATGACACTATAATGCACAAAATATTAAGGAACAGTGGCATATAAAAAAGACATCAAACAACTGGTAGGTCTGAAACTGCATATGAAATTAGAATTATCCATAAGTCTAGCATGACCTGTATTGCAATATGAACAAGAATCATCGTAGGGTAATGAAACTGTATCTTAAAGAATATATGAGTCAGAGGGCATGATACAATGAAATGAACCTTGAGGGAAAATAAGGAAGTTCCACCTACAGATGAGAAAATGAGAAAGTAGATATTCAGATGGTTTGAACACGTCCTTCGCACTCGCACGGGGAGAATCACAAGAATGATTGGATGATCCAGACCTACTTAGATGAGAACTGCAAGACTGGAGGCTGGGGATTAGTGGAGATTTGTGGAAATGAAAGCACAATAAAAGAAGACCTGTGGCCGAATTTCACTGAGCACTTTGAGTCGCACGACACTGAAGGTGATGATGATGTCGTAAAGCATCAAGATAATTACAGAAAACCTTTATTCTGTTGACCCGTTTTTTGTCATTAATAAAAAAAAAATCACGAGTCAACTATTTCACATATATTTAAATACAAATATATATATATATATATATATATATATATATATATATATATATATATATATATATATATATATATATCAATCAAAGAGAGTTTAATAAAGTTCACGTTAGACGGATTGAACCTTTGATGCCCAAATGAAAACTGGGATACGAAAGTTTAGAAATCTTCGTTCGTCTCAGAAATTTGGATCCAAACATTATTGGAGTTTGTCCTCGATGATTTCCAGAGTAACACTGTCTATACGGGTGATGAAGACTTTAGTACTCTCCCTAATCTTTCAAACAAACACGAACCAGTATGGACGCTGGAGGGATAAATTGTCATTAAAATACTTTTAAGGTTTCCCATTGTTAAGATAATCAAAACTCAACCAATCTGGAGAAAACTCTTAATGCAACCCCAAGTTCATGTTAATAACGTTCATTGCAGTCGACACTTTGAAATTCGTTCTTTATAATAATGTTCAAACAACAGTGCGTATTAGTATTGTAATATATTTTCATTAGATGGGGCACATTGGCTTAAGTACAATGTATGATTTAGTCTAAGCACCCATATCATCGGTCTGAACAAGTCTTGAAAAATGACATAAAATAACGAATTTAACAGTGAATTTCTCCCACATGACTGTTACATTTGAGAACTAATTATACACAAGGGACTCTTGCCCAGCTGAAGAGACAGACGTGACTGTAAGTTAAAGAGCATAACACCGTCAAATATGCCCAAAAGAGTGTTTGATGAGATTTTGGCTGAAAAAAAAAGAGGTAAACTGTAGATAATTTGAAAAAGTTTTAGGGAAAAGTTTTAGGGAGAGAAAGAGAAGAAGAGAGAAAATCCGAGAAAGCGTTGACTGGAATGAGTGCAGGTATGTAGACAACACAGGGGTGAATGGTGTAGTATAAAGCAAGTGGGGTCAATGTCCCTCGGATAACCTTATGTGTACGTATAAGAAGTCGCTGATTTCTGTACTTTTGCTGCTTTAGCTTTCGGTGAAATATGACTTAATGAAAGATATTGGCCTAATGGTTTGCAGGTATATATATATATATATATATATATATATATATATATATATATATACATATATATATACACATATACTGTGTATATATATATATATATATATATATATATATATATATATATATATATATGATGATAATAATCTTTGTCCTATTTCTGCTCATTTATTTCTATAGTGTTAATTGTACGGTACGTTACGAGACTACAAATTAACATAAACTTGTAATTTGTGGTATTAGATAAGAGGAAAAATTGAGTGTTTTCCACTGAGAAAAAATAAGATTATTTAGAAGTTTAGTATCCTTGCAGAATTATATAATAATACAAGGATAAAGAGTTGAATAACTAACGTAAAGTAGCTTCATTGGAGAGGGGCTATCCAATTGATGCATATATATATATATATATATATATATATATATATATATATATATATATATATATATATATATATATATATATATATATATATATATATATATATATATATATATATATATATATATATATATATATATATATATATATATATATATACATGTCCTGCCTACCCAGGTTCAACTCCTGAACAAGGTCAATTGGATAGCCCCTCCCCAATGAAGCTACTTGTTGATTCATAGGGTAGCTGATTATAATTTTACGCAAAATCGTCCTTCGGATCATACTGTAGGCAGACAGGCTGCAAGGGCTACAATGGTCACCTTCCGGGATAAAACGGGGCAGGTGCTACCTACGTAAACGCCCAGCACCAGGTAATTTTCCCCTCCCCCACCATTTTTTTTTTTAACGAGTTTCTTTCAGAAGTTATTGCTCTTTTTCTCTGTTGTTAAGGTCATCAATAACTTTGAATGCAGAAAAATGACGTCAGTTATTCAACTCTTTATCCTTGTATTATTATATAATTCTGTAAGGATACCAAACTTCTAAATAATTCTTATTTTTTCTCAGTGGAAAATACTCAACTTTTCTTTTTATCTAAAACCACAAATTGCAAGTTTATGTTAATTTGTAGTCTCGTAACGTACCGTACAATTAACACTATAGAAATAAATAAGCAGAAATAGGACAAAGATTATTATCACTATTATTCCAATAATGCCACTTTTATATTAACCTGTTCCTGCGAATAATAGTTGGGAATCTTTCAAGAAATCATTCCCACAGTAGAATCACTCCATAAAGTGTGGAGACAGTGTGTACAATGAGCTACCTCTAAGAGTAGCGCTGTACTGTCTGGTTTGTTATGGTGCAAAATTCATTGACCTTAGGAATCTTTCCCAGGGTTAATGTACTAACTTACTCGAGCGTGACGACGAGAAACCCTACCAGAAATTAAGAAGTTGTATTCTCACAGTACCTGGTGGAATTTTCTGCTTACCTGTTTAGAACTGTCAGATGAAACCAGCTGATGATGCCATCATCCAAAATACTTAATAATAGACCCGTTATAGTTATTGGTTGTCAGCTCTTGATACGGTTTATAACAAAACATAAATCTAAGAATTGAATAAAGAGTGGATTTAAATCCATAATTAGAATGCTTAAGCAAATTTCTTAAGGAAGAAATACACGACCGAAACAGACATGAGACGTAGCATTTTGGGAAGAGGATTTAATGAATGAAAATTACGTCATTTCTTCTTCGCTCGTAAACAAACTTCACGAAATGGCGGCGGTACTCGAGGCGGTGAGGGTCATTTGAATGGAACGTAGTTCCCTAAGTTTGATTCTATTCGATAAGATGGCAGAAATGCCGGAAATGATGTAATGTGGTCATTTAATGTTCAGAAAAGGACACAATGTCTACATTAGGCTTAACTGACAACGGTAGCCTGAGACATGGAATTCAAGGCATTGCTTAGTTAATTAAGTGATTGTCTTACATATACGCTCTTAACTTGAGATTACGAATAAATTGGTCAAGTGACACCATTGATAATTATGTAGCAACGTTTGTCAACGTGTCGTAATTCTGTTTCTGGCTATGCCTCGCTTAGTTCAGCCTAGGCCTACGTTTAGTCTAAGTCATGTCTAGATAGGCTAGGCCTATTTATCTTAAGAATGATTAGGCATAACTTTGGTAGGCTAAATTTGTCTTTCGAGAACTCGGCTTAAATTTTGTTAAATAGGCTACTATTATTTGAGTAGGCTACACTACGAAGACCTCTATTTTGGGTTAAAGACATAGGCTGTTATTTATCTCTAATTTCCTTGACAAAATACTAGTGTGAAGTAGAAAAAAGTGTACATAATCCTATGCTGCCTTTGATGGTGTGCTTTTCTGACGAATCTCTACAAAAAAAATTTATTTTTTTAGATATAGTGCCAAACAAAATTCTAAGTTATAGAAATGCCTTTGAAACAAAATACACTTTACTTACTTTAGATATTTTAAAATTATAGCTCTAATTTATTTTTATCACACATAATCATTATATACTATATGAAATATGTAATTTAATATGTAAATGAAAAAGAATGAAAAATGCTTTTAATGTCTGTATGCCAAATTTCCCCTTAATTTTGTCTGCTATTTCTATACAGTCCAAGGCTTTTGG
The DNA here is from genome assembly GCF_040412425.1 of Macrobrachium rosenbergii. Lineage (NCBI taxonomy): Eukaryota > Metazoa > Arthropoda > Malacostraca > Decapoda > Palaemonidae > Macrobrachium > Macrobrachium rosenbergii. The sequence goes on along the minus strand of NC_089767.1, from coordinate 26,545,953 downwards.
GTAACAGGTTATTTATGAAAAATAATTAATAACCTACATCATGCCAATGGTTGTATGATATAGTTGTTGCATTTCTTCCTTTTGGAGTGAGGGGAAAGTTATTAATAAACAAGATAGTTGCTGGTTGACGTAGGAATGGTTCTTAAAATTCCTAAACTGCAATTTTTTCTTCCAAACTTCTTTGGTTACTTCCATGTGTGTTTTGGAACGCTTGGGTGCAAATATTGCATGGTGTGGTCTCTTTCCCTATTGATTTCTTCACTGATATCTTGGCTTATGATAAATCTTTGATATTTCTTATTTTCCAGTTTACACAGTTTTCAAGCATCTCACACTAATTTTCTTCCCAGCATTCATGAACACAATGGCTGTCATTCTTGAACAAAGTTTTCAAGTTCATATTGAAGTTCATAACTTTATGTTACTTTACATTGCAAATAAGTAATAGAGTATTCACAGGTAAGGCTTGAATGCTTGTAATATAATCTCTACTGTGTGCATAAACCATTGTTAGGTGTGAAATGATGCTTAGGGAAATTTGCACTTATGCCTGAATTACAATTTCTGTGAAGTATGATTCTTAAAAATTTTAAGTAATTGGGATGAGAAAACCTCTTTAACTCACACTTTTAGTAAAACTGATGAACCAGACTTAATAATTCCAACTATCAAAGCAAGCTAGACTGTTCCCAAATGATTCACCTAAGCATTAACTGTAAGGTAGGTTGGGGGCAAGGACTTAGGGGTCCCTGACCTAGTAGGATGTGGCACCCTAGGTTAGGTCAGGTTAGGATGTATCCCTGTATTGTGCCCAAAATTTTTTATACAAACGTTAAGGGGGTGGGGATTCAGGAGGAGCAAAGTTCCATGGCTATGTAGGACCACATGGCAGCCAAAATTAGGTTTAGTTTATCCATGTGAGTACTCTAAAACATTTCTTTTTTTAAAAGTTTAAGAATTTTTACTTTTTTTTAAAGATTGTTACTGGTTATACACATGGACCATACATTTTTTTCCCTTGTATTTGTTGTACAGTATATTTGCTTTGTATATTTTACCATTTCTATTGTTTCACTTCACTTATTGGTTTTCCCAAGTAAAACTGATATAACAAGTAGTGTGGACCAACAGTGATGGTAAAAAATGCACAAAAATATATAGTGCATGTTTTTGGTTAAAAATTTAACTGGTTTCTATGTATTTAGAGATCCATTTTCTAAAATCTTTGTTTGTTCTGGGCTTCATTAATCTCTTATTTGTTCATATTCCTATGTGTAATTGTTTTTCTGTTGTACAGCATATTTCCGTATGAGTCTTATAAATATTTCAGATTATAATTCTTTGTTGCCATGTATGTCAAAAGGCATATAGTATTTTATAGCAGTTCATGCTGTAATAGATGCTACTGACCCATAGTAAAGGTAGGTGTGCCATGATTCTTGTTGCCTTATTAATTATACCTATAACCTCTTCAGTAAATGATTTGGCAATTCATAGAAACTGTTACATTAGTCTAGGATTATGATTACATGGTTATGTAGTCAATGTCTCAAGTGCTAATAGGGACAGCTACTAAACATTAATAAATTACTGAAGTTTACCAGACCTCTGAGTCACAGTTTTGGACACATATGGCCTACCTAAACAGCAATATGGCTAGGGATTGAAGGGATGCTGCAGAAAAACTTTAGCATCAGTACTACTACTGTAGGTGGTACTCCCTAATTTGCACCAAGAAACATTCTACTTTGAGTGTGGCATTTAAGAGCAAATTTAGAGTGGATGCATGTTTGTCACATTCAGAGAATCCTCTTGGAGTGAACTGAACTGTCAAGGTGCCCAACCTGTTAAACTCAGCCAAACTAACACCCAGTAATGTTGGACCTCAGGTGGTCTTCAGATTACTTTGCACTTCATCTTTAAAATGGATATCCATGGTAATAATGATGATGTAAATAACATTTACTATCCCTGCACCTTATTATCTGCATGGATCCTGGAAGGAAACACTGATATGCAGTCAGAACCCTCTTTTGGTATGCAAAATGGACCTTGGAATGTTCCTATTTCTTCATAATTACCACCCCTCCCCTACCCTCCCTCCCCCCTAATCTTTCCATCTTGAGTACAATATCCTTCTCACTAAGAGAAGTGGTGACCAAGGCATACAGTGCAATTCCAGAGAAAATTTCGTTCTTTTTATTCATAAGGCTTTGCAACTGGAATTTCTGATAGATTGTTCTCTATACCAGTGTTAATCTGTATCATTGTTTTCTTTCAAATGTATGCACTGTAATATGGTTGGTTCCTGACCCTAGTCTGTATTTTTTTGATTGCTGCTTATCCATAATTGTAGTAATCATTAATACCTGTACCACTTTTCTCATCCTATATCATGAATATGCATTTGGATATATTTTCATATGTAAAAGAACATGTGAGGTATAACCTTGAAACAACCATATACCCTGTACTGATGTAGAATGATCATAAGTCAGTCATGTTATTATGCATAGTGAAGTGTTCCAGAGTTATTTCTTCCATCCTAACTTTTCACATTTATAGATATAACTAGTTATTTTAAAAGGAGGCCCCTTCTCCCACCTTACCTATTGGTTGCTAACTCCTTTGCAGAAAGTGAAGCAATTTGATAAATGATTGATGGTACACTATCTAGCATGGAATGAGCTGCAAACCCAACTACTGATGTGATTGGAAACTGGCATTTCAGGACTTAACCTAATCTCTTCACCTCAACTCAGCCAAACAAGGCTTTTGTAAAATAATAGTTCACATTTATGAAACAATCAATTCAGTATTTAATTTTGGGTGCTGTGATGAATAGAGGTGACATTTACTTTAGGAATAATTTTCATTTTCTGTTTAGAGAAATAAGTTTTTAGATTTTAGTTTATAGTGAATGGGATGATGGAGATCCATATGGGGCTATGGGTTGTTTACATTTAATGAAATGATCATTTGGCCTTGGAATTTAAGTCTTTTCTTTCTTGCAGGATCGCATGAAGATTTTGACAGCATGCACAGATGCAGAAAGTTTTACAAAGATATATTATGAGTTTTTAGACAAGGTATGTATTCATTATTTTTATACTTGCACAGGAAAATTTTCTTGGTACTATCATTCACAGCAATTTTATGCAGATAAAACTGTTTAACTTATGCCTTATTGTATTTCTAGTAAGCAACAACTATAGCAGGAAGTAATTTTTTAATTTATTGTCATTCTTCCATGCAATTACACAAAATGGGGATATGCTGTGTACTTCTTGTTATGAAAATTGTTGTATTTTTGTTGGATATTTCATTCTCACAAGTTTGACTGTCACACTGACATCTTGCACATTGTGTGCTTTTTGTAACAATTTTGGTATGCTTATAGTTCTTTGTCATTACTGTACTTTGTATTTAAAACTCTTCTTAAGTGACATAATTTTATCCCAGCAATGTTTGCTTTTATATGTGCAGTTAATTCTTCTTGTGCTCATCATATATATGGTATGAGGAACGTGTCCTGAAAATGTTATAGAGTGACATATGAAGGTTCATTTCCTCCAGTATAGGTGATTCTGTTAAACTTGTTTATGTGGAAATACTGCAAGATAGATATTACAATATTTTGACTTTGAGATACATCAAACATCATGCCTCTAAGAGTATTGTGGCAATTATTACAAGAACCATTACTTTTTACTACCACAGTTCCTGTTGTAACAGACCTTATTTAAAGAGTTCTCAATATTTATTTTATCTTGGGATAGAAACACAGGTTATAACCCTATCAGGTTTTCTTACAGCACAGGTTTAATATAATTTTTCTTGGTTCATGTATGGCTTTTAAATTTCAAGAGAGCCTTTTTTGTTAGATAATTTTCCAATGTGTGATCTCCAGTTTTCTTTGGGATCATAGAGCCTATAATTGGAAATACCATTGTAGCCTGTGTGTTTGCTACACCTAAGGATGGCCTTAGTGTTTTTCTTTTTTGTCTTTATTCCAAAAGAAGTAGTGATACTGAAGGCCCATCTACAATGCCAGTGACAGTGATGACCAAAAGAAGTAGTGATACTGAAGGCCTATCTACAATGCCAGTGACAGTGATGTGGCCATGTTTCAGGATGTACACATCACTAATGTTTTTGTTTCTTTGTTTCTTCCCCCACCCATTGTCATTGGTGGGAGCATCAGAAAGTAATTAGTTTGGCAATCATAAATCATCCTGATGTAAACTAAATTAGTTGATACTCATAAAACTTGGGTAATCGACAAGGTTGGAGGTCATGTCAGGTTCTGTTCTTGTCACTGGGTCCAGTCTTGATGGACTAACTACTCTGAAGCACTAAGACCATGTCTTGTATCTTGGTATAAGACCCAGAGCAGCCAGTAAAAGAGGTGTTAATACATCCTTAAATTGTAGTGATGGTAGGCATGGAACACTGAAAATACAATAAACCATGTTTTATAGCATCCAATCCTTTTCTGTTGACGACTGATGACCAAGGCAGGAAAGCAGATACTGTACTTCTTAAGTCCCCTCCCATGAATCAAGTGAAAACCAAGTCTTGTAAAGACTGTTGTATGAAAACAAAGGCAAAACAAAAAGGCAAATCACACCAGACTATGATTCATGTTGACTCCTTTGATGACTGTCAAAGGATATGTCATTGAGACAGAGAAAAAATGGGTGATTGAAACCAAAATTAACTATTACATCTGGAAAGCTATAAGACAATTGCCACTAAAATTGGACACTGCAGTTGTTGGAGTTACTAGGCACAGCACTATGAACTGTCTACAAATACTGGAGGTAATAAAAGAGGTGGAGAACCCTTTGACATAACAACAATGTTCACATTACTATTAATACAAATTGGTTTAATGAAAAACCACTGAGTCACATATCATAGGGCTTGCCAGAAGAACTTGTTCTCAAATGAGAAGTTAGAAATTAAGTTAAGGTAAAGTTGAAGACAAAAGGGAATGGGTGATAAGTAAATGGTGGAATGCAATTTAGCTGAGCTGAAAGGATGCTGCAAAAACCTTTAGTACCATCTACATTATGCCACACACAAGGCATACAGTAAGGTTCTCTCTCTCAAACAAACACATGCAACCATGCAACCTTGAAAAATTTAAAAATGCACCAGTATGAAAAGTGTGGATACCTCAGTAATTACCAAAAGTAACATTCACTGAACACTTGTGCCAATAAAAACTGAAATACAGTAATGCACAGTAATAGGAGAAAACAGATATTAGACAAAAGTTTACAAAAGCACCCCGGTGCAATAGCTGCTATAAATATTATGACCTTACCACTAAATGGAGGGATGGGAATCCAAGATGCACAATCTGAGACTAGGGGAATCATAGCTCAATATAATCATCCTTGTATATATAAAGAATACTCATTCTTATGTGAGTAATACATAGCTTAAATTACAAGAAATACTAAAGTTAAGATAAAAAAAATCCTATGTATTTCACAAATGGAGGGGGAGAGGACTTAATATCAACGTCAAACAGCAATTAAACAATACAGCTAATGGTGACTGGAAAGGAAGCAAAAGGAAAAAATACAGTCAGGAAAGCGGCCATGTGCTTGTGTGGAAAAGGCTGGTATGTACTGTGTGCAGATTGTAATAGATGGTATCTCAAGGTGTCAGAATAACAAAACATACATGGAGGAAGATTTTCAGTGCCCAAATTATATTAAAATTGTACATGGGGAAGAGAGGAGTTGAAAACTTTTGTGATATGGGGGCATATCTAAGAAGAGGTACGGTATTTGTGTTACCACTGGGACACTGAACTGAGAACCAGTTGAGGAAGCACCTATAGAATAGCTGAAGCATGAACTGAATGAAGAGATACCAAGACTGCTGGTAAATAAAAATGTTGCATTAGTAGAGAAAGAAAAGATTTACAATGGGAAAGCCGAGGTTAAAACCTTTATGATGATGATGGTTTTGGTATAATTTGGTATAAAAACACTAGAAAATCAAAACCTTGAAATAGATAACTCAAGAAATACTGACAAAGCAGAACAGTGACATGTCCTGCATAGAGCTGGTACTGCTTACATGTGCCTTGTGTGGCACACTAGGTGATACTAAAGGTTCTTTGCAGCATTACTTTGATTCCATCTAAACTGACTCCTACCTTTTACTTTTCAATCGCTCCATTGATTCTTCTAGATGTCCAACTTGAGCTTTACCTCACTTATGTGAATCAAGCAATGTTAATCTCAAAGATAATAACACAAAAACCCAAAATTCAAAAGAAGAAATCTTTCATAAAATTTGTATCAACTCCACAACACCCTTAAATCTGAGAAATCTACTTGCCCAGAAAAACTGAAGAACTGAACTTGAAAGACATGATTTGCTTTGCTCATTAATCTATTAAAAAAATGTTCATTGTCAAATGCAGTTTAGCATAGGGTAGAAATCACATGGAATACTGTTACCTGTGGGATACTATACCTTAAATGTTCAAGTGTTGCCTTTACTGTAGGACTTTGTTACTTCCCAGATATTGAAACTTATCAGAAGACCAGACCCCCCTCCCTACGTAAACCAGATTTGTGTGTGGGAAACAGAAAAATAGAGAAGAAAACAGATGGTGGGATTGTACCATCCCCAGACATAAGAACAGTTACAAAACTGAGGAAGAGAATTGAAGAAAACATCAGAGAAGAATATTCAAGTGCCAAAGGAAATAACAAAAATGCCACAACTCTTCACACTAATGAAAAAATGATCATATGACATTTTGAGAAAAACAGAGCCCATGGATATGTTTTACAGAAGAACTTAATTTCTCTATACGTACAGTATAGCAATCATGAACGGTCTAAATTGAAATTAGTTACTGACTTCATTCACAGAACATTAATCACAAATGAAGTAACTTAGAAACTTGAAGATCAAATTTATGTGCAGTACTTTTGAAAACAAGGTACAAAGTCAAATTGAAACCAAAAAACTGTGTTAATTGATAATATATTTGTGACAAATGAAATTCTACAAGTTGTGATAACCTGAAGTATCTAGAAAAGTAATACAATACTGTAGACGCAACACTGCAATTCATTTGTAATCTAAAAGAGTACCAAAACAGTGGATTACCATAACTTGACAACCCTTACCTAAATTCATTCCTTAAAAAATTCAGTGGAATGTCAAACTTCAGGCCGGAATCTGTTTGGGTGAACTGCAATAATTAATGTCACAATGTAATCCTATCTGTGTATATGGCCCCAATGCTCTGGACATTATGATAGACTAAAAGGTACCTGTTGTCCACTTAGTCCATGAAAAATGAATTTGAAAATGATATACTTTAATGGTATTTGAGACTACTGAAATAATTGTCCTAATCTGCTAATAGCCCCTAAATATTCCTCATAACTGCTTGTTAACTTGCTATTTGGAATTATCTTCTGATAGCTAACCTGTTCCTCCTATAAACATCAACCTAATTTTATCAATTTATGCATGACAATAGCCTATTAAACTCAAGGCATGACCAGTCACCACCTGATTCCCAGCTCCTGCACACATCTGGTGAGGACTATAAAAATTACAAACCTTTCTGTGATGATAAATTGTATAAAGGAGGTTTTTTTACAATAGCCTATTAAACTCAAGGCATGACCAGTCACCACCTGATTTCCATCTCCTGCACACATCTGGTGAGGACTAGAAAAACTGCAGACCTTTATGTGATGTTAAATTGTGTAAAGGTGGTTTTTACAATAGCCTATTAAACTCAAGGCATGACCAACCACCACCTGATTCCCAGCTCCTGCACACATCTGGTGAGGGCTAGAAAAACTACAGACCTTTTTGTGATGTTAAATTGTATAAAGGAGGAAAAAACCCAAGTCTCTCCAAAAATAAGAGAACTTTTTTTTTTTTTTTGTTAAGTCATTCACTTATGATTATGTATATAGAAAAAAGTTTTGTGAGTAAATATGTAATACAGTACTGTATCATATGTTAACTGTCACTGTCATACACCATCCCAGTGTTATAATAAACAAATATAGTCAAGCCTAAGCCCTTAAACCTCTTATGAACTTTTGCACTGTCATTTTTATTACTTTTAATTAATGTGCATGGAAGGTTAATAAATTGCAAGGTTAGGCCAGGGTTTTGGGGGAGCCTAGCATAGCCCAAGCATAGAGCTGTTCATTTGCCCCATTTTGCAGTTCCTTTAAACTTTTTAACACTTTTAATTGCACTAACTGTATGGACTTGTATTTACATTTGGTATGTTGTGATAGGAATAGGCATGGGGGAAAAATGTAATATCTGAAAACACACCTTTCACAGTGTTTGCTGCCTTTTTTAATGTAAGTTCCAGATATTTATTTACTTACTATGGTACTGACTATAAACAATTACTATTTGACATTGCATGTGGTATATGTATACTGTATTGTTATTTTATATATGATTCAGTTAAGCACCTCCTACTTTTCTCTAGTGCATCTTAGGCATTTGAAGCATGGGAATCTATTAATATTTTGCCAATTGAACATTTCTTATGATACCAACATTTGATAGTACCAAATTCACCCCTACACATCTGTAGCATCCACACTGCCACTTTTCTGGTTGTACCCTTTACCTTGCTTGCTTCTGTATTTGTCACCGTAAGCTTTCCTACCATGACATTCAGTCTTTTCTTCATACCGCTCTTCTCTCATTTAAATATTTTTATCACTTCTTCCCCTGATTCTGTTTGCAACACCACATCATCTACGTGTAGCAGCTTCCAGGGAATTTTTTTTTTTCCATTCCTATGTAGCTTCTCTGTTACTATGATAATCCATATAGGAATTGAGGCTAATCCTTGATAGACACCCAACATTCACTCAAGTTATGAGCCACTGTCTTCATTGTAGCTCTTGTTTTATGGTTCAGTAACATCACAGTACTAACTTGATGATTATCTGATACGCTCTGCTTTTGTAATGGCCATCTAATTGTTTGTTATTGCATTCTTCAAATTCCTTCTCAAAATACACAAGTATCTCTCCCTTTGGGCATGGTATTCCTCCTGGCTAAATTTAGAAATGTTCCCCAGGTCCCAATACAAGAATTTTATAAAGAACTGCAGAATGTTTCAGATGAAATAACTAAAAGATATTGGTAATATGAAAGTAGATGTTGGTGGGAACAGTGAAGATACTGATTAAATTAAATGATCTAGAAGCCAAATCTGAGGAGGTCAGACCATCAGTGAAGATTAGATTAATATCAGGAATCTGTATCAATCTGCTGGAAAAGAAATATTAGGTTATGGGGTAACAAGAGAGAAATGTTGGGTATGGGAGGGAACCTGAGATATAATAAATAATGGACTAAAGCAAAAGTTACTTGTGAAGAGTTTCATAGAAGAGATGAAGAATGCCAAGTAGAACATGCTAAGTACTCAAACCTTAAACGTAGACAGTGGAATTAATTGAAGTTCAAGAAGAGGTGAGAGAATATCTAGGAAAACAGGCAGATGGTGTTAGAGTAGCCTACAGCAGTGTCAATAAAACATCCTTGGGTGGAAAGAAAGAGAAAATTACCTGTTAAAAGGAGGGATTGTCAAAAATAACATGAGATGAAGAAAAGAATAACACTGAGGGATCCTTTTACTGAGGTCACAAATCAGAGATATGAGAGCAATAATGTGAATGCAATAGAACCTGAAGAAGACTCAACTAGCTAATAAATGAATTCACAAATTTTGAATTGGGATCAGTAACAAAGAAGCTTGAGAGATGAAAAGCACTGGTTATAATGGAATCACTCCAGAGCTGATCTGAGCTGAAAAATGTATACCAATGAGACTTGTTTTGCAGAATATGGAATGGGGCAATAAAGCCTAATGACAAGAAAAGCAGCAGGGGAGCTGGTTACCTATAAGCTTAGTAAAATATATAAAAAGCTGATAAAGGAAGAGAAACCAGGAGAAGAATAAAAAGTAATGGTATACAAAGGAAATAGGGAAGCTATGCAATAGAGAAATTACAGAAGAATATACATGAAAATATTGGAAAAGTTATTGGAGGGAAGTTAGAAAATAATTTTTAAAATAGGTAAGTGTCAGTTTGGCTTCATGTAGAAGAGATAAACAACAGAAGCAGTTTTTATTATAAGCCAGTTACAGTACTGTATATGACAAAATGAATTCTGAAAAGGTATCTGACAGATTAACAATACAAAAAATTCATGGTCATTATAAAGTCGTAGAGCATCAGAAACTCATTAAGATAGTGATGTTACTCCACCCTAATACTGGATCTAGAGTGAAGACAGTGGCAGGTGTATCATGAGAATCTGAAGTGGTGTCTATCATGGATCAGTGCTGAGCCTTCTGGTGTTTATCATAGTAATGGAAGAAACTGAGAAGGAAGTGCAGAGATGGGACCCCAGTTAATGCTTTATGCAGATGCCCAAGGGCAAACAGCAGAATCTGATGAAGATGTGGCTGAATTATTTAAAAAGGTGGAAGAGTGGAGCAGAGAGGAGAGGCCAAAAATCACTGTAAGCGAAACAAAACTTGCTTGACGGGAAAGGAAGCAAAGTACAATTAGGAAAGTGACCATGTGGTTGTTGTTGCGAAGGTATGGGGGTGAACTTGTACTGTGTATAAAATGTAATAACGGTTTCATAAGAGGTAGTACTCAGAATTACAAATCATACATTAAGTAACAGATTTTTTCACCTAAAATGAATTACAAGAGTAAATGGGGAAGAGCCGAGAACTTTCTTTGTTCCATCAGAAACACAAGTGCAAAAGTGTAGCTAAGCAAAGGCATCTGGAACAGAATGACGAATGTATAGCAGTATTGAACAAGTACATAAAGCAGAAGTCAGCAGAGAATGACATTTTAGTTCAAAATATTGTACAGTACATATTATAAAGTTCCTAAAACTATTAAATATTAAGAACTAACAACTAAGAGGACTGGGAAAGGAACCATAGTGCATGTGACCCCAATACTGAAAGTTACAAGATTTCAGTTAACAACACTGCATTACTACACACACACACACACACACACACACACACACACACACACACTACCTAGTTGTTAATACTATAAACAGACTCAAAATTTAGTGTAAACGGTAAGAAATCATCAAGAATAATAATTATATTAGTCACTTTAAGGTTGATTTGTAGTCAAGTGAAATAATAATTCATACACAGCATACCATTTAATGTTACTGTTTGATCTCAGAGGTAAATAACAGTCATATGGGGATATTACCCGACTGCCAAGTTGCTCACAGTCACATATGGATTACTGTATAGGAATTGTTTTCTGGAACTGGGTTTGTCGGTAGGATATTTTGCAAGAAACATTGCATTTTTGTATTCCTTGAATGGATGTTAAATAATTTTGGATACTTAATGGGCAGTTGTAAATATTGTTAGCCTTTGTAGAGGTACAGACTTCACTATAGTACTGTATATTAGGCTGTGGTTCTTATATTAAGATGAGTTAGTTGAGGTGGTATTGGCAGTTTTGGCAATTTGAGTGGATGCTGGGAAACTAACTTTCCCAGGTTAAAAAAGTTAATGCTTTTGAGAAGAATCATCAGTTTCCTTGTGTTTGACAAAGCATAATCTACCTCGAAGACAGGGCATGGGTAATGATTCGACTACTAGATTCCTCAAGGTACATGCTGAAAAATACTGTAAAGTACATGTGAGGAAAATAGTGAGCTTACTTATTTCTCAATTGTGCCCATTAAAACATAGTCTACATCCAAGACAAAATCTAGGGATGACTTGATTCCCAAATATGCATTCTTTGATAAAGTGTAAATCCAAGGTGTAGCTTTGGAAAGATTGTTAATATAATGGAAGCTGCCATTTGCTCATACTTAGATTTAATCTTCACCCACGACAAGGACTAGGGAACCCAGTTCTCTTTCTTGATTCAGTATACAATGATCTCTATACAAATCTGTGTCTAAGACAATGACATAGAACAAGAATTATATATTGATTCCTTAGTGGAAGTTGGGGGAACCATGTTCATATACAACTGTACATTACAGTACGTGTATTTATCCTAGAAAAGAGGTGTAGAGAATCATCTTGAACTCTCAAGGAAGCAGTTAGCAGACCATGATTGAATTCATCCACTAGGTGCATCCATAGGTTATGCAAGGATTGCAGGTAATTTTGAATGAGTAACCTGCACTTTGTTAGTAACTCCCCTTGCTCTGGTGTTGGAATCAGATTGCAGAGGCAAAAGCCGTTGAGAGCCGTTATTGCAGAGAGAAAGGAAAGGCAATATTGTTGAATTTTAGCCTAGAGGAAAAATATATTCATGAATGAAGGAGGCTATATAGTAGTATAAAGAAGAAGGTTACTATGGGAGAATTTTTGCATCCTAATGGGATTGTAGCAATAAAAGGCCCATGATGCTCTGTGTAGCACTAAGGACCTCTTCAGGCTTATCAGGAGGACCTGCACAGTGCTAGATATTGTTTAGGGAATAGCAAACTTAATGACTCTGTGCACAAGCCATTGGCATGTGCATGCCCCTGCTTATAGTGGTACCTTATACTCTGGAAGCTTTGAATACACTAAATACATGCAATAGGAACTACTCAATTTCCAGCAGTTACTTGGCACAACTACTTTTTTTTGGGGGGAATTTACCACAATCTGTGGACTAGGTGGTCAGTATTCTACATAAAGATTCAGTAGAGACTTCAATCTCAAAAACTACTTAAGCATCATCATAGAAAGAATACATCTTTAACAAAATGAGCATTCATGGATTCATGAATTTATATTCCTTGCTCTTCACTCAGACTTGCTCAGTGCATATGTAAAAACTGGTAATAGTTATTGGAGTACTGACATTTATGGTCTGGTATGATGGAGAAAGGATTAGTATAGAGGTAAATAAGGCTAACTACATCTAAGCCCTCTTGTCACTTCCAGCTCTGTCAATCTCATGAGGCATTTGGCAACCATCCAGTTTCCAGGTGATATAGCATCACTGCTAGATAACTTATATGTGCATGATTTTACTAGGAGGGTTATCTTCCCACGATTCTTGTTGGTTTCTTTGGAAAGAGCATTCCTCTAGTGAGGGATATTCACCAGAGAGGAGGACTCGAGACTATTTCAGTTGATGGATGTTCTTGGTAGATTAGCATAAGTGAAATAAGTGGCATAGATGTATTTAAAATGTTGTTTATTAACATCACAAATTATGATCATCATTATTATTGTTTTTGCCCCAGGTTGGCTGTTTTACAGAGTGAAAAATCTTTTGAGCTCCTTCCAATTTCTTGTATGCAAGAAATTTTTCTGTTTTCAGTTCTTTAGAAGTTTCTGCCGTGGGATTAATAATTATGGTATTGCATAATTAAAAACCTGTTTTAGAATTCTGATTTATGTGTATTAATTAATATGTATCAGCATCCCAGAACTTCTATGTAGCAGTTTGTTTTATATTCAGTAATTTATACTAAATCTAACTTTGGGAGTGAATTAGAAAGTGTATATCTTTCTTTTCTATCCTCAGAGTCGACACAAACTGAACAAGCTTTATCTTGACGAAGGGAAATTAGTATGGAATGGAAATGTGGTCGAGAAGAAAGAAAATATTCAAAAATTCTTTGAAGAATTGCCCACAAGCACTCATACAATAACCTCTTTAGACTCTCAGCCTGTTAACAGTGAGTACTGCTGCTGAACTTTTTTGAAATTTCCTTAATGTCAAATACAGTAGTATCCTTGTCATTAATGAGTTGCTTGAGTAGATTATGAAACATATATTATGGTATTCTCAGTAATTATAACACAAAATCTAAAATTTCAGCGGAAGCTGTAGGAAGCCAGGCAACCATTCTAGTGACAACTGCTGGATTTGTTGTCTTCAAGAATCGGAAGTCTCCATTCCAACAGTCTTTCATCCTTACTGCCAAAGATGACAAATGGAAACTGGTTTCTGATGTATTTAGGTTTCAAGATCAAGACATTACTCCCTAAGATTAAGGATTAGAATTTTTAAGCAAAGTTACTCTTACTCCATAAGATTTGGGAATAGAATTTTTAAGCAAAGTTACTCAACAGAACTTTACAGTAGACATGATTCTTTTACACTGAATGCCATTTTAAAATTATCTTTTTATCTACATGTTTACTGATTCTTAATTTTTCATAAAATTTTTATCATGTCAGAAGTGTGCACGTTTGTATTTTTGATAATTCAAATAAAAGAAACTTGATTTTTATATGATTTTTTCTGTAATATTGTATAGCTCTTGTATAGATCGGGAGTAGTTATTAAAATAAATTAATATTGTTTCAACAGTATTGATGGAAGATCTTTGAAATTACAACAGTAAAAAAATGCATAACAACAAACCCAACAATCAAATTATGCTCTCATTACAGTCTACACAAGTCATCAAACATATGCTTATGTCTTGCAGACAAAAGTAGACAGTACATGTGCACCCTGACTCACTGATATGAGTCAACAGCTGTCCTCTTTATTTGCATGTCTGGTGTGCTGATCAAATAGCTGCAAAATCTTCCAAAGCTTTGCTTGCTGAGTTTTTTAATTTTCTGCATTCAGTGAAAATCAGAGTTACCAATTTTCTGCCTTCCATTCATTTGATTTCATCTGAATTTATATTTCAACTTTTTTAGTTTAATATTATTCACTATATATTCCATCTTTTTTAATATTCACTATTTACAATTAGTCTCCAGCTCCCTGTAAGTATCTCACAATTATATTAACTGTCAGTTATGAACTTTGCCTCCAAGTTAATATGCGAAATGAGTTCTCTCCATTCTTCTCTTCACTGTGCTCTTCCTGAATTCCCTTCCAGTTTAGATCTTCATTTACCTTCTATTTCCATTATTTTTGGGCCGTTTTACAGGTCCCTGTCCTGCTACTTCCGTATCTACTACCTTCTGACTTATTTACCCTCATCCCTTCTTATCACATGTTCAAGGCATATCAATCTTTGAGATCCACTACTGTAACATTTTTATTTACCAGTAGTCTAGCTATATCCTCCACTTCATCTGTGCTGCAGCTACTCCATGTCTTACTGCTCTCTCAACTCATGCCTCACAGTCCAGTGTCCCCGAGATGGTAGAAGTGCTCATCCTCTTCTAAGACCTATATACACAACAGGGCCCGTAATGCCTTGATCTCTATTCGCTCTTGTAGTGCATTTTGAAAGTAAATTTCTTACTCCAGATACATTTTCTAATTCAGAGCACCATTTGTGACACCATCTATTACATTTAGTAAAAAGTACAGAATTAACGTTCACAACTTTCCTACAACAACCACTTGGCCACTTTCCTGGTTGTACTTTTTTTGCTTCCTTCCCAGTCACCATAAGCTTTGTTTTGCTAGCTATGATTTTCAGTCCTCTTTATTCCACTCTTCCACCTATTAAACATTTATATCAGTTCTTCCTCAGATTTTGCTGTTAGCACTAGATTATCTGCATGAAGCAGTGCCCTGTGACCCTCTTTTCTTCACTCCTTTTGTCTTTTTTCATTATTACAATAAACAGCAAAGAGCTAAGCACTGATCCTTGATGAATGCTAACATTTATCTCATATTCTTCTGATACATCACCCAATATCTTCACTTTAGTGTTATGGCAAAGTAACATTACTTGCTTAATGAGTCTCTGATTCCCTCTGCCTTCGTAATGCCCATCCAAATATTAATCTAGTTACTCTGTCAATAATATTACTTTTTCAAGATCCACAAGTATGTTGTATAGTAATCTTTCTTCTTTGTATGGTACTTTGCCTCTAGTTGTCTCATTATAAAAACTACTTCTGTTGTTGAGGTCTCTGAAAGGAAGCTTTTTTCCAATATTTTCACAGCATGCTCAAGTACTCGTGTTCAGTGATTTCCACATTGCAAAATATTCCCTCTTCCTTGTTATACCATCTGTGTGAGGCTTGTTTTCCACTTTTCTGATTCTATTTATTCTTTTATCAGGTTTTCATTTATGCTGGTAAGCATAAGGATGACAGACTTGCCTCCTGCTTCTATGAAGTTCCTTTTAATTCTGGATGATCTGGGTTTTCCATTTTTTCATCTTCTCAAGGGCCCTTTTAACATCTTCAGCTCTTTTGTACCTTATTGGTGGTCCTATTATGCCAACTTCTTCCAGTTCATGTTTATTTTCATTATTCAGAGGGTTTTCTTTATTTGGAGGGTATTCAGCACCTATTGAGATCTTTTTCTGGTAGTTTTTTTAACTTCACAAAGCTCCACATGAAAACTTTTTCTCCTAATCACCACTTTGCCAAGACAAGTTAACGAACTGCTTGCTCTGCCTGGCTATGTCACTCATAACAGAGGGTGTCACCAGTGGTCCTCTTGTTCATACCATATTTTGTTGCAGAGACCTAACCATCTGCTTGTCAAGATTGCATTAATGCCCCTTTTGTTGTCCTGGCCTTGTCCTTCTGTTACCCCTGACCCTGTCATGTCTGCCCACTATGAGCCATCCAGTTTTACCTGACAAGCATTAAGCAGCTGTTAAGCAACAGCACTATAAATATGGTCACTTTGCCTTAAAAAGTTATCTTTGGGCATCTGAGCATTCTGAAGAAGAGGCCAATTGGTTAAAATCGGAGCACTTTTTACCTTCTTAGCATTCAAAAGGAACACTGAGCTATAAGCATTTCTTGATGCAAATACCTGGAGATGCCATTTGATTTCTGTTACATCTTACTTCAGGAATGTGATGTATAAGGAAATGGAATTGTACTCATTGGGACTTCAAGTTGCAGCAACTCAAATTTTACCTACAATGGAAAATGCAATAATTTCTTTATGCTCTTCCTCCTTCTAGTATCCTTTCTACATCCTCTCTTATGTATTCCACCAGGATTAGCTGCATGGAATGGTTTGTAACCTTCTGTTCATGATATCCCATGAAACTTCCTTGAGCTTGGCACTGGATCTTTTCAGTTTGCAAGAGCTCTCCTAGACCCATCTGGACCTGTCAGCCTTTGCAAACAAGTTGGCAATTCTTAACTTATCAACCTCCCTTCCAAATTGGAGTTTGGGCTCAACATGACTGATAGGTTGTTATGAAATAATTTAAGTTTTATAAAATAAAAAAAAAGTTTTTCATACAAACCCATCAGTTATATGACAACCACTCCCAGGCCACTTTCTGTTAAGCACCATTTTGTGTGAATAATGAGAACTGTTGGTTCTACTGATGGGTAAAGGGTACTTATTTGCTGTCAGAAACTTTCAGCTCTCTTTGTCTTCTGTCTACAGAATGTAAGCAAATCTGGGGATTACATTAGCCTGAGTAGCTATTTATGCGGGAATGCCTTCATGTTGTAACAAAAAACTGGGAAGGTTGAGCTTCCAATAGTGTATGCATAGGAAGATGGAGGTCCTGGAATAAAAAGGGTTACTGTATAGAAGAAACTGAACACTGATATTAGTGTCAAAGATGTAGCTAGAAAGCTAGAAAAAGATCACTTTGGATGTTGGCACTGAGTATTGCCCTCCAAAAAATTACAGTATAAGTGGTACTTGCTTCATTTAAGATATACAGTACTGTATATCTTTCACACAACTGCTGCATGAGACAGAATTTTTCTTATTTAAAGCTTCAGTATAAACACTGAAAATGCCAGAGAAATAGGTTGATAGCAACATATTTTTGGAGGTACAAAGGTTACTCTGTCCATCTCCACTATCGTTTACTTGGCCAAACAAGAATGCTGTTATAACATATATGTATCATATACTGTAAGGCAAGGAAAGAAGAAGGAATCTTTGATGACAAATTACTGAAACAGCCAGTCATATTGGAAAATATAAAAGCAGAATCAGTAAGAGGGACCATCAAGGAATAATGACTTTCCTTGAATATTTATCCTTGTCCTGAAGTGTTTTTTTCAATAAATGTGGAAAGGCAAATCTTACCAGGTTGCCACCATTTATTTCATTAACCACCACAGAATTACCATGGGTGGATGACATGTCCCTGGACATCCTTGTTCTTTATATATTCATGAAGGAAGCTGACCTAACTCCACTTTGTCAGACAGGTGGAGGCTGAATGACTGCAACAATAGGAGATTTCCAATAATCTCAACAGATTAGTGCCAAGACTCCTTTGTTTGAACAACCAGCATGATGCTACAAAGACCTACATGTGGGTGCCATTAAACCTTCTTTAGGGTATTAAAGATTAATGAAAAGTACAAAGCAACATGAGGCCTGCAATCAACAGAATCTGCAGGTACTGTCACCTTTTACGTAATGAAGACTTCCTAAGTGATTGCAACAAGGAGAACCTCTGGAACTTAAAGAGATGACCAATTCCCATTTGGTTATCTTAAAAGGACCACCATCAGTTGTTGCTATGGCATATTCGTCTGCAAGGGTAAGGAGAAATGTTCTGTCGAGATTCATATCTAGATATACCAACCTCACTGAAGGATCCTGGTCCAGCTTGTTTCTGGTGACTATGTGACCTGGGTATGGCCGCAACCTAAGTAAGCAACTAAGTATTTAATAGAGTATAAGAATTCATGTGCCAACAGAAGATGGCTGACCAGGTAATTTAGCCATCTGGAGTCATCATATGGAACCAAGCAAGAATGTTACCTGAAAAATTTGACTTGTAAGAAATATATATTTGTCCCCTTCAGAAAGGCATCAACTGGAGATCTTCCAAAGAGCAGGAAGTATAACAATCAGCAGAGAAACTTGGGTTGTGTTCAGCTTTCAGGCTGGACAGGGACTGATTTACACATGACTAACTTATGCAAATTTGAAAATGTGTTTAAGAAATATAAAAGAAATAAAAAAAAAACAGTAAGATCCAAACACATCTGCCAATGACAAAGATGAATCATAAAGCCCTGAGAGATATTGTTTCTCCTGATTTTTTGAGTTGTCGTCAGTAAAATCTTTGTCTAAGGATGAATTTGAATTTCATTTACTACTTAGACAAGAAGAGCAAATTTGAATTTCCAATGGTAATAATGAACTTAAATGCTCTGAATCTTGAGATTTTATTTCTATATGCTCCTCAATGGAGACACAGGCCTATGTAGTCAATTACCCATACCTATTACAAATATACAGATACAAAATATCATAAATCTATTATGTTTACTTTTTACTTTGTCAAGTTCAAGTTTTGCCTACCTTTCTGGTCTAAGTACTCTGTATTGGGTTAGTGCCATCAGTGCACCTCATGGAGTACACTGTAGGCATTACTAAAGGTTCTTTGTGGTGTCCCTTCGGCCCATAGCTGCAACACTTTCATTCCTTTTACTGTACCTCTGCTCATATTATCTTTCTTCCATCTTACCATCACCCTCTCATAACAATAATTTCATAGTGTAGCTGCGAGGTTTTCTTCCTGTTATACCTTTCAAACCTACCTGCTCTCAATTCCCTTTCCAGCACTGAATGACCTCATAGGTCCCAGTGGGCCTTTGGCCTAAACTCTTTATTCCATTCCATTCCATTCATGGTCTAAGCAAGTATGAATTTTAAAACATACACAATTGGTGGACTAAAAAGCTGGTGTTGATACCATTTAATCTCAACATTTTGTATTTGTTTGCAGTTGGTTAAGCTGACCTTATGCTAGCACAGGATTTTGTTCCTCGACCAGCCTGTACTATATCAATTAAACGCCTGATTCAGACAACACTGGCGATGTACTGGTATCTGACAAAGTCAGATGAAAATTAGAACAGTAGAACAACGAGGCTGATATTACAAGGACTGCCATGAACCCCAATGATCATTTACGAGCATTCTCGTCCTACTAGAGTTCAGAAGATTAAGATTCAAATGACACTGAAACATGAGCAAGTGTACCATGCAAATGCAGTATTTCTATATGGGAACGCCTACGTAGAAATACAAGATGCAAGCCTGCTGAAACATTAAGTTTATCTCAAGGAAGAAGGCAAAATATGCGTCCTATCATTTTTGGGATGAAAAATAATGTTGCTTACATTTGTGGTAGTGAATTGAATTGGAACCGAATTGGAAATTAATATAGAATTTAGGCCAAAGGCCAAGCACTGGGACCTATGAAGTCATTCAGTGCTGAAACGGAAATTGACAGTAAAAGTTAGAAAGGTGTAACATGAGGAAAACCTCACAACTGAACTTAATTGTTAGGAGAGGCTGGAAAGTAAGATGGAAGAATGAGAATATGAAAGGAGGTACAGTAAAACGAACGAAAGGGGTTGCGCCTAGGGCCGAAGGCACGCAGCAAAGAACCTTAAGTAATGCCTACAGTGCACCGCATGAGGTGCACTGACGGCACTAACCCACTACGGGGGGATATTTGTGGTAGTGTGGCATATATATATTTCTCGTTTTCTGTAAACTTACACGTTTTCTATGGCTCCCATTACGCGGTACCTCATCGAATTAAAAGTCAGAATTTAAATAAATTGCGGGAAAATGTTCATTTACGAAAAAACGATCATTTTTGTAAGAAAGGCAATAAAACCGTTTAGTACTGGCGTTAAGTAGAATAAAGCTGTAATCAGTATCCGTATATATCCTTGGGTATTCCTTCTTGTCCTTGTTTTTATTTATTAAGTTGTGTACTTTAGAGCAAATGGTTCTAATTCTATTAAATGTTATCACAGATGAGGACATTTCAACAGTGCAAACATGAATGAGGAAAGGTGAATAAAAATACAGAAGAGAATAATCAGTAAAAATGAAGGTGCACGCAAAGAATAAGGAAAACATTATTATGATATAAAGATTAGAGAATATTTATTCGAATTACACATTGTTTTCTATTACTAACTTGTCTGCGAAAGCAGTTAACAAAATCGAATTTATGAAAGAAAAGTTAGTTCCGTTGACTGAGTTAGTTCATTCACCTAATTTTTTTTAGTGCAATAACACTCCGCAAAATTAATTTATAGCAAATAGAGCTACAAATCAACATCAAATATTTCATTATAACTTATTTTCTTTTGAATTACAGCGGCGAAATGTTATAAACGTTTACTGCTTATCCCACTGACCAAAAAACTGAAGGTAAATGGAGTTTTAATGCCATGTTGTTAACATCGTTATAATCAGTAAAAAATTTAGTAATAAATGAAAGACATTAAAACAAAACGTGTCGAAACGACGTGAGTACCATTTCATAAAAGCGAAACAAATCACATCCTTATTTTCTCTACATATGCAATCTAGAAGTCAAAATTGAAATATCATTGTTTTCGGTTCAAATAGTTAAAAAAAAAAAAAAAATTGCCAAGACAACCGGATAATTCGCTCACGTTGTTACGTTTTTTGAGATTCATCGAACGGATATTTTCGTAATAGCAAACAGAGAAATTGGATATTTATTTCACGTACTTCAAATCCGGATA
>NC_089767.1:26474508-26519508 GCF_040412425.1 Macrobrachium rosenbergii | reverse complement strand
ATCCTGAGTGTTTTCTGAGAGCACTCCTCCCATAGAACAATCTTAATCCTGCGTGCACTAGCATTGTCTATAAGACAGTTCTTGATATACAATTATCTTGATGTCAGAATAAACAAATATCCTTTTAACATAGATTGTTTTACACGCACACATACATACATACATACATACATACATTTAAGGCTGTAAGGCGGAGGAACCACAGTGTAAAACTTTGCTGAGCTATGTATGGGGAGTAAAGTACGAGTATCGTCCTGCATATTGCAGAACCTTTCATTTTTCCCATGCGTAACGCAGTCTGCAAGAATGGACCTCAAATTTGAAAAAATGACATTATTACCAAAAACTTCTACTGTTCCAGACATGGGCACAAACTATTTAAAATACCAATCCGCTGATTACGAAATTCACCTGAGCAGATAGACGCATAGGCCTATATGAAATCCTGCGCAATCGCTGTGACAAAAATATATCAGACAAAGTGGCAAGGACCAGACAACACGATTAAAACAACACTAAAGTGAGAACAGGAAAACCACAAACAGCCTTTTCCAACTAACGAATGAATATACTCACACCATTAACGGGAAAGACGATAAAGGAACTATATTATGTGCGGACAATGCAAAACGCAATATCACACATCCATGTATTATACGAAAACTGCTTTTAAATGAAATTTAATAACAATATTTCAAGTAAAATGTTGACTTATAACGAAGACTACTTGCAAATGAAATTTAACAATCAGCTTTCAAGTAGAATGTTTACTTTATCTTTTTAAGTTTTTTGCACAAGAAAACTATTGTGCCGGAGTTCCTCTGTCCGTCCGCACCTTATTCTGTCCGCATTTTTTTTGTCTGCCCTCAGATCTTAAAAACTACCCAGGCTAGAGGGGTGCAAATTGCTATGTTGATCATCCACCCTCCAATCATCAAACATACCAAATTGCAGCTCTCTAGCCTCAGTAGTTTGTATTTTATTTCAGGTTAAAGTTAGCCATAATCGTGCTTCCGGCATCGATATAAGATAGGCCACCACCGGGCTGTGGTTAAAGTTTCATGGGTCACGGCTCATACAGCATTATACCGAGACCACCGAAAGATAGATCTATTTTCGGTGGCCTTGATTATAAACTGAAGCGGCTGTACAGAAAACTCGATTGCGCCGAAGAAACTTCGGCGCATTTTTTACTTGTTTCCTACGTCATCACGAATTTTCTTGGTAATCTAAATGAATTTTTGTATCATTTGACCCTGAGGATGTTTACTGAACTAGAAAGCATTTGATCAACACTTCGTTGGAATAGGCCACTGCTCGGATAGGTGACCACCGAGAAGAGACACACGTCCACACAGAAGCCTCCTTAACGCCCATAAGCAGGGCAAGGAACAACCTATACCTTATGAATATTTGCTGAAACCTGTCAGGTTGAGGCGCTTCTAGTTCTACCAATCTTAAGTCTAAAATTTTATTACACACACACACACACACACACACACACATATATATATATATATATATATATATATATATATATATATATATATATAGAGAGAGAGAGAGAGAGAGAGAGAGAGAGAGAGAGAGAGAGAGAGAGAGAGAGTATGGAAAAACACCAAAAGAAACATAAATAAGGCTGCGCCGTACAAGCTGTTTCTAGCGGCACAAAATTCTCCAGACGTAAAAGGAATACAAAATTTTTATCCAAGTACAAGACCTGTAACCAAAATGGCCAAGGCGTATAAACTCAGGCCTACGAGCATGTTCATTTTTTTCTGTATTGATCCGCTTTAAAGGTCAAGCATATCCTCATGTATTATCTTCAAAAAAGAAAATTCTATAGCCATATTAACATACCACCTTTAGAATAATTATTACTATTACGTAACTTCCTAGCCACACCTAGACTCATTCACAGCGCATGCCATCACTAACTAGAGAGAGAGACCAGAAAAAATTAGACCGAAATAACCACTAGTGACTTCAACAACAAGACACGAAAAACGGCTGCGTTGAGGTCAATGACACTAGCGACAGCGGTTGCTGAGATGCGCGGCCTGGAGATAGGCCTAACGTTTTCCGAATCAATGTGGCAGCAGGTCCCACGTAGAAAACAACAAGGAGCCGTTTCCCCTCGGATGAGGGAACAGGAACACAATACTTGTTGTCTTCTCGCTGGTCGTATTAAAGAGCCAAAATGCCTTCCTGTCGGAGGGAGCGTTGTTTTACCGTCATTTGGGATACCGTTTAAATAATACGCCTACCACACGCAGCCATACTCTAAGTATTTATGTAACGGAAAGAAATCGCTGTCGGTTCGAGACAAGTTCCAGTTCTAGTCTCACGTTTCAAGAAGAAGATAAACACCTTTTCAGACTGACTGTATTCATATTTATCGTAAACACGGAAGACGCTAACAAAAGTGCGATGTTGGAAACCTGAGAGGCTGCGAGGGGAGGCAGAAGTCGAGAGGCCTACGGCGCCAAGTTCATCGAGCACGGTCACTGACCTCAGATCAAACCATTTTGTTGTTACTTTCCGTTCCTTCGTCCTTCGGAAAGGAAAGGGTGGATTCAAAGGTTCCGAAAATTGGCAAGAAGTGTAACAATTACTTAACATCTTGAAAAGAAAGAATAATAAGAACGAAATCGCTTGGAAAATTCACAGAATGCTCAAATACGCATTTGTTTTGGAGTAAGGGTGCAGTATGGCCGAAGACTTTAAACCATACGAGGTCCTAAACGACGTATTGTTTCTAAAGATTCACGTGACATCTAAATAGATATTTTTGAAGACAAAATACAAAGCGCCAAATGTACGTATGGAAGGAATTTACGCGCGGCAATAAATCTTGTTTACCGTTGATGTTGACTAGAGAGCAAAACCTTGCAACTAGAAATTGGGGGAGGAAGCTCGACTCTAGAAGACGGAAAAGGAAGTCTAGTGGGATACGGTTGGAGAGGGGCGCACGGTCAAACACATAAAGAAATGAGAGAGAGAGAGAGAGAGAGAGAGAGAGAGAGAGAGAGAGAGAGAGAGAGAGAGAGAGAGACCCTAAACAAACCTTTTCATTTTAAAAAAGTTGTCTGTTATGAACGGAGGCCTAAAAACAGCCGTAACAGAAAGCTGTGGTCTCAGAAACTAATAAAAGAGAGAGAGAGAGAGAGAGAGAGAGAGAGAGAGAGAGAGAGAGAGAGAGAGAGAGAGAGACTAAATCGTTGCAAACTTGTTGATGCGGATGATGCTATCTTGGCATTATTAGTCCTAAGAACAGTGCATAGGCCTACATGAAGGAAATCATGTTTACGGGATCTTCTTTCCTTCGAGTTTCGTCTTAAAATGAACCAGTTTCTATATTCAGTATACAGCTGCATAAGACAAAGTTATCAAGATTGATAATCGTTTTGACATACAGTCATAAATAAACCAGTAATGGCAACTAGTATTGGGACCATTGGAATTTCCAGAACTTAGATACTCTTACCAAAAGTAGATTGATTTATCAATTACAGTGAAGATCCAGACCATTTTTCATACAATAAAATCAGCTGCGGGAGTTGCATAGATTGAAATATGAAAATATAAATATAAACATTTCCGTTGACACAAAATAACAACATAACAGTTACATTACAGACTGGCTTTGAAATATTTTGTAAAGTTGTGAATCCCAAGGTTACAATCATAATCACAATATTTCCTGCCATAGTCTTACTGATTATTATCTCAGCCGTAGTTTTTATTATTATAGTCAGACTATTTATCCTCAATGCATACTATTTACCATTATAATCACACTATTACCACTGGCATGTCATTTACTACCATAGTCACAGCGTTCACTGTCATAGTTATGGAGTTTACCGTCATAATCACAATATCTAATAAAATAAGTTTACAATTCATTACCATGACCATTCTATTGACCACCGAAGGAACTCCACTTAATACCATAGTCGTAGTATTTAAATCACATCATGTAATTTACTGTCATATGCAATCACCGGCATACAGCTATCACAGTCACTACACATTATGTCATATCTAAGAGTATATGCCATATCATACCATGGTATTTAACTGTCATATCATAAGATTTACTACTTCTTGAGACTACGACTTTGCATATCATCATCGGCTTCAGGTCGTTTATGGACCTCCGTGAAGGGTTATCAAAGGAATTAAAAAACAAAAAACCCAACTTCACGTATGAAGTAATAAGTTACTTAAAAAAGGCAAGAGTAAACTACAACTAGTCTGTCTGCACCATCCTTAGATAGCGTTGGAAAGTGAACACGTAACCGCTAGACCAACTTACGTCATGACAACTGAATTTAAATGATTATACAAGTCAAAATTTATTGCTTTCCGAGTCATAATTGAAGTCAGCTGCCTTTCATTTCTTCCTTTGGTGTTGGGATGGGTATCTAGCCCATTGAAAGTTAAAAAAAGAAAAATCAGTGAAAGTATATCTTAGTTTTTCCACTAGTAAGGCTAAGGTTTATGCTTTGGCGATGGACATTTTCTGTATATAATTTGCAGCAATAGGGCAGACAAAAATTATTACTGTGCCGCATGATTTTAAGGTACCATTAATCATATTTTAGCATAATGTTAGATTTTTATGATGTTAGATTTTTTTTTACCTGTGCCATTAAGATGAAAATCATAATATGCTGTGTTACTGTTTTGTAAAGTTTGACGAAAACTTCAAAATATCTTACAAAGAAGACGGGTATATTACCTGAGATGGATACAAGGTTTTTTCCTTCGGACTTCACACTTCTTTTGGATTCATTTTTATTTTAAGCTCAATGTCTAGATAAAACACAATGTTTGACTTCTCGTAACAACATTGTGCACTCATAAAACAACAAACAACTTTTTTTTATCTTGAGCTAACAATGAATGTCTGACTCTCTCTCTTTTGATAATTTTTTTTTTTCTAACTGTTTTAGGAACGAGTTCCTAGACCTTCAATAATTTTTTCTTTACTTGCTGATAACTTGAATAATCTTCTAATGGAAAAGATGAACGCAATTCGACATCCTCAACTACTGACACATTTTGTGACAACATACACCAAATTGACTGAGGTCAGACTAGTACTAGCTAGCTATTTATTTTCCAAACATCTCTGAACCAGTCTAATTTATTCATAAACAATCCAGTGAGTGTAAATCTAACCCAACACGACTTTCTTGCTCATTGCTAAAGTTTTGTTCGCTTAATTTCTTTCTTTATCTGTTTTGCTTTAGTCTTCATATCTCGAGTTATTGTTCGCCTTGTATTTACTTTCGTTTGTGCCTCAAATTTATCCTCAAACGGACATTATCTTTAGCCACTTCGAATTCTGCTTTCATAACTAATTATTTAAACTTTAACTCGCGCTCAGACTGTGATTTGAAAGCAGCAACTGTTTTACTTTTTTTTTTTCCACCAGTGAGAGGGAGTGAGATTTGACTGAAGAATTTGCTTGTCAGCTTATTATGAATCGACCAAATTCTTTGTGCTTTATCACGCTTAATTTGATCTCATGGAAAACTATCATGCAATGACAAGGGATGATGTCAGAAATAAAAAATTTTGAGAAGCATTAAAATAATATATTTGCTGGTCTATCTTCGAAGTACTTATGCAACGTAAAATAACGAATGTCAGAATTTCTGGACAGACCCGCAAATTTTACGGCAATAAACAAAGCAGGGTAAGGACCCAAAAATCTAAAATATAAGCATGAATGTTTTAATAAACGTAGTTTACGTATTACTTTTACGCGTGTTTGCTTATCTTTAATATACAATGTGGCTCTCAGTGGGTAGGTGGTGATAGAACGGATGAATAGAATACAGAATTTAGGCCACAGGCCAAGCGCTGGGACCTACAAGGTCATTCAGCGCTGAAACGGAAATTGACAGTAAAAAAAGGTTTGAAAGGTGTAACAGGAGGAAAACCTCTCAGTCACACTACGAAACAATTGCTGGGAAAGGGGTTGCAGCTAGGGGACGAAGGGATGATGCAAAGAACCTGAAGTAATGCCTACAGTGCACCGCATAAGGTGCACTGAAGGCACTGATGAAAAAAAAGGTGAGCTGTTTTGAATGAAATCCGGATTGGACTTCAGTGACCAGCCTTGAGGGCTGCTGCTCTGAAACTCATAATTTGATGTATGAAACGATGTCTAGAGAACTTCTCAAATACACGCCTCCTTGAACTGAACTTAATTAAATATAGAGCTTAGGCCAAATGCCAAGCACTGGAACCTACGAGGTCATTCAGCGCTGGAGAGGAAATGAGAGTAGGTAGGCCTGAAAGGTGTAACAGGAGGAAAACCTCGCAGCTGCACTATGAAATATTTAAAGAGAGGGTGGATAGAGATATGGAAGAAAGATAATATGAATGGAGGTACAGTAAAAGGAACGAAAGGGGGTTGCAGCTAGAGACCGAAGGGACGCTGTAAAGAACCTTTAGTAATGCCTACAGTACACCGCATGAGGTGCACTGACGGCGCTAACCCCCCTACGGGATGCCTCCTTCCAGGAAGCCTTCTTGCAAACACACAAAGCCAAGAATTCGCTTCACGAGATGTAGGTCAGGAAGGAAATGGAACGCCTTTCTCTTTTCTTGACCCAATTTAGCGGCAGTGAGTCAGGAGTGCGACCCACCATTGTAAGAGATTGCCATATCTCAAATTTTCAAGAACACTAAGAGAACGTGTGGTACGAACAGACAAAATAAATACGAGGGAGATTATGGAAGTAGCAGCGAGTATTCACAGGACATCTAAGCAATATTAATCGCTTTCCGTTTATTATACTTCTGAGATTGAAAATTTGAGATGAAAAGAAATAAAATAAAGGGGTAGCAAAGGCCAGCGAAAGAGCTAGTGCATTTGTTTCAGCCTTCTAGACTCAAAAAAGAATTTTTTTTATTAGGTCTCACATAGTCGTAACTGCTTTTTATGGATCAGTATCATCTTCATCACTGTCGATACTATACATACACATATTATTTATTATATATATATATATATATATATATATATATATATATATATATATATATATATATATATATATATATATATATATATATATATATATATATATATATACACACATATACTGTATATGTGTGTTTATATGTGAAATTTTATCACACCGTGATTTATATACAATCATGAAGCTACAAATGTCGTTTAATATCAATTTACGCTACTTCGGGAATATCCCCGATGGGGAATTATCACCGAAGGGGAATCTTTTAAATGATAAATGGATCGGTACCGCCGGGTCTCGATCCCTCGACACAGTACCTTCCAACGACTCCATTCGACGGTCAAACCACTGAGCATACCGATCCATTTATCACTTTAAAAATTCCCCTTCGGTGATAATTCCCCATCGGGGATATTCCCGAAGCAGCGTGAACAGGATATTAAATGACATTTGTAGCTTCATGATCATATGTATATATATATATATATATATATATATATATATATATATGAACATGTATATACATAAGTATAAGTGTATATATATATATATATATATATATATATATATATATATATATATATATATATATATATATATATATATATATATATATATATATATATATATATATTATACACGCATATATATATGTATATTATATAAGTATATAAAGGTGAATGGAGTGTGGAGTGACTGACGTTTACAGATGACACAGTACTGACTGGGGATAGTGAACAGATACTGGAACCAGGATGATGGAGCAATGAATGTTCATTTGAAAGCGGTTGATTCGCACTGGGTGTCTGGGAGTCGATAAGGTAGACTATGGCAAGATGAGAGAAGAGGTAAGGCGAATCAAGAAAGGCAGCGGCGTGCATGCAAAAGATCTGGAAAAGAATTGGAGAGCGCGCGGAAGTGATTGTTGATTTCAGTGAATCATTTATGTTACTGTGGATGAAACAAAATGAAAAGATTGACGCAGTTGAGAAGAATAGTTTCTGTAATATATGTGATGTGGGAAGAAATGAAAGGGTGAAAAATATGACGATATATAGTAGTAAAAAGCACTAGTGTGTTAGTGAGAGGATGCATCAGAGTACTTGTCGATAGTCTGATAATGTGGAAAGAATGGAGGACGGTATGTTGGTGAAAAGAGCATATTTATGTGTTTAGAGGGAGTAAATAAAGAAAGGCCTACAAACAGCTGGATGGATGGAAGGAAACAGATTTTGGAAAGGAATGTCTGCATCCAAGAAGCAAGATCACAGATCCGATGAATGTGACTAATCGGTTTCACACAGACACACACGTTTGTGTGTGTGTGTGTGTGTGTGTGTGTTTGTGTAAGAAATGAAGTATGTTTGTTGACTACGGCAGATAAAAAAGGTAGGGCAATTAAAATATAATGCAAATTAACTTTTCTTCTGATTTTATGTTTCCTAATTTAAGCCTCATCTCCTGTCATACGACTAGGCCTAAAAACAACACACTGACTCGTGCATTTTGGTACCAGACTCTCTAATATATTCCTACTTTTCCTAATTAAATGTTTTTTTTTTTTTTTGGTGGGGGAAAATTTAAGTTTTTTACACTTTTTTTACTTCCAGGTTTGATAAAAGTTGTGATTGCAACATTTTCTTCGTATCCTGTTCTTTTTTCCTGACCAAGCTTGTTCTGCCACTTTTTAATGGCTCGACTTTCTTTGACTTTTTTGTTTTACTATTCGCCTCAGGTTCAATGTGCAAGTTTTTCCATTGTCGTTTCCACTTTCTCCTTTTCGTTTACTTTAACAAGCATGTTTTAGTACGAATATTTTTTATTCATCTCAATAAATAAATAAATAAATTGTACATTACACAATAGGCTACGTCACACGATTAATACAATTCGCTATAACAGGAAGCCGTCTTTTTTAACTATAATATTTTCTTTTGTTATTCTTAATCCAACATCCCTTCTCACTCAACCGACCCACTGGCTTTATTCCACCGACACCCACCTCACTAAATTAGAAGAAAGTTAGCATCAACACCCGGACGCGTCAAGTATAATGAGAAACAATACAAAAGCTTCGAGAACAATGACGACAGGAAGCCCAAGAAACGAGATGAACTTATCATCAAAATTCTTCGTTTATTTTCTCTTAAAATTACACATCTCCCACAACTTCCATCTATCATATTCTAAGGTTGAATCTTATGCAGTTAAATTAAGACGACCGTACGCCCCCGGAAGAAAAGCTCAGTTTGTTACCAAGTACAATTATTATCCTAAGCTACCAGCTGTTGGCTGGCTAGCGTTCATGTATTTCTGATTCATCACGGCCGCCAACTTTTGGACACCGTTGGCAGACAGAGTTTAAATGGCTGTATATATTGCTAGTGAGGATTACCAAATGTCATTTTCTGGAAGAAGAAGAAGAAGAAGAAGAAGAAGAGAGAGAGAGAGAGAGAGAGAGAGAGAGAGAGAGAGAGAGAGAGAGAGAGAGAGAGAGAGAGCACGTGAACATGAAGCAATCCTTCAGCATGATAAAGTTTAAATGAGTCTATTGCTAGTGAGGATTACCAAATGCCATTTTCTGAAGGAAGAAGAAGAAGAAGAAGAAGAAGAAGAAGAAGAAGAAGAAGAAGAAGAAGAAGAAGGAGAGGGCGAGAGAGAGAGAGAGAGAGAGAGAGAGAGAGAGAGAGAGAGAGAACGCATGAACATGAAGCAATACTTAAGCATGAGAAATGACACGAGAGTTACGTAAGACACAAGGTAAAGATAAACACTGTAAACATGCAAGAGGCATAACTTCGCTACCGAGGAAAACAGCCACAGGTTGCCAAGCGAAGAGTGAGTGAGCCACGAAGAGTGAGTGAGCTACGAAGAGTGAGTGAGCTCCCATGCCAAAGGGTCCCTTTCGTCCGAGAGAACAGATAAAAAGGAACAGAATAGAATTTAGGCCATAGGCCAAGCACTCGGGCCTATGAGGTCATCCGGCGCTGACACGGAAATTGACAGCAAATTGTGTGACAGAAGGAAAACTTCGCAGTTGCATCATAAATCAATTGTTAGGAGAGGGTGGAAAGTAAGATGGAAGAAAGAGAACGCGAACGAAGGTACAGTAAAAGAATGAAAAGGGTTGCAGCTAGGGACCGAAGGGGCGCTGAAAAAGAACCTTAAGTAATGCCCACAGTAAACTGACGGCACTGGAGAATGAAACCTATGAGAACTATGCTTTTACAAAAAACATTCCCTAGTGTTCTGTTTATTTAAAAAACGCCCGAAGAAGCTAAGAAATTATAAGAACAACGAAAATAAATAGGCCAATATAATTATGAAAGCCGTCAAGAGTCTATCGTGAGCACATGAATGTTGAAGTAGGTTCAATCTTCGAGGAACGGATTCCCACTGACGTTGAGAGCCATAAAGTGTGACTCACGCGCGTAGAGAGAGAGATGGAGAGAGAGAGAGAGAGAGAGAGAGAGAGAGAGAGAGAGAGAGAGAGAGAGAGAGAGTATACATTATAAGATTGATTTTTGTCAAACTTTGCAGATTACAAACACACACACACAGAGAGAGAGAGAGAGAGAGAGAGAATATACATTATAGGATCGGTTTTGCCAACGTTCGGAGATTGCTCTACACACACACAAAAACACACACACACACACACACACACACACACAGAGAGAGAGAGAGAGAGAGAGAGAGAGAGAGAGAGAATATACATTATAGGATCAATTTTGTCAAACTTCGCAGATTACTCTACACACACACACACACACAGAGAGAGAGAGAGAGAGAGAGAGAGAGAGAGAGAGAGAGAGAGAGAGAGAGAATATACATTATAGAATCAATTTTGTCAAAGCAGATTAGACACACACACAGAGAGAGAGAGAGAGAGAGAGAGAGAGAGATTTTGTCAGAGAGAGAGAGAGAGAGAGAGAGAGAGAGAGAGTATACATTATAGGATCGATTTTGTCAACGTTCGGAGATTACTCTACACAAACACAAAAACACAAACACACACAGACACAGAGAGAGAGAGAGAGAGAGAGAGAGAGAGAGAGAGAGAGAGAGAGAGAGAGATATAAATTATAGGATCGATTTTGTCAAACTTCGCAGATTACACACACACACACACACACACAGAGAGAGAGAGAGAGAGAGAGAGAGAGAGAGAGAGAGAGAGAGAGAGAGAGAGAGAGAGAGAGTATACATTATAGGATCGATTTTGTCAAACTTCGGAGATTACTCTGCACACATTCGCCGTTGAGAGCAACAAGGGAATCCCCAAAGCACAACTGGCAAACAGCCATCAACTCCCCCATCTTTTTCATAACCTCCCTGTACTTTTTAATATTTACCGTCTTGTGCAACTTACTAATAATAATGGAGGTATGTCGTAAGCAGCTTTTATTTCTATGTCATAGCTTGTATTGAAAAGAGGCTGCAAGTGAATCCTGGAATCTGTCATTCTAAATTTCCTCTTCGAAAATGCTGGAGGAATTTTCGATACGATGAACATAAATGAACAGAATGTGAAGAAGAACCTTTGAAAAATATGGAAATGAATCCTGGAATTCTAATTCTTTCTATTCTTTATAATAATGTTGACAGAATTTATGATATGAAGAACATGAATGAACAGAATGTGAAGAAGAACCTTTGAAAAATATGCAAGTGACTCCTGGAATTCTAATTCGTTCTATTCTTTATAAAAATGTTTACAGAATTTATGATATGAAGAACACAAATGAACAGAATGTGAAGAAGAACCTTTGAAAAATATGGAAGTGAATCCTGGAATTCTAATTCTTTCTATTCTTTATAATAAAGTTGACAGAATTTATATGAAGAACACAAATGAACAGAATGTGAAGAAGAACCTTTGAAAAATATGGAAGTGACTCCTGGAATTCTCATTCTTTCTATTCTTTATAAAAATGTTGACAGAATTTATGACAGGAAGAACACAAATGAACAGAATGTGAAGAATTTTGAAAAATATGCATATGAATCCTTGAATTCGTAATTCTAGCTATTCTTTTATATTTACAAATATGCTGACAGAATTTACGACAAGAACAACATAAACGAACAGAATGTTAAGGAAAAATCCCCAAAAATGATGCAAATGAATCCTGGAATCCGTCATCCAAACTTTTCATTACAAATTAAGGAGTGTTTTTACTATCCACAGTTTCTGCAATGTAAGCATCCCTCGATTTAAAACAGCATATATCTCTAGTGCGGTGGTTCTTAACAAGGGGTGCTCGCACCCCTAGGGAGTTAGTTAGTTATGAATGATTTGTTTAACCAGACCTCTGAACCCTTTTAGGGTTCTTCTAGGGCTGGGAAAAAAAGAGAAAAAGAAGGGGGGGAAGAATATATAAAAATGTAAAAAATTAAATAATTAAATAAGTTATAAAAAATGGGAAAAATTTAAAAATAAAAAATCGAGGGAAAAAAGAGGGAAAGAAGGGAGAAAAAAGAGGGGAAAAAGGGAGAAAAAAGAAGGGAAAATTATATTTTATTTATTAATTTAATTTTGTTTGAGAAGAGAATAGGGTGCGAAGCCGGTTTCCAAGGGGTGTGAGGATGCCTATGAATAATAAAAGCAAAATATAGTTTTATATACGCATGCTATTTTTTCTGCAAAAAAAAATATAATAATAATAATAATAATAATAATAATAATAATAATAATAATAATCTTTTTTTATTTCAGCAATTCAGGGGGTGCGAGAACTGACTGTTGAATTGAAAGGGGTGCATACATTGAAAAAGGTTAAGAACCACTACCCCAGTGAATCATGGCAACAGACAAATTTGGAAGGTTATCAATAATCAATAATCAACACTGCTTGCAGTCTGGCATTTAGGAATCAAGCTGGTATTTTCTACTCCTGGTTTGCATGCGGTACAGAAAACAGTGAAAGGAAGAAATATTATCATCTGTGGAATATTGAAATAAGTGTTTTCAGAAGAAAACATGTCAATAATCCTTTCCAAAATTAACAAACTGTGACTAATAAGGGCAAAAATGATTTTTTTCCGATGATGGAAGTTCAGTGACAACATTCAGACGAGAGAGAGAGAGAGAGAGAAAGAGAGAGAGAGAGAATCTACATTTTACGTAATGTCCTACGAAGTCCAAACATCTCTGAAATCACCAAGTGAGGCTGCACATTATATCTTAAGGCAGGTCAAATTAGACTAAGCCATTGAAGTGTAAATGTACATTAAGTCAAATTATATTAACGAAGTTTAAATACAGATCAAGCATAATCTTAAATCGTTTGCTGCATCGATTTCTTAATGAAATAACATCGACCTCAAAGTGAAACTAAACATTCTCCATGCATTTTAATACATTTTTATCTGTTTATTAATTTATTTGAATTTAAGGTCTCTTCTTTCTGTATTTTCCTTTACCTCCTCTCACTTAATGAGCACTATATTCTTTTTAATAATAATAATAATAATAATAATAATAATAATAATAATAATAATAATAATAATAATAATAATGAACCAAACAAAAACTTCTTTCGGTTTTCTTCTGAAGATGGAAAGATAAACCCACAAGATTCCTATGTATAACTTGTTTACAAGTAATATGTAAATATTTACAAGTAAATACGTAAACAAGTTATACACAGGAATCTTGTGGGCTTCTCTTTTCAGTAGTAGTAATAATAATAATAATAATAATAATAATAATAATAATAATAATAATAATAATAATAATAATAATAATATTCATATATCTGGGATGTTTTATGGTACAATGCGTAAGGATTACTGGGCGTTAGTACGTTTCTTTCGTAACTTGCAAAATACCAATAGGAAACTGAACAAAATTTAAAGACTACAAGTACAAAAGAAATAATTGGTCCAGAAGTTTCAATCACACGGGTCTATGTCAGGCATTTAATAATGAGGGTAAGATTCACACTAAGGTGTCAACAATCAACAGGAGGATTGGAAGCCATTTTCCTTCCAGGAATACAAGACAACGAGAAAACAGTCCCGAGAAATCTCATGGGTGAAGCGTGCGTCAAGAGAGCTTACTTACAAGACAAATATAATATATATATATATATATATATATATATATATATATATATATATATATATATATATATATATATATATATATATATATATATATATATGTGTGTGTGTGTGTGTGTGTGTGTGTCTATAACTGAATCACGAAAATTTGGAACGTGATGAATATATAAATAAAGACAAAATCCACGAAGGAAAGAGAAACAACGGAGTGCTATGAGGCCTTTCGACTGTCGTCCTTTAGTCTGGATTTTGTCTTTTATATATATATATATATATATATATATATATATATTTGTCTTATATATATATATATATATATATATATATAAACAAAATATGTATATATATATATATATATATATATATATATATATATATATATATATATATATATATATATATATATATATATATATATATATATATATATATATATATATATATATATATATATATATGAATTGGAAGGACAAGACTTACACAAAGAAATGACACGAACAGGCACTTTATACTTACAAAAGTATATGAAGTGAACCCATCTGCAGTAGTTGTTGCTACTTGTTCATCTTTTAAGTAGCCTACGCAAGGTCATACTGATCCCAATTCCAAACTAACCTGAAATGAAGAAGTACATGTAAATTCCTTAGCATTCTAAAAACGAAGCACAGAAGAAAAAGGGTTTACGCAATATCCTTCCTAGGCAAAACATGCAAATGTGCACAACAAAGTCAAATTTACACAGCATAACATACACGCGAAAGGTCTTAGATTGGTAAAATCTACACGGATTGTTTAAGTGATGGTTGTAACAATTACATGCCAATATCTATCCTTCAGGTGCCTTTTAAAATGTCTAAAATGTTGATCGTAAACTCTTATATAGTATAAGGGTATAGTCAGGTCCACAAGTCCTCTGACACTTACTTGCATAAGTGATCCTAGAACACTTTTTTTTTGTAATGTGAGAGTAATTACCAGTGAGTGTCAGCGGGCTTTTGAAGTTGACATGTTCATTTTCCAAGAACCTGTACTGTATGCCATTAGGGAATAATTAGGTACTTATGATACAGTTTTCGATCTAAATACCAACATACAAATAAATTTTGATAATGCATTCATTCATGTACCACGTTACCCGTAAACTTTTAGAAGCCTTTATGCCCCAATTTAAACCCAAAAGAATTCAGCTAATAGCATTAGCGTGTCAGATAATTCATTACAAAGTTTTCCTGATACAATACTTTCCTCTCTCTCTCTCTCTCTCTCTCTCTCTCTCTCTCTCTCTCTCTCTCTCTCTCTCTCTCTCTCTCTCTTAGTACTGGTGTTCTGAGTTTGGTATCTTTTTAACTTCAGAACAGTGGGAGTCAAAAGTCTGAATACCATCCTCACTGAGTTGAATATGATAGGAGCATATTTTGTCAAGTTACCGTAACTTTTATGTAAGTGTTCCTGTCCATATTTTTGTATGCAAGTAAACACTTGCATGACTGCTTGTCACAATTAACAGTAACACAATGGCACTGTGTTTATACGATGGTGATCGGGATTTAAATAAAATAAATTGGTGATCGGGATATAAGTAAAATAAATATGTTTTCGTGCCCGAGCAAACAAGTTATCCTCTACATAGATGTTAAAGGCAATGCTAGCTATGCCTTTTCTGAACCACTTTTGAGTGAAGAACCAAATATTCGATATATCCTCCGAAAGAGAATAACTTGTTTATCAGCATGCATAGTCAATTTTCCCAACCACTTGGGTTTCCCCTTGGCTTATATGGTAAGCTCCAAAGGTTGGCATCTCAGTCAAATCCTGCCTCACTGGTCACCAAGATAAGGCTAGGGAGAGACCCATTTCGCAAAAGTGTCCTCGGGCTTCCTTGGGAAGTACGAGAAGCGGATTTCATTGCTGGACCCGGTACCCAAGGCTCCCTCCGGAGTCCCCAGAGGACTGCACTTGATAACACACCTGATTTGCTCTAATAATAAAAAAAGCACACGACACAACTCCTACATTCTGCAATTCCTTGAAGGCGCCGGATCCGTGCAAAAATCCGCCCTGAGGCCATTTTGGATCACTTTGGCTCCGGCGGACTTGAATTTTGCTCCAATTTCAGCCTCATTTTCTTGAAGGTGATGGTATCTCAAGAAATACGAGCCATAAAATATGTCTGTTATCAATATCAAACAAATCTAGGTCTACTAAAGGCAATCCTTTAGATATTCCGGAGGGCACCTAAGGCCCTTGGTTTGGCAGAGGGACCGTCTCTTGGGGCCTCACAAGGGAAGCTGGGAGGCCACAGTGTTCTAGAGAATAGGTCACTTTCTACGCTTAACTGGGGAACCCAGTACCCAAATTTGAACATGAGGATCTCTTTTGGATCATCCTTGCAACCGCCAAGGGGAATCAATGAAGTATGTTTAGAAGCAATGAAGTATTTCCAGTAGGAATGAAGTATTCTGACGTCATCGGAAACCGAAAAGGTTAGCAAATACTTTATAATTCCATAATGGATAATACAATTAGGGGTGGGGCCATGACTCAAGTGCTCGCCGCCCTCAACCCAGCTATGCCCATGATGGTTGTTATTTGTCATTTTCTCTCGCCGTTTTCTCTTTTTCATAATCGGGCATTTAGTTCAATAATAATAATAATAATGATAATAATAATAATAATAATAATAATAATAATAATAATAATAATAATAATAATAATAATAATAATCTTGAATGTATCACTCACAAAATACTGATTTATCAGATGATATAAAAATTACAGCCTTTTTTTCAACTAGTCACTGCAAAAAAAAAAAGGGGGTCACTAGGAGAGCATTCAATTTGGCAAAACTGCAAACATGGCAAGTTGTAATAACGCACAACAGGAAGAGACAAAATATTCTATTTGTCTGAGCTCTTGGGCATGACAAGCGGGTTCTAATCACAGGCATCTAATAAACAGTCTGTGTGTGTCAACAAACTCTATACTTCATATGTTCATTAATAAAAGTTCTGACGAAATTCAACATGTTAAAAATTTCAAATCTCTTACACGAGACATTTAGTCTTGAACTTGATCCAGCAGTTGATTGCAAAAATAAATACAGAATATTATATAAGGCAACTGTCCCAACCTCAAAGCAATAACATTTAACTTGACCTGATTTTTCTGCCTTTTCAACTAGCAAAGGGGTCCTAGGAGAACTAGTATAATGGAGAGAACATTTCCCCAGTCGCTGGCTTCTCGAAGAACCAGTTCCCATTATGGCCCATGAATGAAAATGAAGAGCATCAGAGTCTGAAACTTCGTCAATTCTTGAGACTTATCCTGCGGGCACGTTAACTTCAGTTTCGAAACCAGGTGAGTGAATACATCCACCTTGGTCTCAGTTGGAGAGACCCGCAAGTCCTCCATTAACAGTAAATATATACCTCTGAGAGAGAGAGAGAGAGAGAGAGAGAGAGAGAGAGAGAGAGAGAGAGAGAGAGAGAGAGAGAGAGAGAGAGAGAATGTTTACGGAAGTTAACATGCCAGTGTCCTTTTCAAAATAAACGCCTAATCGTCCTTTTCATAATAAACAAGCTGTGGTTCAATGACAATATTCAGAAGAAAGAGAGAGAGAGAGAGAGAGAGAGAGAGAGAGAGAGAGAGAGAGAGAGAGAGAGAGAGAGAGAGAGAGAGAGAGAGTTTTCGGAAGATAACACGCCAATAATCGCTTTCTAAATAAACAGATTATTCAAGGGTAAAAAAGATTTTACTGATGACGGAAGTTCAGTGACAACATTTAGACGAGAGAGAGAGAGAGAGAGAGAGAGAGAGAGAGAGAGAGAGAGAGAGAGAGAGAGAGAGAGAGAGAGAGAGAGAGTTTCAGAAGAAAACAAATCATTAATCCTTTCAAAATTAACAAACTGTGATTATTTAAAGGTAAAAGTTATATTACTCGTGACGGAAGTTCAGTGACAACATTCAGGAGAGAGAGAGAGAGAGAGAGAGATTTCCAGAAGATAACACGACAATAATCCTATTCCATATAAATAAATAAATCAAAGGTAAAGATTATTTTACTGATGATGGAAGTTCAGTGACAACATTCAGACGAGAGAGAGAGAGAGAGAGAGAGAGAGAGAGAGAGAGAGAGAGAGAGAGAGAGAGAGAGAGAGAGAGAATGAACTTTTGTGCCTCTCTGACAGACCTGACAATAGCCAAATGCATTGACGTATCACCCTACAGTTCTAGACATTTAGGGACTTGTATGGTTGCACTGGGGCCAACGACGTTGAAACGGATATAGATGCTGCACAATAACTAGGCTTCTAGGGGTCGTGGAGTTGAAAATAGAGTGGTGACGTAATACTTGCTCGTCATCCTTGTGGGTTGGAAAGTCCCGCCCACTTCTCTTCAATAGACAAACACAGCCCTGTACGAACCTACATGCAAGTCAACACAGACACACACACAGGCACACACGCACACACACATACAGGACTGTCTACTGCACATGAATGGAGCTGCGTCTGATGAATGTTTGTCTGGTTCGGTGTGTCTGCAAGTTAGTCTGCATCCGTCTCTTCTTCTACTTCTTTTTTTAATCTTTCTTTCTTTCCTCGAAGCTTATTGCATCCATCACTTATTTTTCACCTCCGTTCTCTTGCTCTTTCCTATCCACCTGCTATCCTTTGAAGTTCGCCGCAACTTTTTCTAATGCATGTGATTTTTTCCTCGTTTCTGAGGCTCCCGCAAAACCTGGGTGGTTCAGGATGACTGTGCAAGGAAGCCATTGTCGTACGATTAGCTTTGAAATTTTCCCAAGGAGTTGCTTATCACCCAACAAGGGTTCCGGATAAGTCATACACTAGAACGTACTAGAGTATGTAGCCAAGGTAATTAGAGGGGAATACAATAGCAAGCAAACGACGTTAAAACTACCAAAGGTAAGTTTTAAGAGGACAAGAACACTTAGGATAGGCCTATAAAAGCGGAAGGTGCCACATCCATACACGAAGGGAAGGCAAACTTACTTTTCTACAACTTACAGAAAGGATACTGGTTACGATAAATGACCCTTTGAAGAACAAGACAATTTTTTTCACGAATACAAAAGGAAAGTTCTGCCCAAAGCTAATATGAATCAAGAAAGGAAGGTTTCTGGGTAATCAGGTAATAAGAGAATGGTTCAACATTGTTATGAGGAGGTGATTTTTTTTTATGAAGGCGTTACAAGGGAAACTCTAATGCAACAAAAATTGTTGTCCCTTAATCAAGTCAGACGAAGACTTATTTTCCTATCATTTCAACTGTTTAATACACCATTACATTGCTAGCAATGGTAGAGTTGAAGAAACGCAATGTACTTCTGTAGCAGTGGTACAAGAATAACGCTATCAATACCGATGAAATGTATTTTCAAAAGTATATAAAAATCAGTGGAAATTTTTCAGTCCTTTACACAGCGTACATCCAGATCCAGAGATGAATTGCATCTACAGTGTCCAATAGCAAGCACATTTTACAAGCTCGTTCAGCCATTGAAAACTACTGAATTACTGTCATCACATGGCCATTTTTTTCCATGTTTTAAAAGAGCGTGTCGGTGATGGCCACATCCAACACCTCATAGCAGCGACTAGGCTGACAGCCATCAATTTCCGCTGTTTTATGACCATTTTACGAAGAATTATTCAACTGTGATTGCATGCAATTTGCCGCTGCTTTCATACGGACCGTAAAGCGCTGGAGCTTTGATATAACATTATCTACTCTCCGGAACACGAAACTAAAACCCCCTAATGGCATTCCACACATACATATCTGTGTGCGTAAAGCATCCGTTTTCTTCTTTCGTAAGGGAAATACGAGAAGAAACCCGAGTAGTGTTTACATGCGCGCCTAAAAATAACTCGACTTACAAATCACAACTACTGTGGGTCTAATCCATCAGCCTGATTGAATCGATTTTTCTCTCTCAGAGGTTTCGTGCTTACACTGATGTCTTGACGTAGAAGACGCTAAATCAATGTCGTTCTTGTCAGAAATAAATGGTCGGTACTACTTAGTACTTCTTTCGGTAAATTTTTACCTTAATACCACAACCACTCCCATGAGCGCCGTGATTAGTACCAGCCCCACGAGAATGGTCATTGAAACATTATCAAAAGACTGTGAATATCTCGGTAACAGTAAATTTAAGGTAGATTTTAGTATGATTTTCGTACAAAGTATATTAAGAAGATTCAGGGACACAGCAAAATATTCCAATACCAAGTCGTGGTACAAAAGTAAAGCAATACCAAAGTCACAAAAGAAACATAAATATATGCGCCGCAGACTCATAGTGTACATGAAACTAATCTCAAATTAGTTCATCAATGAATTATCCTGGTCATAGAACAAACAAAGGCGTATTAAACCTAGGCTAAAAAAAAAGGGGGGGGGGGTAACAGAAGACTGAGTCTGCTCATTTTCGTCCCTTCTGACTTCATTTGCAATCCCCCCCCCCAACCACCAACAATTGTTTGCCGTGAGATGTGCTAACTAACAGGGTTTCCAACACTTGGGGTCAATGGATGAGAACCGTTTCTCCGTCACTGGAATACACTCTGTGTGAGAAACATTACCATAATCCTTACTAGCAAATAAAAGATTGTAACGTTACGGGAAGAAGTACCGTTGATCAGGCTTGGCGGCGTCAATCCTATATGTTTAACGCCAGTTTTAGTAGCCATAAACCAATCAATCAATCTGCTTGGAATAAGTGTAAAAAATATAGCTATAAGAGTAAAAATGCTTGGCGGAATAAAACATATACCAAAATCACATGTCGGTGAATCAAAAGCCCATTTATGTACTATTGTAGGTAATTAAATTACAGTCAATTACATTAAAAACACAAAGTTCCTTTATACACATCTAGCATTATGTATATTACTGTAATTTACCTAAAAAAGGAAAAGCCCATTTACTTACAACTAAGATTATCTCAATTGCCAATACTTTCCTTAAAAAATATATATATATCAAAAGCAAGAACCAAACCAGTTGAGCACCACCCTCAGCGGTAGAGACCATGATTTGATAATGAAATACAGCTTCAAGCCTAAATAGTTATTTTGAAACCAGCACCTGGAGGCAGTTTTCTGTGTGTGTGTGTGTGTGTGATTTTTTTTTTAGATCATAATCATACACTCCCAGACTGCTTCATTTCTGCCAGATCATGTACTCTTAAACTGTTTTTTTTCTCTATTCACTAAATGCTCTCTGGTTAACGTTTCCGCTGATCATTGTTACGACAAATAGACTCCAGTGCAAACTTACGAAAAGAGATATAAACAACTGAGAATGATACCACCTTCCACAAAGGAGGTTTTAGTAGACTGAAGAAGTGGTGAAAATAGAGAAGACAGAGGGACAGTATCTAAAAGAAATTAAGGAGAAGAAGAGGGAGGACCGAAGTAGGGTGGAAGGAAAGAAGAAGGAAAGAGACGAATGCAGAAGAAGAAGAAGAAGAAGAGAAATGCCGCTGTTGTAAAGTCGAGACGGAGACAGCTCCAACTGCCGACTTCTTCCAGGGGGAAAACCCAAGCCAGCGCCCTCCTTCCTCGACTCGCGACGAAGTCATTCTGTTTACTTTCACTCCATTTCACTTCATTTCACACCGAAAGAAAGGAAAGGAACTTTTCCTCACATTCTTTCCGTCATGACACTCACGTACCCTGCATTTCCCAAAATGTCTGTTGACTACGTCATTACCGCTTACTCAGAGTGCAAATACAAGACGAATATTTGTTTATAAAACGTGTACTGTGATGAGCTCCATGTTTTCTCAGACAAGACATTTGCGAAAGTTCACCAACTTCCATTTTTAGCCTAACGGTCACCAGCAACCTTCCAGATCAACCTGCAAGGCAGTGCTTAATAATGATGATCGTAATTGTCGACCATATAATGATCGGTCTTATGTCTTACACCATACAAAGATAATGGTCCCCCAAGAAATAGAAAAACCCACTTTTGGCTATGTGGACATCTGTATAAATTTATTATATATATATATATATATATATATATATATATATATATATATATATATATATATATATATATATATATATATATATATATTATTAATGTTCAGAGTGAGAGGAAGGCACATTCTTTTCTTGTCTTTGGATTTTTTTTATTTTTGCTCTTGCAAAGGTGCCCAATTGTTTGTGTAATGTGAAGGCTGTTTATATATATATATATATATATATATATATATATATATATATATATATATATATATATATATATATATATATATATATATATATATATATATATATATATATATATATATATATATATATATATATATATATATACAGTATATATATTAAAGATACAGTTGTCAAATTTGTAAAAATAGAGCAAATGGTCTCCTCATTACACAAAAGAATTTGGCACCTTTGAAAAAAGTAAATAGAAAAAAAAATAGGAAAAAATCCAAAGACAAGAGATAGGTGTGCCTTCC
Source organism: Macrobrachium rosenbergii (assembly GCF_040412425.1). Taxonomy (NCBI): domain Eukaryota; kingdom Metazoa; phylum Arthropoda; class Malacostraca; order Decapoda; family Palaemonidae; genus Macrobrachium; species Macrobrachium rosenbergii. Next base: position 26,496,933 of record NC_089767.1, on the reverse strand, counting down.
TCCCACTCTGACCTCTGATAACTGATCATAAAATAAAAATTTCGACGAAGTCTCAAATGACTCATTACAACACTGCGTAAACTGAAAATGAACCACAATAATAAAAAAAAAAAGGAGCAATGGCTTGTGAACACTCCTCCGTGTTCTTTCAGCACTTATGACAACGCACAGGCAATTCTCAATTCTCAAGTTGCCGGCAACACACAAGGCAAGATTCTCTAGACCAACAACACACAAGGCAATTCTCTAGACCTTGACACAAGGCGTGGATTCTGTTAGCGACTCATAAGGTGGTTAGGAGTGTGTTGATCCGACGTTTGTACAAGCAGTGCGGCATAATCCGCCCTCTTTAGACAAACCGTGACTCAGTACGGTCTAAGAGTGATGTCCGTTTCCTTAAGAAGGAGAGAAACCTACTCGCCTTTGGTGCCATGGGATGGTGAAAAGGTTGTGTGTGTGTGTGTGAGGGGGACGATACATGAACAATTACTCGAAGCACATTTTCTCCGGTCATCAACCAACCCTCTCTCTCTCTCTCTCTCTCTCTCTCTCTCTCTCTCTCTCTCTCTCTCTCTCTCTCTGTAAATAAGGATTAACGTTTATTTACGAACAGAGCGTGCACAAAACACACACACACACACAATATATATATATTTTTTATATATACATATACCTTTACAAGCACTTTTATAGACCAAGTCCAACACTGTTTAACTCCAGTGACTGGAATCTAATTAGAAAACGCAGTCCACTTGTTGCTCTTGCGTGCATTTACCGATGAAGAAATTGCAAAATCGCGTGCATTATCATAAATTTATTCTCAATTTCATTAACAAAAAAAAATCCATGTAAGATAACGGTAAATTTACCTCTAACAGAAGATGTAACGAGGAGGGGTACCTCGTTCAAAGTTACCCGTCACAAGAATCATTGTTAATTTAGGCCCCTTGGGTATCACTTAAGGGTATCACTTGCTTCAGCTAAAGCACGAAGCATTACAAACAGCCCTGGGGTATTTCATGCGCATTAAAAAGACTAATTTCATCCGGCCAGTTAATTCATATTTTTGATTTTTGAACAACACCTTGGAATTCTAGACAAGAAGTTACGTGAAGTGATGAGGCCTTGAAACGCCTGCAGATTTCAGTAAGCTCCAGAGTGAATGTGATAACTGTCAGTTCTTAAGAGCTGCTGGATTCAAATTGTCGGCACGAACGGACTTATCAATTACTGATCTGACCAGTACAGTGCTTGTCTTAAAAGACTTAGGTTTTAACTGTCTTCATTTTACAATAAAAGAACTTCTCTTGCTTGAAATCCAACTTCTACCTCCATTTGGAACAGCAGATTTATACTATCAGAGCACGTATGCTGTACTTATAAAAGATTTATGAAGTGTGTTCACTTAACCCGTATTTACCCTGTACGGTAATTCGAGCCAATGGAATAAAAACTTGCTCGCAACTGTTATGTTTCATGCGCAATTGTAGTGGCGTTGCAGACAAAATGAATGCACCAATCCAAGGTTGGTTTGGTTTTAGCAAGCTATCGAAAAAAAAATGTGGTGTCTGTACTTTTCTGTACAACAGATAGCAAAACCACACTGATAAACGTTCCTGCATTTAGGATCGTAGATAAACACTGCTGCAGAGATCGTAGATAAACGTTACTGCATATAGAATCGTAAATAAACGTTGCTGTATATAGGATCGTAGATAAACGTTGCTGCATATAGGATCGTAGATACACGTTGCTGTATATAGGATCGTAGATAAACGCTGCTGCATAAAGGATCGTAGATAAACGTTGCTGCATTTAGGATCGTAGATCAACGTTGCTGCATATAAAATCGTAGGTTGTAGCGAAACTCTTAACCAGAAGTCCTAGATGACCTAAAACACTGACCGGGCATTCGAGTTTTGTAAAAGAACAGTAAAGGCTTAACTGTAGGCCTTACAAGCTAGATGGGGAAGCGAGGAGCAATAAAACAATGCAATCGATTTTCAAGAGTAACATCTAGCAGCTATAAATTAAGAAAATAAGTCTATACAAGGTCTAGTAAGTCACACAATGAAGTGTTAGAAAATTAGCAACACAACGGACATACCCAAGTTCACTTGGGAAAACCTATCCAGGCTTGCAGTCTGATCCTGTAATCCTAGTACTCTGTAGAATATCTGTGGCAAGAGTACTGATGCAAAAGGGTTTACGTTGATAATTCTTAAAAGTTGCGGTAGAATGAAGGAAAGGAATTATACATAAGAAGTAATTATGAATCGATAAACGTTGTCCATCCAACAGAGATACCATCAAGGTCGATTAAGTCCACCATAAATGGCACATATTTTCTAAGGATCAAGCTTAAAGTCTTCAACTTGAAAGTAAGTTTAAAATTAATATTGAAAGTAAGTCTAAAATTAATATAAAAATAACAGATGGTAAATGAAAAATTAAATCACTTGAATTAATAACATTGGAGTAGGGAACTATAAAGCAGCTTGCCTGAAGAAAATCAGTTTGCTAACAGTAGAATCACCATCAGACAAATAAGTGAAACAAAAAAACAAAAACTGTTCTGGAAACTACAGATTGAATTGAATTAAACTGAACTGAATATAGCCTAGTACTTACGAGGTCATTCAGCGCTGAAAAGGAAATTGACAGTAAAAGGTTTGAAAGGTGTAACAGGAGGGAAACCTCGCAGTTGCACTATGAATCAATTGTTAGGAGAGGGTGAAAAGTAAGATGGAAGAAAGAGAATATGAAAGGAGGTACAGTAAAGGGAACGAAAGGGGTTGCAACTAGGGGCCGAATGCACGCTGCAAAGAATATTAAGTAATGCTTACAGTGCACCACTTGAGGTGCACTGACGGCACTAACCCCCTACGGGATGAAAGCTATTGATGAAAAGGAGGCAAATTATAGAAAAGAAAAAAAAAATGACACGAAAAGGAATCAAACTGTGGAAAAACGCAGTCAATGGAAGAATCTTTTGAAAACAGTAGCCCACATAAGGCGCTAACATCTGATTCCACAATGCTGTGAAAAATCTGCCTGAGGGTGACTACACCGAGCAGGAAATGACCAACAATATTCATGTAGGTGATCACAAAGGACTGCTGGACTGTAGGTTTTATGCTTGGGGCATTAATTATGAAGATTAACCACGGCAAAATCATGAACAAATGAATGAAGGTCACAGTCGTCACAGAAGCCTCTTACTTACAATGGTTAAATAACAGCATGATTCCATGATGAAGGCCAGATCATTTTATCTAAATTGATCTGACTGGTGTTGAGGAATTTAAGCAAGACTGTCAGCTAATTCAGTTCGAAAACAGGGAGGGACTGTGGCTTTTAACGAAACATTATCGTCTGACGATATAGGTTTAAGAAACCGAGGAATAGGGTCAAGCAGACTGAAATTATTCAAGAAAGTCACAAGCATTTACCATTACCAACCACGCTACGGCTGAAAACGTTTTTCTCTTGTTAGTTATCAAACACCGCTGGAGAAAGTTCTTTTTCTTTTGTCTTTTGTATACCTGCTACAATCATAGATTCTGTACACTGATGAAGGCACATTAACGTTCCAGTATTTTGAAGGCACAGGTGCATAATGACTAAACAAAATTCACATTAAAATTTGGGTGTGTCTCCTGATAACTGTTAAGTAACTTCTGCTCCCTCAATAGTTTATGTGAGCTTCAATACATAACAACAATTGCTGGCATAAGGCTAGATTAATCCAACAACAATAATTATCAGTTTGATACTACTCTAGATAAAGACATTTCAAAACCGGGAAGATAATACAGGAAGGAGAGGAAAACTGATAATGAAAATAAATCAGCGAAAATTCAGATATGAAAATGAATAGGTCTACACATAAAATACAGGACATATGGCAGAGCATGAAAATTAGCTGCGATGGTTTATGAGAGCCAAGCTTAGATCAGAATCTGTTCATGATAATGCTGTCGATTGCTAGGTTCGACAGGTAGTCCGTGATGGCAGCTCTTACGGAAGGTTTATAGCCGAAGGGTCGACAATAAAGGCCATTCCATTGCATAAGTGATAGCATTTGTATGCTCTCTCTCTCTCTCTCTCTCTTAGATCTGTGTCTAAAGCCTTGATGCGCCGGCACGTATAATCCACACGATACTGTAGGTCACGTGAAATAGTCGTATATCATCAAATACGAAGAAACGCTGGTCGTCTGAGAATCTGCGGTTGCATTATGGGAACAGGCGCACAATCGGAACAGGCGCACAATCGAAGAAGTAAAAACCCGTCGGCAATAGGCATGAACGCCTGAGCTACTTCAAATATATCTCGGCCTAAAAGAAAGTGTTCGATGAAGAGGTTACTGGGAACAAAGTTGTTAAAGTGCAGCCATTCTAACGTTCACTCGGAAGTCGTTTGCAACGAGTGACTGACACCAGAAACAAAACCTCCCCGGATTTCCCCGGCCGTCCAGTGACACGCTCTTTCTAGGGAGGATGGTTCCCTCTTGGCGCGATTTAACGGGTTGCTCCTGGAGCTACCCACTCCGCCCTCCTGTCTCCATCGTCAAGTGTCCCAACTTCAACGTCCACCAAGATCATAATGAGAAATCATTACCAATGAAGCTATATTTGAGGTGAAGGGGAGTTCCAAAAGGCACACAAACAGATAAATACATGCACAGAAGTAAGCTATATGATTATGCGCACATAAATTAATACAAAGCCGAACAATAGGACCCACAGGAAGGTGCACCATTATGACTGGGCTTCTTGCTTAGGGGTAAACCAATTAAAACGCAGGACTTAGGTATACTGCCTTTCGTACAGTGTTCCCTGATCTAAGCGCAGATTAATCCAAAAGTCGAGTTTTATCCCACTGATTAGCAGATGGTTCACTATACTCTTGCCACGACGAATAGATCTCTCTGGCGAGGCTTTTAAAGATCTGCCCTGTTGCCAGTTTTACGAAAACAGGCTACTGACACGTGTGTGACAGACCTTTAAATGTCTTCGAGACAAACCCTGAGGCTATACTTATAAGATTTTTGGCGCTTTTGATTTCCAGGTACTTTAATCTCCTTCCTACCCGCCCTGCTCTCTCTCTCTTTTCTAAATCTTACGGTTTTTTTTTTTTTTTTTTTACATATGATCACCTTATCTATTTTGTCAGTACTTGTAGATAGATGTACATTTATCATTATTACACAATTAGATACTTAAAAGTATTTAATTAATGCTATAGAAATAGGTGATATATTTCTTGTTCATTTTTCGAAATACGAATTAAAATAAACTTCTTTGTCGCCTATATATTATCTATAACGAGGAGTGATCATCTTAAGGTTTAAAAGACTACTTTTTTCAATCAAACTTTTTTCCACACCACCACTGAGGTAAAAGTCAAGGTGCGTTTTGTTTTTCGAGAGAGGTTTCCCTGTAGGCCTAATCCTCTCTTTTTATATATAATTTATTCAGAAAACTAGTCATCAGAGCTATCAGCTATGTTGATGACAAAACTGTCAACCAACTTGTCTACAGCCACATCTTGCCGGGCATCCTCTTCTTGAATTTTCTCTACGTGCTCCGCCCGCTGCATTCTTCCAGTTTTCCGCCGTGACATTGTTCGATGCTTCTTGCACTAAAATTTTAAGGTCTGCCAGTTTGAACGTATTCTTTTTCGCCATATAAGACTTCACTTGAGCCCAGTGTAATTTTGATTGACCCAAGTTTCGTCGAGATACACGAATTTCTGCCCTGACTCCTTGCGACGCTTCATCTCTCTCAAAAATCTTGACCGAGCTACAGTTACATCTTGCCTTTCCAAGAGAAATTTGCGCCCATCAACCTTCTTAAAGAGAGAGAGAGACAGAGATCTGTCTGTATACGAATGTTTATTTTCTCTTGCCAAACTTACTGTTATGCTTTATTTCATATTTCCTTGCTTACCAATTTATTCTTTACCTACGATGTTAAGAAATCAAGGTATATGTAGAAACGAGAAATGCCTCCAGACATAATAATACCGTGATGACCGTGACCACCGAAAGTGCTCCCTAGAGAAAATACAAGCTGCTTTACCCGTGGATTTAAACGCACGTGGATCCGTGTGTGAGGTACTGGCAACACCACCAAAATGAAATGCCATATTGATAGAAACTCTGATTCCGTTTCTTGTAATTGCTTAAAAAACATGATCAATCTTGAACCTATGTAATAGACTTGGAATTCTGCGTAACGAAAAAGGTTTTATTTGATATCTGTATTGGGAGAAATGATTTTATCTCGCTGTTGTTGTTATACATTTGGCATATATGCCTTACCTGCGAAGACCCAGACAACCACGCCACAGAGATCTATACATTTTGGAAAGGGTATAATCATTTTTACATCTACGTAGGTAAGATAAATGGCAACCAACGCAAGCTATTCTACCATCATTTAAGCAAAACCCCAACATTCATTAACTACAAAGTAAAAAACTGCGGCTTTATTTGTAAATGAATCTGATGAGATAGTATAATAGTCTGATCTCACATGACCGTCTGCTTTCATATGAAAACAAGTCAGCAATAAGTCTGTTGCATGGATCTGCTACTGCTTAATTAACCTATTGGCGTTGGTTGGAAGTTGACAAAGCAACTTATCTCTTACAATGGAAGGATTTTAGAGATTTCAGACACTGACAGAACACTTTCTTACAATCTTGCCTTTCAACACCTCTATTCAAGACGCCTTCTTCAAGAAGTTTAAGGGCCGTTGGTAATACATCCTGTCGGATTCTTGTGATTATTCATAAAACCACTATTACTTCTTATTCAAATAATAATACTGTTCACGACAGTGTAAATCTCTCTTGCGTGTTTTATAAGCTTCACGCAGACGAGCCCTATAACATGCGTGTCAGTACGGCTGTTCTAACGGCATCACCGAGCTTATATAACCAGATATAAATGCCCACAGATTAGGCATGAAAGTCCATGAAGCCGTATCACAGAAGAGACAGTGTAGGCAAACCTTTACCTTAGAAATAAGCTAAACTATGGGAGAAAAATCACTTACATTTGTCCACTCCATTTTAAATTTCCTACTTAGAATTACAGTTTTATACGGCTTCAAATGTTACAACGCCATTTTTTACTTGGTTTTGCTTGTCTATGAATGTTGTATAGGCAATCATTACAAAGAGATAAAGGTAGGCTAGATGAGCTTAGGCATACATAAACAAATGCAAATAGAGTTGTAGGAAACACAGGGAAGATGGGCCGTTGTGACATTGCTTCGAGCTTGAGGTTACACTAATCTGCAAAACACGACCTTGAAAACGTTGCCTCTGTAAAACTGCGAGATATGTATTCTTAGCATTTTGAACACTCAGTTTACACTTCTCTATTCTTAATCCAGAAAAATAAAGCAGGTTCCTCTACCTTAGTGGGCTGCAACAACTCAGATTCGCTAGTCTTACTCCTACCTGCACTCGCCCAACCTTTCCCACATGACCCTTAATTCTCTGACTGAGTCGAGTGCCTTCTAAACAAACCTCAAACAATGTAACACACGTTTCCTTTCCGCCTGAACAGGGCCATTCTGAAACAAAGTGAGCTCAACTCTGCCCTGCCGAAGTCGTTCGATGAGCCCACAGAGGATGGCTCGGGATGGCGTGTCATTAAGAGAGATTAACGAGCGGCTTGTACCCGTTGATCCCGAGTCCCTGGGTCCCACCGTCCACCCTCCCTCAGTGTGTGTTGCGCGTTGCACTGTGGCAAGATTAACAGCGTTCATGTTCTCTGCAGCGTTCATTAGGCCTCTCTACTTTTTGGTCTTTTCACCCTTTCTATAAACACTCTCCATGCTTGACATTTCAACTCATAATTGTTGTTAAAAGACTCACTTTTTAGCAACAAATCATCTGGGCCAATCCCATCAAGAGCCTAGACATTTTACCTGGGGTGCCTGGGTTAAAGTGCTATGTAATAATGAAACTCGATGACCCGCACCTTTCTTTTTTTAGCTGGGCAAATCCTGTTCAAGAACCTCTCCGCCCCTGGTCTCGACTCTTGTTCTTTGTCAACAAACCTGGATCAAGCCAGGGTATGACTCTGCAACTTGGATTTTTTGCTACCTTCGCTTTTGCGTTGCTAAATATAGTGCGTGTTGCATTTTTGCTAGACAGAGACTGCGCAGCTCTTGGAGCCTCTCAGCGGTCTCAAGCCTTTGGAATTTAAGAATCTGAGACGAGAGAATCGAAATTAAATGACTACAGTACAAACAGAAATCAGATTTATTAAGGTAAATACCGCATGGTTTCTTTAGGACGCTCCTTGATAACTTGCCTGATGAGACTCGCCACTTCCCTTACCCAGACATCCTACGCAAATAGCTGATTCTCTAACAACCTTACGCCTTTACCTGGGGTAAGCAAATAAGTTTTCATACGCAGACTTATTACCTATTCAACTTTCCTGTACCAAAGACTTATTACCTATTCAACTTCCCTGTACCAATGTGTTGAAGAAAAGACTGCTAAAATATTTGGGCCCACTGTACAGTTAGAATTCGCTAAATATTCATAGACATGACATCATACCGCTCCTGACAGAAGCTACAGCATGATCTGCTGTGTGAATATGTAGCTATGAACTGTGGTTGACTATAATGAAACTGAATCATTTTCATGACGATTTTGACTAAAGAGTTTGACGCATTTCATATCCTCAAAATGCCTTTTCACAAAAATTTGAAACGAGTTGTTAAGTAGGCATATGTGTGAAATTTAAAAACGGCAATGTCATCAAATTCAACACTGATATCAAAATATTTTCCACTACTAAAATCTGATATTTTACTTAAAAGACTGGCGTTATACTTATCACAGTCTAGACGCATTCTAAGAAGGCATTTCTTTAATTGCTGTTCACTGCATTCTGTAACATGCATTAGCTCACTCAGCTTCCAAACCCCCTCCCCCCTCCTCTCATTGTTGTAAATGACCATGGCATTCATCACGCCACAATTTTTGATAAGTCTTCAAAGTGGTAACTGTCAAATGTCTGAAGCGGATATATAAATAAAATCTTTGTCAAACGTCTGTGTTTTCTTACAATAACGATTTTCTATGCTTCATTTAATTCTCTTTGGTTTTGGTAGCTAGAGTTTTCTGTGATTTGCACCTTGAGGGATTTGAAGCATTGAAAAGAAAATACATACTCGATCATTCATATGGGCTAATAACTTCCTCCAGCTCCTCGACAGGTAACTGACCAGAAAAAATAACTTTGTCTTAGTCTCCTGGTTACTTTAATTAAGCCTGTTTTATAATTAAAAGAAAGCGCAAAGCTTTTCTGTACTTGAAAGTAGACAGATTGACGCTTCAGGTGTCAACTGATCAAGAAATATATATATATATATATATATATATATATATATATATATATATATATATATATATATATATATATATATATACAATGAAAACCTTACGTTAAGAGGTCATATGCCCCTGTCGAGAAACATTACTAACACGATGTTAAGTAAAACTATGACCTGTAGAACTTTATTTTTAATCTTTTTCGATGATCAAAGGTTAAGCAAAGCTACAATCAACCGTAAGCTAACATGGAGAGTTGCCTCTCTTCATAAGCCCTGCATATATTTAATTAAAGCTTAAGGCGAGTACAAGAAAAACTACGCGGTGTCCGTGAAATATGCTCCTCGTTCCAGAATGTTTCGTTTTTCAAAACTGGGTCTTTGTCCTCCCCAGGGAACTTGGCGTCAACTACCCTGTGAATGACCGATACATAATTTGCATTCCTCCAACCTTTTCTGGTGAAAACAAACACAACAGATATTTCAACAGCTGTTATTCCGCCCATAAATTACGCAACCTTCTTTAGTAGCTATGTCACTACATAAATGACATTTTCTGAGTGGATAGTACATCTATGTACAATGAATGTATTTGGTCTAAAGTCTTTCTAGAGTTCCAGCTGTCTCTGGATTAGGAAGAAAGACCTCTGGAACGCAATGGGAAAATGACGAAGGCATCAGAAACAAATATATATGTATATATATATATGTATGTATGTATGTATATACTGTATATATAAAGACAAAATCCACGAAGGAAAGAGAAACAATGGAGTGCTGCAAGTAAAGGACTCTAAGTCGAAAGACCTTGCAGCACTCCATTGTTTCTCTTTCCTTCGTGGATTTTGTCTTTATTTATATATATTCATAACGTTCCATATTTTTGTGATTCAGTTATACTTATACATATATATCTCGTCTTCATCTACATACCCTGTGGATATTTAGGTCTTGTACTTTTGGAGCAACAAATTTCTTAACAGTGCACTGCATAATATTAAGCTTGTAGGACTAAAGTCTAAAATCTATATAATGGGTCGAATATAATCCCATTATATTCATACTAGCATGTAAATGTACTAATTTTCACCCATGTATATATATATACATATACATATACATATACATATACATATATATATATATATATATTTTTATATATATATATATATATATATATATATATATATATATATATATATATATATATATATTACATATTAGCTTACATAAACATATAAACCTATTATCTACTGCCCGGCTGCGACAATCTGTACACCACGACCTCCAGCCTTTTGTCTGCACAAGTCTCAAACTTGTTGCTGATACGGCGATCGTAATTAAAAGCAATTAAGTGATCCACTGGTACAAGAATTTTCGATGCTATTTTGGCTTGTTGTCACTGAATTTCGACATCCGTGAAGTGACAATTTTGGAATCAGTCCGTTAACTGAACTCTAAAACTAATAGGCTCAGCACTGAAGCCATCTAACTTACGAACACCGGGTAAAGAAAATACTTGGACTCTGAGACCATCTCCTAATTTAAGGTTCAAACCCAACTGTGATTAACTTATCCGAGATTGGAACGAACGTTAATTTCAGACAAATACATTATCTGAGTTTTAGAATCAAAGTATCTGAGTTTGGAAACCAACAGAGTAGAATCACAGCGCAATGAAATTAACAGATAAGCAATCAGCGGACATTAAAAGATGCAAAGTTCCACTCAATTTGTTGTGCATAATACAACTGATGTTGTACCTCATCTAAGCTCACATCTCCACTGGCTTCAAGGACCACTAGATGGATGAAGTGATTAATCATCAAATGGAACAAGTCACTGCATTAGCACAGCCATATATGTGCGTAAGTATAATGTAGCGTCTAATAAATGTGCATAATATTTCATTACATTCCCTACATTTACAGTGATTAATGTACGCGTCCACAGTTTCAAGTTAGTTTCTTATGTAACGTTTGCAGCCTGATTTGACAAACAAGGATAAAGCAGAAATCAATTAGCTTGTAACCTAGACTAGCGCTCACAAAAACTATTGCCCTCCATAATAACAATGGCTGCGCACAACAGCAACAGCTCCCTACAACAATAAAAGTTAAAGAGGTATGATTTTCAACCAAAGAGACTATAGAAGCTGTTACAGGAGAGCGGCCGGCCCGATATAAAGGGTTGAGTGCTGAGTCATCCAACCTCCTCCCCCGCCACACTGACTCTCACATACACGTACACGTGAGCGCATCGGCCTTCCCTCCCCGATGACCGCTCCATTTTGCCCCCCCTTTTCCTCCTTCGCGGTTACATAACCAACTCTTTCCCCGACGAGACCTCTGTGTAGACGTGCGAGACTGCGAAGGCGAGCAGGGAGCAACACATTTTGCTGTAAAGGGGATTAATGGGTAAAAGGTTTAGCGGGAAAATAATGTAACCGATTGTACACCTTTTCATTCGAATGACAAAACCTCTATCAATGCTGAATGACGAAAAGGGGATCTTGTCTAGAACGACTTTGGACTAGACTCACCTCGCTGGTAACGACCTGGGACTAGACTTATGCCCGGTCTCAGGGCCGAGGTGTGAGACTAATGATGGCGCAAAATTTCAAGGGTGAAGGATATAGATTAGGAATAACTTCGTGATAAGGGGATTGCATACGCAACGAACACAAAAGCCGAAATGTAATGGTGAGTGATGGGACAGGAGATAGTGGGTGAACACGGATGTATGAAGAGCTATATCTCAGGGAGGAAGGCTTTACGTAAAGAGTAGGTGGGCCCAAGTACTATCATTAGTCGTCTGGGCCTGGCCACCACGCAGCCACCGAGGGTTGTAGGTTAAAGGACTATAAAAGAAAGGTTTTTGGGATAATGCAATATGTATGATACATCGGTTGGTTGCTTAGCTGTCAGTAACTTTCTTATATATATATATATATAATATTTCTATATATATATATATATATATATATATATATACATATATATATATATACATATATATATATATATATATATATATATATATATATATATATATATATATATATATATATATATATATATATCTGAGTATCTGGACAAATGACAATAAAATTCTTTGCAATTATATACTTTAAGAATACTCAACCAGCATTTTTCAGTGAGAAAATAACTGACTACATACACTTGCTAGACTTATGTCCCTTTGCTTTTCTTGAATTTACATCTTTGATAGCTATATCAATTTACGTTTTATTTCAATCTCTTTTAACAGAGATCTCTTTAACCTCAAACAACTCCATCTCCAGAATTCTTCATCAATTCTAATAAATTGCCTTATTGCTCCTATTGTATAGAAAGAAACGGGTAAACATAGGCACTAATGTCATGGGCAGTAGGGTTTATTTTAAGCTAACAGTAAATATCCATAGGCAATATAATTGAAACAAATGGCGGGCGCTAAGCGTGAGCTTAATCCTATCACGACGGAATCAATATTACTGAATATTTGCTGTCAGCTAAATGGGTGAGTAAATGATAAAAAAACTAGGCTAACATTTCCTAATGAAATTCATTTACGCAAATTAAAATGAGCAGAATTAATGAATTTCATATACCTTATTATTTAGGTTACTGGTACTACTTTTCGTAGGACGAACTTCATGTTAAATGCCAATCACGAGGCAATTTTTCATTCATGCCATAATGTAGTATGCAAAGTTAGAATCAATTATTCATCTTTACTTGATAAACTGATCCACATATGTTATTTTATTTGGTTATTCACTTTCAGTGTAAATTTCTTTAAATATCAGGGATAAGTATCCATATACTAGGAAATAAAGGAAAGTATTTTTTGAACATTGCACTCATAAAAGATTATAATATATATATATATATATATATATATATATATATATATATATATATATATATATGTGTGTGTGTGTGTGTGTGTACATATGTTTATATATAATATATATATATATATATATATATATATATATATATATATATATATATATATATATATATATATATATATATATAGAGAGAGAGAGAGAGAGAGAGAGAGAGAGAGAGAGAGAGAGAGAGAGAGAGAGAGAGAGAGAGAGAGATATTAACTGACCTCACAGTGTGTACAAATTGAATACATATTTTTGTTTTAACTTGTACCAGAGAGAAGTGTCTATTTCATCTAAAATAAAAAAAATAATAATAATAATAATAATAATAATAATAATAATAATAATAATAATAATAATAATAATAAAAACTTTATTTTAGCATAAGCCACTTACATTAGTAATTACGGACATAAATAAATAAAAAATGCAGACTACGACTATGAACTCCCTTAATAATTGCTACTACTTAATTACGATAACTGAAATCGTTCTAGTAATATAATATCTATAAATGTGGTATTTTTTCAATACTCCAAATAATCAATTATACTTACGGCGTAGGCTAACGTAATCGGCTGACTCTTTCCGTATATGAACCTTCTATCATATGGAAACCTTTTAACCAAATTAATGGAATTTTGGCTTCATAATTAAAACTGCTACAACTACTGCTATCTCTACTACTACTACTACTACTACTACTACTACTACTACTACTAATAATAATAATAATAATAATAATAATAATATATTTATATTAATATTATATTATTATTATTATTATAAATTAATTGAATTTGGGCTTAATAATTACAACTGCCACTACTACTGCTTTCTCCACTAATAATAATAATAATACTAATAATAATAATAATAATAATAATAATAATATATTTATTATTATTATTATTATTATTATTATTATTATTATTATTATTATTATTATTAGTGGAAATTGCAGTAGTAGTGGCAGTTTTAATTATTAAGCCAAAATTCCGTTAATTTATAATAATAATAATAATAATAATAATAATAATAATAATAATAATAATAATAATAATGTATTTATTATTATTATTATTATTATTATTATTATTATTATTATTATTATTATTATTATTATTACATTACTCGTCAAAACGCGAAAAGCTTCCGCACCTCACGAACATTCCCTCACAAATACCAATTTTAAATTGAAATTCCCAAACTTATTTGTTTTCGGGTCAGCTTTTTACGCATTTGCAAGCTGACAATCTGTCTGGCAAACATTCCACAAAGGATTATAATAAACCAGTTTCTATTCTTCTGGACAGCTTCTCAAGTTCAAGTTGAATCCAGCCATCCTCTACTGGTTTGCAATCCTGAGGTCTGAAAGTGAAATGCACATTTTACTACTTCGTCATAAATGTGCTGGTAATTATGAATATTATTATTATTACTGTTTTTTTGTAGCAATGACTGATATCATCATTTATGTTGTCATATGGTCATACTCATCATTATCACTAATGCATAGGGGTTTTGAATTATCTTAATAAATTAATAAATTTGGCTTTTTGGTCCCAATTTTTATAGGCGCAGATGCACAAACACACATCAATATGTAATAAATCGTAGCTTCATCTCATTTACTCTGAATGAAATTATTCTTTACTGTCCACTCTACAGTTTTAATTAAATAATTCCAATATGTTCAATTTTAATATAAAAGTTCTAGCATTGCTAATTGCGACCTATAACATTGAAAAGTTCCTGAAAATGCTGATCCACACAGAGGTAAATCCTTCTCGTGGCCAACAGGTTGGCAACGTGACCTTGTTCTGATCACTCGGGATGCAGGTTCGATTCGCGATACCGGACATCAGAATTAATTCATATTTCTTGCGTTTGGATCAAAGGCTTTGTGGTGACAAGCGTATCCAAAAAAGGGAGGGAATTTGAAAAATTTAAGAGGGCATTATGGCTATCACAATTACATATGGAAACTCGTAATTATCACCATAATTCACGCACTCAGAGCGCTCCCGCAAAAAAAAAAAAAGGGTACAGTTCATCAATATATAATCTGTTGATAAATAATGAAAAATATGATTAAATAATATGCATATAATCTACTGTATTATAATAAAAATGTGAAAGTAAGCCTCGAAAATAAATATTGGCAGGTACTGAAAATGAACGTTCAAGCGAAATGGGACCAACCTCATGTACAGTACTAATGCGACAAGTAGGAACAAAAATCACTGAAAAATAAATTAGAGTACAGCATAAAATAAAGTAATAAGGGGGAAATGTATAAAAATGACAATCTCGCCATTAAATACAGACTCGCAATTGCAAAGAACATTCAGAACGTATGCAAAATATAATTTCCGCTAAAATGACAAACAAAAATTAGTATTGATATACGTAAAAAAAAAAATTATGCTTTTCCAACGTACCGTGAAAATACCTCAACTGAAAGAGTATCGACACGCAGGCAAACATTTCAAAGGTAAAAACAAAAGTAGATATAATTAGGAAGCATTCAAAACGGGAAAAGCTAAGAATAAGACAACGACTTAAGATTGAAGATAAACCACTGCTTAAACTATGGGATATGTATAACATGATAAATTTATATAAGTGAAAAATAGTTGGAAATTAAGCCATTATTAAACAGACATAACAAAACAGAAAGATTATATCTTATTACCTGAGAGAATGCAAATCATCATCAAGCAAGCAAGAACCTCCAAAAACTAAGTAAATCAAGCAAACAAGAACCTCCAAAAGCCACGTAGATCAAGCAAGCAAGAACCTCCACAAACTACGTAAATCAAGCAAGCAAGAACCTCCAAACACTAAGTAAATCAAGCAAGCAAGAACCTCCAAAAGCCACGTAGATCAAGCAAGCAAGAACCTCCACAAACTACGTAAATCAAGCAAGCAAGAACCTCCACAAACTACGCAATTCAAACAAGCAAGAATCTCCAAAAACTACGTAAATTAAGGAAGCAAAACCTCCACAAACAAAGTAAACTAAGCAAGCAAGAACCTCCATGAACTAAGTAGACTGAGCAAGCAAGAACCATTTACAAACTAAGTAAATCAATTAAGCAAGAACCTCCAAGAACTAAATAAATTAAGTGAGCAAGAACTTCCACAAACTAAGTAAATTAAGCAAGCGAGATCCTCCATAAACTACGTAAATCAAGCAAGCAAGAATTTCCAAAAGCTAAGTAAATCAAGCAACCAAGAACCTCACAACCAAAGTAATTTAAGTAAACAAGAACCTCCCCAACCAAGTAAATCAAGCAGGCAAGAATTTCCAAAAGCTAAGTAAATCAAGCAAGCGAGAACCTCCACAACCAAAGTAATTTAAGTAAACAAGAACCTCCTCAAACTAAGTAAATCAAGCAAGCAAGAATTTCCAAAAGCTAAGTAAATCAAGCAAGCAAGAACCTACACAACGAAAGTAATTTAAGAAAACAAGAACCTCCCCAAAACTAAGTAAATCAAGCAAGCAAGAATTTCTAAAAACTAAGTAAATCAAGTAACAAGCGAGAACCTCCACAACCAAAGTAACTTAAGAAAACAAGAACCTCCCCAAAGTAAGTAAATCAAGCAAGCAAGAATTTTCAAAAGCTAAGTAAATCAAGCAAGCAAGAACCTACACAACCAAAGTAATTTAAGTAAACAAGAACCTCCCCAAACTGAGTAAATCAAGCAAGCAAGAATTTCCAAAAGCTAAGTAAATCAAGCAAGCGAGAACCTCCACAACCAAAGTAACTTAAGCAAACAAGAACCTGCCCAAAGTAAGTAAATCAAGCAAGCAAGAATTTCCAAAAGCTAAGTAAATCAAGCAAGCAAGAACCTACACAACCAAAGTAATTTAAGTAAACAAGAACCTCCCCAAACTGAGTAAATCAAGCAAGCAAGAATTTCCAAAAACTAAGTAAATCAAGCAAGCGAGAACCTCCACAAACAAAGTAATTTAAGCAAACAAGAACCTCCCCAAACTAAGTAAATCAAGCAAGCAAGAACCTCCACAAACAAAGTAAATGAAGTAAGCAAAAAACTCCTGATGCTAAATTAAACAAGCAAGAATCTCCACAAACTAAGTAAACCAAGCAAGCAAGCAAGCATCTCCAAAAACCAAGTAAATCAAGCAAGCAAGCAAGAACCTCCACGAAGGAAATGGAGTAACTTCAAGCCAAATCAGAGAGCCACGGAGTGACGCTGGAATAATACCCAGCAGAGAAGCGTTGGGAAGACACCCCCACAACAGCAGCTTCATATATTTTTATTTTAATAACCAACGAGCACAAAGCGACACCAAGCCTTTTGATATCTGGAAGCAAAGTGGAGGCCTCGTTTATGACGAGATAAAAAGAGCAACGCTCCCTCCCTCCCTCCCTCCCTTCCGACAGCCTACCCACTCCCTCTACCTCTCCTCTCCCTTCTTTACTTTCTGCCTTTGGCTTGCTTGCGAGCAGAAACAGATGGTAAGGTCACGACATTCGCGTCCGGTTAACACAGAAGGCCTAAGGGATTAGACCAAGGCGGTTTCTCATTTGTTATTTCAAGAGACTTCTCTCAGAGAGAGAGAGAGAGAGAGAGAGAGAGAGAGAGAGAGAGAGAGAGAGAGAGAGAGAGATCTCAGCTCCTTTATTCTCCAAGTCTTGCCTTGATGGTCCTGATGAAGAAAAGGAAATTAAATGTGGAAATAACTTTTATTCTTTGGTCAATGTCTCACTGGTCTTATAAGGTATCAGTGAGAAAACCATTTACTCCTTATACTTCGAATCGAATTAACAGAACATAAAATTGCTTTTTCTTAATTCAATGTCACTGGCGAATGTTGGGAAAAGACGAGGAACAGGAGGCGTGACCGGTGGATACAATAAGATTTTTTATAACAAAACTTGATTGGCAATAAAATGAAAAATAAAAACAATTATGTACAAATTTTTAAACAAAGCTGTCAGTTAGAAAAGTAACGAGAAAAAACAGGGGACTAATTTTTACTAAAATCGGTTGATTATCAACAAAATAAAATTACTGATCTTCCATTTTTTTGTTTTTTAGATCTTCAAGGTACCCCAGAGAGATAAAATCAAAGAACTTAGTTTTATCGAATACTTGTATTAGCAAATATCCCTTTATTTATATAGTGCTGAGAAAAATCTGCAAAATTCCATTCTATTTCACTTATGCCAGCTACCAACACTTACTGAAACTTTTATATAGATAATGAAGGTAATAAATTATCTTTCAAAAATGTTTTCTCTTTGGCTACCAATGGCTACAAAGTCTCAATATTAAGAGTCATGTGTGTTAAAAGGAGAAAAATATTATAACTAATTAAGACTGCAACTCAAAATGAACTCCATTCAGCCTACAAAAATCATAAAACATCAAGCTTGTTTTAGAAAACTATTGCCACAAGGTCCAAAAAGTCAAATGCACATTAACTCGCTCTTGAAATACATTATCTCTCAAGGGCAAAAGTGAATTTCGAAACCAAAAATATAATGATTATATATATATATATAATACACACATATATATATTATATATATCTATACACGTACAGTACATATGTACGTATCATTCATACATAGTTCTTCATTGGAGGGGTGGGTAGAGCTCTTGGCTAGCACACTGTTGGCCCAGCGGCGTTCGACTCTCCGACCTGCCAGTGAAGAATTAGAGGAATTTATTTCTGGTGATAGAAATTCATTTCTCTCACAATGTGGTTCGGATTCCACAATAAGCTGTAGGTCCCGTTGCTAGGAACCATTTGGGGTTCTTAGCCACGCAAAATAAATCTAATCCTTCGGGCCAGCCCTAGGAGAGCTGTTAATCAGCTCAGCGGTCTGGTTAAACTAAGGTATACTTAACTTATCATTCGTACAGATGCACGCACAAGTACAACACCTAAATAGGGCATGCAGACGTAGGCTTTAGTCTATCAGTTATTTTTAGTGCAACAACTATAAAAAAAAGTAGATTTGCCTAACGAATATATCAGCAATAACTTAAATCTGATGAAGACATTTACAGGTGAATATCTTTTAATAAAAATAACTAAATCTATTAGACTTCTATCCTTCTGTGTTCTGAAATTCCCAACCTATTTAAACACTGCTGATCAGTGAGGTGAAGTTAAACCCAGGCTCATACTAAGCGCCAATCACTTGTTAACTTCTTAAGAGGAAAAATTGTGACTGACGAAACTTCGCATCTCTTGACAACAAACTCTGTTGATAAGAAGTAACATGTCGTTGCGGTAAAAATTATTATTTAGCAAGACTTTCTATGAGAAAGAAGTAAATCTATTCAGCTATTTACTTCTTACATTTATAATCTAATCAAAACTATCGATTTTCTTTGTCATCGATGCACAGATACTTCTCTCTCTCTCTCTCTCTCCCTTTTGTATAGGTATTATTTTGGTCACTGCTCTTTTTAAACTCGAGGTTATCTAAAATTTTCCATAATTCTGACTCACCTTTGCATACAGACCTTTCTATACTATACGATCCACCACACAGTGAGAGAAGTTAATTCTGAGAGTCTTGCATTTCCCTCTGAGAGGTTTTCTAGAAATTTATTCCTGCTGTGACCAAATTGTTGATTGGTCTTCCCGATCGTTGGGACTTCAAAGTTTTTCTTTGTTATTCCTCTTTCTCTTTCAGTCAATTTATTTTCTTGCTTTCTTTTCCCTTGCTGGGTTGCTTTCCCTATTAGCCCCCTGGGCTCGTAGCACTTTTGCTTTTCCAGTTAAGGTTACAGCTTGGCTGGTAATAAATTTTTTTACTTCTTCGTTAGGCCTCTCCCTTCTTGCTTACTTTTCCTGTTTAAATTTTCTTTGTCTGTCCCACCATCGTTTTCTGCCGATGGTCATGACATCAGCGAAGTTAAGCAATGATGGGTCTGGTCAGTATCTGGATGGGAAATAAGCCATTAAACATACTCTGACTGCTTGAGAATATATGGGAAACCTCTTGAAGAGTCATTCCCTCTAGGTCTAAGGGGAAAGGGCATATGGTATCATGTCTGACATATTATTACATACGAGCTTGATGGCGTGAGCTACGCTGCGCTGGAACCCAGTGGCGCTTCCCGTCATGTCTCCCCTACCCTCCGGATCCCCTACCTACCTCACTCCCACCTGGGGCGGACAAACAGGTTTGCAAGAGGAGGGTGGATGTGTCATGTCTCCCCTACCTTCCCGATCCCCTACCTACCCTGCTCCCACCCGGGGCGGACAAACAAGAAAGATCCACTAGGATTTTATTATTATAGAAGACACAGGAATCAACCGCTTTGTTTCCGTTATTAAAACTGAAAAGCTCTAACCGAATCAAACTTCTATATTTATCCCAGCACCGTTGACAAAACTTCAATGTCAGTTATATATTCTTTTTCACTGTCAATACACTATACAAAATTTTTCCTTTTACTCTTACAACTTCTCACTTAACTAATGCATAGCAAACTCTTCCTCCAAACACCCTATTCCTATCCAAGCACACACAAACAAATGTATGTATTTATGTATATATACATACATATATATATATATATATATATATATATATATATATAAAATTAACAATACAGCACGAAGGAACGCGTGTTTAAGAATATCACTAAGTCCACGTCGGAAGGTGAGTGAAAGCCAGGACTCACCTTCCGACCTGGACTTTAGTGATATATATATATATATATATATATATATATATATATATATATATATATATATATATATATATATATATATATATATATTTATATATATGAATATATATATTTATGGGTATATATTATATATATATAATATAGTTTTTATACTCATGTGAATCTGAGGCATTTGTAGGGTATAATTTGTATATAAATATATATATATATATATATATATATATAAACATATATATATATATATATATAAATACATATATATATATATATATATGTTTGTGTGTGCATATGTATATTCATATATATATGCATGCATGCGTTTGCATATCAGCGCTTGTAAGCGTGCGAGTGTGCATCTATAGTACACTCACATAAATATACAACAAATTACACCCCAGAAAACGCCCCCAGTTCACAAGAGTACAAACTAAGATCTATCCTTTCACACCGAAGTCAAAGTACCCCTCAAAAATATGCACCACGAACGCATTAATCACCATCCGAAGATCAGGAAGAAGCTCAAATTATACAGCATCCGGGAGCGAAATGGATAATGGGACGAGAGAGATGGATGCAGATGGATGTGCATTCTTGCATCTTATGAGAGAGAGAGAGAGAGAGAGAGAGAGAGAGAGAGAGAGAGAGAGAGATAAGGTCGTTAATATTAAGTGGTTTAATTACGTCAGAGTACAATTCATACTCGCTTAGGGCAGGCAAAAACGAAAAACGGTTGGGTACGAGTTTGTGTGTTGTGTGTGTGTGTGAGAGAGAGAGAGAGAGAGAGAGAGAGAGAGAGAGAGAGAGAGAGAGAGAGAGAGAATAATTAACTGATTTATTATTAATTAAACCGGGGTCTCCATATCAAAGGTTATCGACAGCGAAAGAAACTATTTACTAATAGTTAAAGATGCACATTTACACACATACACATTTTATGCTAATAGTTAAAGGCACACATTTACACACACACACACATACACATTTTATACATACAAACAGAACTAAATAAAAATTCTCGCACGAGACGAAATTTTCATTCCGTGTAGACCCACAAAATATTTACAATCATGAAAAAACTCTGGCATCTAAGTAAAAACTAACAAACTAAATTACTATTAGAAATGAACAATTACAACTTCCTCTAAAAGAATTCTGAATAGAGATAAACATTTAGTCCTCTAGAATGGGGCATTCGATCAACAATATGCCTCAAGGGTCTAATCAATCACTGTAGAGAGGTCAGTGTTGCCCAGGCCATCAAAATCCATGATTCATATATGTGGGGCCAATTCTAGAAAGGAAAACTTCTATACTCTTGCGACCACACTGTAACTCTGTTGAGGGCAAGAGTAGAAATTCCCACGATCTCTCTCATCTTAGGAAATCACTATGTGGCAGAAAATTAGGGTCTGAGTGTTCCTTCCACTGCATTTTTTTGCAACGTTTTCTGCTTTTAGGTTA
>NC_089767.1:26452008-26469508 GCF_040412425.1 Macrobrachium rosenbergii | reverse complement strand
TCCAGCAGCATCCGAGCGGTAAAGGAGTCTGCGAGAGATTTCGGACTGACTTGCATCACTTACATTCATTTAGAAACTGGTTCTAGTAAGGCTGTGTAACGACTGAATTGGTTGCTGAAGGTTTAGCTTTAAGGCAATTTGGGAATGATTTCTTTAGAAGCGTCTGTGTAGATGTTTAGCCTAAAATTGCCTCAGGAAGAATGATTAAAAAACCGACATACAAACATTCGCCATGTTGGAAATGTTTTGTTTAGACTCACCTATATGGATGTTTAGTCTAAAATTGTCTCATAGAGAATTATTAAAAATCGGACATACACACATTCGCCATATTGGAAATGTTCTGTTTCGAACTGCCTATATGGATGTTTAGCCGAGAATTTTATTGTTTAGATTCGCCTATATGGATGCTTAGCCTAAAACTGCTTTAAAAAGAACTATGAAAAAAAGGACATAACACATTCGCCATGTTCAATATGTTCTGTTTCGAACTGCCTATGTGGATGTTTAGCCTAAAACTGCATCGAAAAGAAAGATGAAAAACGGACACAATACTCATCCGCATATACAGTAGTAGGACCTGATACAGACAACTGCGCTTGCGTGATGAGCTTATTTGGGAGATCACTTATTTGGGTGTTTTGAACAATAAGAGGTTCTTTGATTATGGAATTATTAATGACTGATTACAAAAAATTAAGACAAAGAAATAAAGGAAAACTTCATTCTTAAACTTCCGGAATTATCGAGGCAATGTTAACAAAGACACATTTATTTCTTTAATAAAACGCACAAGCAAACAGCACGCACACTGAAATTTATTACTTATGGTTTAGTAACAGCTGGCACTATGGAAGCATCGTTCAAAGAGCTATACATTTATTTCACTTGAATAAAACGCACAAGCAAACAGCACGCACACTGAACTTGATTACATACGGTTTGGTAACTGGCATGCATAAGATGACAGACAGACCAACAACAGGGTGTGGACCTGAGCAAGTAAGACGGCTCGTTTCAGCGACAGCCAACATTGTTAACCGGCGTCAACCCAGGTGTATTGCAACACATTGGCCTAACCATGTAAGTCTATGTACGTCATGGCCGTAAAGTTACAGATACGAAAGTAACTAACGTCCCTAGGCCCATACAGCGAACGTTACAATCAATTTAAACATTTAGCCTTGAAAATGAAGGGATAAACTCATCGATAGGCTCGTTAGCACATAAAACCAAACGATACACTCAGCAACCCAAGGCGGAAACTATGATAATATGACGAATTATACAGCCACGTGCTCTCATGAGTGATGGGGGAGCACCGGAGATTACCTCACTATCGCCCCCACCCCCTCCCAAAGGCTCCCCAATGTCTCAGTCGACGAACGTAACCGGAGTTAAGTGCGGAGATGTCTGAGCGATTCTATTATTTTTCCATGATGTCACTGGGTGCTTGGATTCAGTTCTCTGGGAGCGATATTAAACAAACACACACATATGAACACAGGCATATATATACTGTATATATATATAAATATAAGTATATATATATATATATATATATATATATATATATATATATATATATATATATATGTATATATATAAGCACACGCACACACAGACGCATATATCTACATGTGTGTGTCTGTGGGTGTATGCGTTTATTTATTACTCTCTTGCATAAACCTACTGACGTAAGACACCGGCCAAGACGAAGTTACGCTTCCAAAGCATAACTTAACGTCGTAGAGTGGGAGAGAGAGAAAGAGAGAGCTATCATTTCAAGATAGAAATTCTAGAACATCCTTTTCCGCCGGTAGTGAAAGTCGTTTACCCTTGGCAATAGCGCCTTACACTATTACAGGAAGCCCAGCTGTATGAACAGAATACCAAGCGATAGAAAGAGTGGAATACGATTCGTGGAAGGCCCACAAGACCTCGGATTTCACTAAACTACAAATATATGAAGTAAACAGTGAATTGTCTTTATATGTTTTCTCTCGTTTGAAATCATATGCATCCGGTGAAATAACGTAGGACAGTAATCTCTTTTAAGTGTGTATGTATGCATGTGAACACGCACATGCATACATTACACATACACACACACACACATATTCAGCGAAATCAATTGAAGGCGATTATTCAGTGGTGGATGTTTAATGGACATTAAAAAAAGACCGACGCTGTTAACATGAACTGTTTAATAAATAATAAAAGCAGTATAGTCAAGACTTGCCGCGTGTAAAGGTCGTGGTTATTCTGCATTTTAATTGAATTTCGACTCTTTTAGTATTAGTCACAGCATTTCAGAATTTTAGTATTTCACAAAAATACGACCACAGTAATCTTGAAATGTTTTTTGACTGACTTGTTACGGTTGCAGCATTGCAAAACAAAACTTGTTCAGTTTTGTCGAGAATCTTGATTTTTTAGTTTTTTTTTGTAAAATAAAACTGTTGTGCCGGCTTTGTCTGTCCGTCCGCACTTTTTTTCTGTCAGCCCACTGATCTTAAAAACTACTGAGGCTAGATGGCTGCAAATTGGTATTTTGATTCATCCACCCTCCAATCATCAAACATACCAAATAGCAGCCCTCTAGCCTCAGTAGTTTTTATTTTATTTAAGGTTAAAGTTACCCATAATCTTGCTTCTAACAAAGATACAGGATAGCCGTAGTTAAAGTTTCACCACTCATACAGCATGATACCGAGACCACCGAAAGATATACCTATTTTCGGTGGCCTTGATTATACGCTGTAACGACTGTACAGAAAACTCGAATTGCGCCGAAGGAACTTCGGCGCATTCTTTACTTTTTTTTTTGTGATGTTCAGGACTTCCATGAAACTCGACGATGTTTTAGCAGTCATGAATTCATAATTAGTTGTAAGTCTGCACATCAGTCATAGGTCTGTCGTAAGTTGGTTGTGGAGTGGTTGCGAGTTGGGTTTACGACTCACGAGAGCCCACCTAGACCAACCTCCTCTGCTCTCGACTTGAACAGTTCATGGCAAGCAGGAAAGACGAAATAAAGATATGCGAATCTTAAAAGAATTGGAATTTTAAATCTAGTATAAAGGCTAAGCGCTGAAAAGGAAATTGCGAGTAAAGGCGGTTTTAAAGATATAACGGGAAGAAAACCTAGTGGTTGCTGTACGAACCAACTGTTTGGAGAAGTGGAAAGTAAAATGGAAGAAAAAGAGTATGAACGAAGAGAATCCCGAAAGAGTGCATTTGAGTCGTCAGTTCGACCGAATCTACACAAAGCAAGATCGTTCACGAGTGAACACGCATAAAAAAAAAAAAGAGAACTTCACCACGACCGGAATATGACAGTGAGCTCAGGGTCAGCGAGAATTTCACACTCCATATACAGTCAAATGACATTTTCCCAGTTGTTACTCAGCATGTCATTTTTTTCGTGTTACTGAGTGACTGAGGCAGCAGCCACGGAAGCTTGTATCGAGTCTAGTTAGTGCAAGTAATGGCAACTCTGCTTCCTGAAAGGGAAACGTTTGAGTAATTCAGGAAGGAGAATGGAAGGTCGAGATTTCGGTATTCTCGAGATGCATTGCATGACGGACGGCAGTTCATTATTTTTGAGGCTTGATGATAAAAATCATCACAGCATCTGTCATACATTAATAATTATCTTCATGTGCAGTTCTCTGCTTCACACATGATACTGCATTAATACGAGTTTAATTTTTGTAAATGTACCCTGCACTCTTAAAAATGTCGCCTTCATTTTACAGGAGATAAAATTAAATCTGAACTGCTTGATCGATGAACACATCTTGACGCTTTTACAGAACCAGGAGACGAGCAATCATTACAAATTTCGTGAAAAAATGAACCGATCTTCATGTCTTTTTTCACAAAATTTTCTTTTATGATGTCCTAGTAAATTAACCTACTGTATATTGATGTCTTTCCCAACGAATTCATCTTTTTTTGATGTCCTAGTAATTAACATATTTTGATGTATTTCTCCATAAACTTCTTCTTTTGATGTCCTCGTAATTAACCTATTTTGATGTATTTTTCCACAAACTCTTCCTTTTTGATGTACTAGTAATTAACCTATTTTGATGCATTTTTTTTCACAAACTTCTTTTTTATGTCCTGGTAATTAACCTATCTTGATGTCTTTCCCCAAAAACTCTTTTTTATGTCCTAGTAATGAACCTATTTTGATGTATTTTTCACACAAACTTCTTTTTTTGATGTCCTAGTAATTAACCTATTTTGATGTATTTTTCACACAAACTTCTTTTTTTGATGTCCTAGTAATTAACCTATCTTGATGTCTTTCCCAACGAACTCTTCTTTTTTTGATGTTCAAACTTCTTTTTTTGATGTCCTAGTATTTTGGTGTATTTTTAACCTATCTTTTTTTGATGTCTATTCCCAACGAACTCTTCTTTTTTTTTGATGTTCTATTTATGTATTTTCCACAAACTTCTTTTTTGATGTGCTATTTTGATGTATTTTTTCCACAAACATCTTTTTGATGTCCTAGTAATTAATCTATTTTGATGTATTTTTCCACAAACTTCTTTTTTTGATGTCCTAGTAATTAATCTATCTTGATGTCTTTCCCAACGAACTCTTCTTTGTTTTTTGATGTCCTAGTAATTAACCTATTTCCATGTATTTTTCCACAAACTTCTTTTTTTGATGTCCTAGTAATTAACCTGTTTTGATGTATTTTTCCACAAACATCTTTTTTGATGTCCTAGTAATTAACCTATTTCGATGTATTTTTCCACAAACTTCTTTTTTTGATGTCCTAGTAATCAACCTATTTTGATGTATTTTTCCACAAACTGTTTTTTTCTTGATGACCTAGTAATTTACCTTCATTGCTGTGCCCCACAAAATTTTCTTTTTGATGTTCCAGTTATTTTGCTGTGCCCAACAAAATTTTCTTTTTGATATTCCAGTTACATTCTTAAGATAAAACTACACAACGATGAACTTTTTCATTTAGCACAAGGAAACCTGCACACAACTAAGATTTTTAGTTCACCTCAAACCAGCGACATTAATTCTTTAACCTTTAGGTCATGTGTTGTCCTATTCGTAATCTTTAGCCTTAAAACAGCGGCCTCTTCATGACCTATGGCTGACCTGCTAGTCTATCTGTAACCTTTTGGGTTGGGTATCTTCAGAACCTTTGGGAAATGTGGCACTTGTCCATAACATTCTAGTAAACTGCAAAGCTCTTCCGGGCCCTTAGCTGAGGATGTAATCCCTAGGTAATCTAGGGATGAAGGGCAATGGACATTCTGGTGAGAGTGGAATTTTACTCTACATTGGTGTTTATGTTGATTGTAATGATTTTCAAATATTTCTGCATAAATTCTCCCCCCTCATCAATAAAGCATATACTATGTACTTTAAATGTTACCTTTACATTTAGTGAGAAAATGCCAAAGGTAATTTGGGTTTTCGTAGACTATTCGTTAACATTTTTCCTGTGAAGTTTAATTTTCCTATTAACCACATAATAATTTGCATATTTTTTTTTACTGAAATGGATTTTTTATAGGTTACTAAAATGCCATTTATGAGGATTGAATATTCTGCAAGTCACGTCACTTTTATGTATGTATAGTTGTACAACATACTTACATGAAATTAACTGTGAGAGAGAGAGAGAGAGAGAGAGAGAGAGAGAGAGAGAGAGAGAGAGAGAGAGAGAGAGAGAGAGAAATACGCCATGGCTTCACCCGTGGGGTGAGGATTACTTCATCGAGTCTTTCCGTTTTGAAGGCATATATTTTGAAGTAGCAGAGAGAGAGAGAGAGAGAGAGAGAGAGAGAGAGAGAGAGAGAGAATCATTAGACTATATGACAGGGGAAAATATGAACGAGTTTAAAACGAGACCAGGACGCGGAAAAGGTGACAGGGTATGTGAGGGCATGAAGTGTGGGCGTCCTTAGAGAGAGAGAGAGAGAGAGAGAGAGAGAGAGAGAGAGAGAGAGAGAGAGAGGACAGGTAGGCTATGTATGTGAGAGAGAGAGAGAGAGAGAGAGAGAGAGAGAGAGAGGACAGGTAGGCTATGTATGTGCAGCGTAGGCATGAAGACCTAACAAACGGGGCCGAACTTGGCACTTGTCCCGAACGCTGCAATAATCACAGAGTGCACACGACCTTTTCGACGGGAGAGGCTCCCGTGTCGCTCTGCTTGCATAGGGTGACCTAAAAGGGGAGTTTCCTCCTCCAGGTTATGGCCTCTAATCACCCGCCGGAGCTATGGTTAAAAAGCCCTTCTTGCAATTTTATGGCCGCGGAGACACGCCATTGTATGGCCGGTAATTTCAAGGCCCACCTGATGGAGGAGAACTCGTACCCAACCGGATTCGGAGGAGAGGTAATTACCCTCCCGAAACGCGCATGCCCACTTACTAAATGCGCTGCTTAAGTCATATAATCATCCGAACGATCGTCTATCACGTTCGGGTGCGTCCGAGATCGTTTTCGAGTCTTTAATGTGTCAAAAGGAAATAGGAAGGACTTCGGGGAGGCATAGAAGTGAACGCTAAGTAGCCTTAGTGGCGTCTTTAATGCCCAATGAAGAAGAAGAAGAAGAAAAAAAAAGAAGCAGAAGAAGAAGAAGAAGAAGAAGACACTAGGGGGAGGGAAAGAAAAGGCCAAGGAACCTATAGTCGTGTCCTTGTCGCCTTCCAGCAACTGATGTTGGTTTTGCAGTCCTCCGAATCCAGGCCTTGGGATAATGAAGATTAAGGTTATTACGGGGGCTTTTTGAAATCATTCCAGATACAAAAGAGTCTAAAGAAAATTAAGTGTAAACACTGTAATTAGGAATACAAGGAAAGGGGGACTTTTGGAAATACTGAACAAAAGTCAGTGTTGATATATTTTCAATAAAAATTACCTAATTTGGAAAAAGACGCCATGATGAACGTTATAGAAACGCATAAATAGAAAGCACGAGATGAAAAATTCTAAACCACAACTGTGGAATACTGGTGAGTTTATGTAAAAAAAGAATAAAGAAATGTACAAACGACGAGAAGGAACAATGAAAGACTTAATACCAACAAAGGAAAATGGAATACAGTAATTAGAAAGAAGAAATAGAACAAATGATATGGATCAAGGAAACAGCAAATTAATGGGAAAACAGGGTAAGATAAAATCAAAACTGAATAAAGTATCTAGTATAAGAGAAAAGATGAATTAAATGAAAAAAAATATACTGTATAATATGGACAATGAGTAGAGGAAAAGATAAAGCATATAAGTAAAAAGAAAAATATAAGGTAAAAAAAATACGTTGTGGTAAAAGATGACGAAATCAAACGCAAACATGAAACAAGAGAAAATATGAAAAACCTGAAAGGATAAAATGCACGGAATATAAAATACAGAAAAACTTTAAAACCGCGGAAGATTGAATACAGAGAAGAAATGAACCACGTCAAGATGAAACGTAGGGAACGATAAAACACAAAATGAGAAATGTATGGAAAGATTACGTAAAGGAAACAATGTAAAAAAAGAAAGAGAAATACAAATTAAGTCAGTCATCTTTTCACCTTTCTTATGTTGGTTAGAACAGAAAACCACTGGAAAGGGGACTGGAACAGCATAAAAATCAATAAGGAACGCACAAGAGAACAGTGCGATTTGATTTCAAGTTTGCTTTAAATATATACAGGATAGAAAAATGATTGAATCTAGTTTTACGAAAGAAAGCTTCCTTAAGAATATATCAAGAAAGGAGTGTATAAATTCTGTCCATTTATTCCAATGAAATATTGATATGTAAAATGTTTAGATTTCAGGAGGGTAGTTTACCTTCGTCTGACAGTGCGGTTTCTTTCAAGTTTGCTTTAAATATATGAAGGATAGAAAAATGATTGAATCTAGTTTTACGAAAGAAAGCTTCCTTAAGAATATATCAAGAAAGGAGTGTATAAATTCAGTCCATTTATTCCAATGAAATATGTAACATGTCTAGATTTCAGGAACGTAGTTTACCTTCATCTAAAAGTGCGATTTTCTTTCAAGTTTGCTTTAAATATATACAGGATAGAAAAATGATTGAATCAAGTTTTATAAAAGGAAGCTTCCTTAAGAATATATCAGAAAAAGAGTGTATAAATTCAGTCCATTTATTCCAATGAAATATGTAAAATGTCTAGATTTCAGGAACGTAGTTTACCTTCATCTAACAGTGCGATTTTCATTCAAGTTTGCTTTAAATATATACAAGATAGAAAAAGGACTGAAATAAATTCAGTCCATTTATTCCAATGAAATATGTAACGTCTAGATTTCAGGAACGTAGTTTACCTTCATCTAACAGTGCGATTTGATTTCAAGTATGCTTTAAATATATGAAGGATAGAAAAATGATTGAATCTAGTTTTACGAAAGAAAGCTTCCTTAAGAATATATCAAGAAAGGAGTGTATAAATTCAGTCCATTTATTCCAATGAAATATGTAACATGTCTAGATTTGAGGAGGGTAGTTTACCTTCGTATAACAGTGCGATTTTCTTTCAAGTTTGCTTGAAATATGTACTGGATATAAAATGATTGAATCTAGTTTTACAAAAGAAAGCTTCCTTAAGAAAATATCAGAAAAGGAGTGTATAAATTCTATCCATTCATTCCAATGAAATATGTAAACTGTCTAGATTTCAGGAGGGTAGTTTACCTTTGTCGAATAGTGCGATTTTCTTTCAAGTTTGCTTTAAATATATACTGGATAGAAAAATGTTTGAATCTAGTTTCACAAAAGAAAGCTTCCTTAAGAATATATCAGGAAAGGAGTATATAAATTCTATCCATTCATTCCAATGAAATATGTAAAATGTCTAGATTTCAGGAACGTAGTTTACCTTCATCTAACAGTGCGATTTTCTTTCAAGTTTGATTTAAATATAAACAGGATATAAAAATGTTTGAATCTAGTTTCACAAAAGAAAGCTTCCTTAAGAATATATCAGGAAAGGAGTATATAAATTCTATCCATTCATTCCAATGAAATATGTAAAATGTCTAGATTTCAGGAGGGTAGTTTACCTTCGTCTAACAGCAAAGTTGTGACCCAGTACATGGAAACTGATTTGTAAATGGAGCACTAACCTCAGACGCTCAAGAATTTACTGCATGTTCCATTTATCAGGTGTGAATATTTTTCAAACCATCTGTACGTTCATTTTTACTGTCACCAAAGCACCTTTTCTAACACTGTAAATTTCTTACCAGTTTGTTTAAAGTTCAGGATTAAGGATGTTTGAAAAAGTTTCAAGACGAAACTGGTCATGATTTATACACTAAGTTTCATATAAATTATATCCATTCATATCCAATATATATATATAAATGTATAGATTTCAGGAATATATGTTTATATACTTCATCTAATATATGTTTCTTTAAGTTTAATATATGTATATAAAAGTATATATTTATATGCTTAAAAATCACAGTAGATTTACTTCAGTGTATAAGCTGAATCCACAGGAAAATGACAGGCAGAAGTCCAGCATCAAGCGTTTTCTATCCATTTATGAACCAATGTATATATTGTAAATTATATATCATTATATAAATATATAAATATATATACATAATATACGATTTTAACATTCTAGGTTTGTTTTAAACCCCTGACGTCCAACATATATAAAAATGCATACATCATACATACATACATACATACATAAGAATATATCACACACACACATATATAAATTATATCCATTCATTATATATATATTCTAAATGTCTAGACTTTCAGTGAACCTAGGTTACCTTAATCTTGAAACTTTATATTAGATGAGTAGTTTATTTAAAGGATAAAAAGAATTGATAGAAAAATTTGTTTATAATCTTGTTTCTTGCAAAATTAAATCTTTAAGAATCTATATCATATAAATTTAGTATCTCTAAATTTATCCAGCATTCCAATGAAATATGAGGTTAAAATGTTTATCTAATTTCCATCTTTTTTCCTCATTAGATGATACAAAATTGACCTGGAAATCAGTCTGTAGTTTTCATCTTGAAATGTTTGATTGTGCAAAATCTCTGGAGAAATAGAAAATGTTTGAATCTAGTTTCAGGTGGAGATAAAGAATCCTTAAGAAATAAAGAAAATAAATCCCTGAAATATATGGAACAGGAAGGGAGAAATTGACACAATATACAGTGAAAAAAAAAAAATACTGAGATGAAAGCAGAATCTTGCGTAATACTGTGTATAACCACAAGAGTTCTTATATCCTCGTAACTGAAATATTTAAATGGAGGCACGTTCTAACTAACAGCATCATCAGAATTTTTTGCTTTGTTTACATTTATCAAGGTGAGAAACGGCATACTAGGGGATCTTCACGTTCAGTTTTAATAGCCTAAACGCGTGATTTGACAATGGACAACTAACACGAAAATAATCTACAAATGGCGCGTTGCACACTGTTAATCCTGGGATAAAACAAGTAAAAAATGCGCAGAAGTTTCTTGGCGCAAAACGAGTTTCTGTACACTAAGTAATCAAGGCCATAAATATACATATATATCGGTGGTCTCGGTATATATATGAGCCTCGGCCCATGAAATTTAACAACGGCCCGGTGGTACTATATCTTTTATCGTTGCCGGAAGCACGATTATGGCTAAGTTTAATAAATTAAATAAAACTACTGATGATTTAGGGTGGATAAAAATCACAGTAGATTTGCAGCCCTCTAGCCTCAGTAGTTTTTAAGACCTGAGGGCGGATAGAAAAAGTACGGACTGAAAAAAGTGCGGACGGACAGACAAAGCCGGCACAATAGTTGTCTTTTACGGAAAACTAAAAGGCACAAATAGATTTCATACGGCTAATAAAGGGCACCAAAGCTTCCTTCTTTTCTTCTTATAAATATGGATAAAAACATAATACAAAACCAGATACCGTTATTATAATCAGATGTTTCGGAGGTCAGCTGTTG
This sequence comes from Macrobrachium rosenbergii, assembly GCF_040412425.1. Lineage (NCBI taxonomy): Eukaryota > Metazoa > Arthropoda > Malacostraca > Decapoda > Palaemonidae > Macrobrachium > Macrobrachium rosenbergii. Next base: position 26,458,523 of record NC_089767.1, on the reverse strand, counting down.
GGGGGTGGGGGGGATACGTTTGACAGGGCATGAAGAAGCAGGAGAGGAGCCGAGCATTTACATACATTACACCGGTAAGTATAGCAAAGAGAGGCTCGCCAATTGCTACAAATTGTTTGTTTTCCCGACAGGTTTGTCTCATTAGCCGAGGTAAACTGACTCAGGCGTGGTCTCTTTATGCAAACTGGCACTTGAGGAAACTGCTTCATTCACGATTTCCTTGTAGGATGAGAGACTGCAGGGAAAAAGATTGCTTGCGTTTTTACTCACGGATAATCGTTTGTTCTCGGGCAAAATTACATCGAGCAGTATCTATATGTACTTATGAAGGTCCACATTTAGTCTTATTCTCGGTTAAGTCGATTAAGCCTAGATGAAAGAATGAGGTTTGCTCTGTTGTCATCTAATTTTCAAACCATCTTTTTTTATCTTAGATCAAACAAAATTTTCCTTGGAAGATCAGTTTTTAGATGAAATTCTGCAAACAATGCATCTGAATACATATATGCATACGCTAAACCAGCACATTGTCATAAGATCCCTCTGGGAAACTGAGAGCTACACGAATGGCTAAAATGACAAGGGGCCCGGGACACCAGATGTTTTATTCCGACATTCTTCATTCCCTGAATCACACCTTCAAAGAAAAGCCGTCTGAAATATATGGTAGGAACAGGAAGAGTCAGAAAGCGTCTAGAGTCACAATATACAGTAGAAAAAAACAAGCATCTTGAGTCAGAGTAAGCGTCTAGAGGCACGATAAGTGTCTAGAGGCACGTTAAGCATCTAGAATCACAGTAAGCTTCTAGAGTCTTGGTAAGCGTCTAAATTCACAGTAAGCATCTAGTCACATTAAGTGTCTAGAGTCATCGCCTTGTTTAGAGTCTTTGTTTAGAGTGACGGTAAGCATCTAGAGGCACGGTAAGTGTATAGAGGCACGGTAAGCATCTAAAATCACAGTAAGCTTCTAGAGTCTTGGTGAGCGTCTGGAATCAATGGAGCGTCTAAGAGTCAAAATAATCTAGAGTCAAATGGCGCGTTGCACAGAGTTAATCGTGGGAGAGTCAAGTAAAAAATGCGTCACAGTTTCTTCGGTAAGCGTCTAGAGACACGGTACAGTGTCTTGAGGCATGGTAAGCATCTAGAATCAAAGTAAGCTTCTGGAGTCACGCTAAGCGTCTAGAGTCACAGTAAGCATCTAGAGCCACGGTAAGCATCTAGGGTCACGGTAAGCATCTAGAGGCACAGTAATGTCTTGATCGTAAGCGTCTAGAATCACAGTAAGCTAGAGTCACAGCAAGCGTCTAGAGTAAAAAGTATCTAGAGATTGGAGCGTGGAGAGTCACGGGTTTAAACACCAATTCCTCTGCTTTCTCAGAAGGCATCACATGAACAGAAATTAATCTGTAATTGCTGCAACCAGCACTCGTAAAACTAAATAATGATCACACCTGATTAATAAGGTGGTAAAAAGACCGATTCTTGGGACTGGCATCTCAAAAACTTCCTTCCTTACAAGCACATTAAAACATGTCTTCTTAGATACCGGTAGGATTAAAGGATGTTCATATTTGGGCAATCAGAGGCTAAAGGATCAACACTGGCAAGTTGTAAAAGCTTGAGATATATCAAAGCTTTCAATAAAAAGCTTCCTCACGATTAAACAAAAATTTACATAAAGTTTTCCCGCAATTTAGAAGTGCTCCCATATCGAAAACAGCTTCTCAACATGGAGACTTAACTGTCCTCAGCCAGGTAAACCAACCATCACTCAGAACATATGATGGTTAATGCTTCCCTCGATTAAAAAAACGCTCAACAGAGATTGTTGTCACAATTCATGAGGGCCTACACTCTTGTTTTTTTTTTATTTTTTAGTAGAAGAAGCCAGCACAACTGAAGGCAAGAATCAGCTGGAAATTACTTTGGTAAAATGAAGACATTAGCGGATATGGGGCTGACGCTTACAAGACTACTTGCTATGTCATCCATCCTTGCGCAGAATATTTAAAGATGGATGTCATCTAGCCTGACAATATCCCAGGAAGAGCGTCACACCAGTTATCACCATTACTGAACAAACTTCCACGGATATGATTTTCAAAAGATGATAAAAAACAACCCTCTTGATTATATGTAATTGTAGTCCCTCGTTGGGAGAGTTATTGTAGAGTTGTTAAGCACTCTGCTAAGCCCGAGTTCGAGTCTCCGGCCGACCAATGAAGAATTAGAGGAATTTATTTCTGGTGATAGACTTTTCATTTCTCGGTATAATGTATCTTATTCCACAATAAGCTGGAGGTTCCCAGATCTGGTTTTAGGATAAAATAAAATTAATCCTTCAGGCCAGCCCAATTGTTAATCAGCTGGTGAAACTAAGGTACACTTATGTGCATACGCTAAACCACAATGTCTCTTAATCCCTAATTGTTAACACGTTTTGGATACATTGTCACTACAAAGCCTAAGGTCCAACTGGTCAGGTTGAGAATGTTACCTCTTTCGAATGCTGCCCGGCGTCACAATTTCTTCATTTGTTTCTTCACTTGGATCTGAGGCTTCATAATGAAAGCGTATCCAAAAAGTTTTGAAAAATCTAGAAGTTAAGAGGGCACTGTGGTTATTACAATTACATATCTATTGCGGCTACTACAATTAAGTATGTATATATTAAAAAAAGTAACCAGTAAATTTCCTTGACTATATTTATGAAAGTAAACTCATAGAACCTGTCGACCATCTTCATCTAACCATCTACATTCGAACAACAACATTCTTCCCTGTCTGAGTTTAACCTTCCTTTTAAACTTTCAATTATAATTTTCTCCACACAGACTTCATGGATATCTTCTCGACATCCTTGCACAGAAGGTCACCTAATTGGCTTTTTAGTTTTCTGTAAAAGAAAACTACTGAGATGACTATTTGTCTGTCCGTCCGCACGTTTTCTGTCCGCCCTCAGATCTTAAAAACTACTGAGGCCAGAGTCTGCAAATTGGTACGTTGATCATCCACCTCCAATCATCAAACATACCAAATTGCAGGCCTCTAGCCTCAGATTTTTTTTTAGTTTAAAGTTAGCCATGAGTGCGTCTAGAGGCGCCAACAACACAGCCACCAACGGGCCGTGGTTAAGTTTCTATGGGCCACGGCTGAGAGTTTCATGGGCCGTGGCTGAGAGTTTTATCTGCCCGAAAGGACACCAACAGTAGATGGAATTCTCAATTGCGAAATAGAAAAAATAACTCCAAATGAACCCTTACATCATCTTGGTAATACGGAAGCTCTTTACATCAGCAATAAACAACCTTGAGTAACGTTTCCTAATTACCATCCTGTAAATGTCTCCTGCAGAGGCGAGATCCAGCGTGCTCTGCCCCTGTCCAGCAAAATTCTAATTGTTTAATAATAACAGATTACCCGAAATACAATCAAGCTCATCAGTAAACCTCCCCCACTTCAACATGATGTTGAAATACAGTACAGGACAACTCAATGAGTTTCCATAACTCTTATTAACTGTAAATGCCTTGGTGAGATGCCTGGCAGATTTCAACGTGAGCTGTCGACTGCTGGAATCTGGACTGCTTCAGCTAGCTGAACCACTACAACAAGAGACGGGAGGAATGATCTGCAACTTTTCGTGGATACTCCTAAACTCCTGGCTAGGAGCCGGCTCCTGTTCTGTGGTATGGAATTTCAGGTGTATCTTTATTGGAGGAGGGTTGATTTTTCGAAAATGCAGATCAAAAATACCACATTTTCTTCATCTTTATGTTTTAGGACTTGGATAGTAATACACGGAAAAACGCAGGGAGAACAGGAAAGAATAACACGGAGAAGAAAAAGAAAACAATAACCATAATTAAAGAAGAGGAAAACAAAACAGTAGATGTAAACATTATAGAAACAAGACAAGAAGGAGAAAAGTTACTAAAGATATAAAAAAAATATGTATTGCATATCTGATAAACCACACTACAAAATGCAAACTTGAATACGCCAATAAACAAATATGCTAAAAGTTAAGACCAGCATTACGGAAGCTCTAAAATGAACCTCAGAAATTATACAAACTGGAAAACGAAAATCAGTAAAAACTAAAAAAACAAATAAACACAAACAAGTAAAAAACGAAACGAAGAAAGAAAATGGCATTTTGCCATCAGCAGAGAAAATGCAATCTCCTCAACATTGTTTGTCAGCGTCCTGACCTCCACCGACGTTTAATCAGCTGATTCATGGTACTTGGTTGTTTACAAACTTGGCCAGAAATAACCTCGTTCCGTAACAGTCATTTTTCATCTGGCCTCATTCAAGTGTTATTATCCGAATGCTCCCTTTCTTGGGTAGTGGGTGAACATGGGTGAAAGATATAATTGCTCTTTTAGTAGATGCGGGGATCCAGCATGCAAACACAAATATATGTAACATATAATATATATATATATATATATATATATATATATATATATATATATATATATATATATATATATTATATTCATATATATAGATACATATATATATACACACACACACACACACACATATATATATATATATATATATATATATATATATATATATATATATATATATATATATATACATACATACATACATACATACGGCAAAAGTATCGCTTAATATCGAATTCACTAAACTCTGGGAATAACATATGACAATTGCACCTGCCTCAGTCAGGACTGACGAACAGCGCTTTGGTTACGATAGTAATTAATTAAAATTTCCTTTGGGTGTACGAGGTGAATTCGATATTCTGAGGTACATACACATACACACACACGCGCACACGTGTATATGACAATTTATTAGCACTTTATGCTTATATCACGCAAATATAAAATACCTTTGCTTATGGCCTAACTAATGAAATACATGAATAAGGTTTAGTTGTCAAAATAAAAAAATTCTTAGGAAAAATGATCACCTGAAACGTAAATAATAAAGGATTCGACCTTCCAACCTAACGTGACCTGTGGTTCAGTAAATTCCATAAATTATGGGCTAAAATGCAGGTTTATATTCTTCCTCAACCTTCCCAGGTTATCAAATCCTACCTAACCTTACCCAACCTATTCAGTCGTAGAAGGAAATGGCTTTAGAATTTCCAGAAATAGGGTATTCATTATATACATACCTAATTGATAATTATACATGGATATGTTGGAAGACCTTAAGTTAGGTTAGGATGCCCTTCTGTATTTCACATTTTTGTTTGCACACTCAAAACACTCAGTTCCCACTGTAGTTCCCTGCCAGCCTTACAGAATTGGGGTATGTAATAGGTTGCCCAAGTATTTCATGCTGAAATGACTGTCCAGTTCGTCAAAATCTCATAAATATCCATCAGAAAAACTATATTTGACGTTTGCAATCGATTACGGGTCTAAAAGTATATTTTACCATACAGCATTAGGGGGATACACCTAGTATACAAAATCGGCAGTTCTGAAGAGCTTCGCAATTCTCAAACCATACTGGCCTACAACGGCTGTATGGTTAGAGTTTGTGAAGTAATTCAATTTCATTAACTCTAGATTAATACACTAAAAAGACATCAGGAAACTAAAAATATTGCATACTTTAAAATTAATGTTCTTTTAGGCCCGCCTCAGTCTCTCAAAGCGAATTTCGCTATCACTGCTGAAATACCTAAGCTCCATATTACGTGCGATAAACTACTTAATTTCGTTAAAAAAAAAAAATGAACAGTACCAAATGATTAAAACCTAATTTTCCTGTTATGCAAAACTTGGCTTCCCTTCATGCGGGCCTCTTGAACGTCAAAGGTATGACGTAACATACGCACGAACGCCCTGCTTCGGACGTGCTCGTAAAAATACAGAATAAAAAAATGTTTCAATGTCCTTTAAACACTGTGCACATGGACATCAAGACAGTGAGGTCATTCCCTTCAGTGTGCACAAGTAAGAACATATGCACGACACTGCAAGGCCACCCAAGGTAAGGTGTAAGAGGAACAGTGCTCCCGAAATCATTGTCCCACGGAAAAGATCTCCCCTGCGGGAAAGTGAAGCATTACATTTAGCCAGAAAAGTGACCGTGCGGCAGAAAGGAAACATAAAAAGTATAACGTTCACCTAATGCTAACGACTCCAATGCGTTACAATTCGATTAGAGACAAGCCACAAACAACAAAATGAACGACAACTTCGTGGTTGCCTAGACTGGTTATGACGTCAGAGCTGTAATGAAAGGAAAAAAAAGGGGGCCGTAAATACCATCCCGTTAAAACGAACACCCAGTCAACCGAAAGTCAGTCCCTGAAGTCTCGCCCTATGCTCTACTTCCCGATTGGTCGAAGTACCTTCGAGCCCACCAATGACACTGCCCTTTTCGTCATAAATAACGTTTAACCGACCGGGACAAGTATATTTTTATATAACTGGCTACCCGAGGGGTCGCAGATCCGGTGTCGATGACTGATGACGTCACTCATGTAAACAAGTGCAGGTGTTTAAGGAGCA
>NC_089767.1:26447008-26449508 GCF_040412425.1 Macrobrachium rosenbergii | reverse complement strand
CAATTTTCCTTTCAGCGCTGCATGACCACATAGGTCCCAGCGCTTGGCCTTTGGCCTAAACTTTACAGTATATGCCAATCCACGACCGGCTTGAGAGTGGGAACGCCCCCCATCCCCCCCCAGCCATAAATGGGTGTTTTCGCGCCGTATGTCAACATTCCTCGGGAGTGATACTTGCTCAGACACGTTTCGTTTACTATTGTTTGTCCTGCCTCCTTTTCTCCTCCTCATCCTCCTCCTCCTCCTCCTTCACCTCCTCCTCCCGCGGTGCTGGGAATTCTCGACGCGTGAGGTCATGCTTCGGGAAGTTTTGGATCTTGGATTTTACAGGAGTTACTCCTCTCCTTTAGGAATTACACCTTTCCATTGGGAATTGAAGAAATACGACGTCAATTTTACAGTCTACTCTCATCACTCCGTGCTAGTAATTTTTACTATAAATTTCCTTCTCATAACTGGGGAGTTTTCATACAGTGTTTTCTTGGATTAAAATACGTTATTTCTTCTATTAAGAATTGAAGAAATACAACCTCAATGATATAGTCCTCTCTCTCTCTGGTGTCCATCTTAATAATTATGAAAATAAATTATGAATAAATTTCTTTTTCATAACGTCCTTACTGGGGAGTTTTATTTTTTATACAGTGTCATGCTCACTAGCGGATCCGGGGGCTGGGAGAAGTTTTAGATAATAACAAATGAGATATATATAAATGGGAAAAAATACTAAATCTGTTATAGAAATAATATATATATATATATATATATATATATATATATATATATATATATATATATATATATATATATATATATATATATATATATATATATATATATATATATATATATATATATATATATATATATATTATATATATAAATATATATATATAACATTATCCCTTTCATTAGGGATGAAATAAATACAACGTCAATGATACAGTCTTCTCTCCCTTGTCTATCTTAATAATTATCAATATAAATTTCATTCTCACAACTCCCTGGCTGAGTTGTTTTGTTTTTCACAGTGTCGTCTTTCATCTAAAAACCTTATTCCTTCTATTAAGAACTGAAGAAATACAACGTCAATAATATAGTCCTCTCTCCCGTGTCCATCTAAATAATAATGAATATAAATCATGAATAAATTTCGTTCTCATACCGTCCTTACTGGGAAGTTTTTCGTAGTATCGTCTTGTATTGAAAAACATTAGTCCTTCTGTTTGAAATTTAAAGAAATACAATACAGTATTCTCACCTTATTCCATCCTAGTAATTATGAATAGAAATTTCATATAAGTTTCATTCTCATAACGTCCTAACTGAGAAGTTTTTTTTTATACAGTGTCGTCTTGGATTTAAAAACATTAATCCTCCCTTTAAGAATGAAAGAAATACAACGTCAATTATAGTCTTCTCTCCTTACTCTATCCTAGCAATTAAGAATATAAACTTCCTTCTCATGACATTCTTACTGGGAAGCTTTTTTTTTTTTTTTACACAATGTCGTATTGTCGTCTTGCATTTAAAACCACCAATCTTTCGATTAAGAATTAAAGAAATACAACGTCAATTATAGTCTTCTCTCCTTATTCCACCCTAGTAATTTTAATTGCAAAATTTCCTTCTCATGACATTCTTACTGGGAAGCTCTTTTTTATTTTTTTTACACAATGTCGTTTTGTCTTCTTGGATTTAAAACCATCAATCCTTCCATTAAGAATTAAAGAAAGACAACGTCAATTATAGTCTTCTCTCCTTACTCCATCCTAATAATTATAAATAAAAAATTTCCTTCTCATGACATTCTTACTGGGGAGTTTCGTACTGGAATTAAAAAAAAAACACGCCAACGATATGGTCCTCTTTCGTTACTCCATATAATAATTAATATGATTTTCATTCTAAAACATCTTTAATGGGGGAGTGTTTCACAGTGTCATCTTGGTTTAAAAAACATTAATCCTTTCGTTAGGAATTTAAAGAAATACAATGCCAATGATGTAGCCTTCTCTCATTACTCGACATTAATAATTAAACATATAAGTATGTATATGTATGTATGTATGTATATATATATATATATATATATATATATATAATAATAATAATAATAATAATAATAATAAATGAATTTTATCACATCACCGTGATTCATATACAAGCATTAAGCTACAAATGTCCTTTAATATCCGAGGTAGAGCGAATTGGATATTAAAGGACATTTGCGGCTTAATGGCTTAAATATATATATATAATATATATATATATATATATATATATATATATATATATATATATATATATATATATATATATATATATATATATATATATATATTATTTATTCTAAATATATTAATGGAGAATTTTTCGTAAAGTGGCGCAATACCAAGATAACCCACGTGACTGTAATCCCTATACTATATACGCCGGCGAGATGACCCTTCCAGAAGGACGCTGGCCAAACCGTTATAACCGTAAATAAAAGCGATGG
>NC_089767.1:26422008-26444508 GCF_040412425.1 Macrobrachium rosenbergii | reverse complement strand
CGTGGGGCATACTGTAAAACATAACACTGAGTGGCAGTTTGAAAACAAGTTCAGGAGTTGCTTCGATGCGCCTTTTTTTCGCAATGGTAATTCGTGCTCTCTACAGATTTCTACAAAATTTGTTGAGTAAATATTTGTTAAATGACTACAGCCGTTCATTTAAAATTTTTAGAGTTTAGCTCATCCTCCTATGTTATCAATCCTGAATGAGAATCCTAAACAAAAGAAGGATGGCACCCAATGTCCACTGCAAAGTTATTTTTGCACGCATAGGTCGTTAATCTTCTTGTCGAATCAACATAAAAAAGTAAATAACTAAATAAAATAAATACATAAACGAAAAAGGAGAATTATATTATTATAGCCAATGACTACCAATGCGACGTAATGTAACCCACACTTCACTGCATAGAATTCTTGGGTACTGCCAACTTTCCCGATACCCGAAGCGTGAAGTCAACGTAAAAGATATTTTTCCTGATTCCTCGAATTGCCTAAAAAAAAAAAAAAAAAAACTCTACGTCGTCAACAACTTAAACGGTGACGAATCCCGTGTAATTATACGAGCATCTTAGGTATAAGTCGATTACATCTCATTCTACCTTTATAAGAGTCGTCAGTTTCACCCCTGTGCTTGGATGTAGTTACACAATTATTTGCCTCTCTCTCTCTCTCTCTCTCTCTCTCTCTCTCTCTCTCTCTCAGTTAAACTTTCATTAAATGTCTAAAATTCATGTTCATCTATTGGTTTTTATGAAAATAAAGGCAAAAGTATTTTTAAGCTCTCTGTAGTGTGTTATACGACTTCATGGCCGGTGGTTTAAAGGTGCATATAAGCGGTTTTTACATTTTTTAATACTTATGTATAAAGTGATTCATTAAACTTGTATAAAGTGATTAATTAAAGAGTAAAAAGACAACCTATTCGTGGATAACGATGAGAGATACAGACCTAAACTGACTGACAAGAAAATTCATGAACAAAACTATCTAATCTGATAAAGTTTTACAATTTCTATTTTTGGTAGTCAGAACAATGCAAAAGACAAGATGATTTTATGCACGCAGAGGAATAACAGTGCAGCATTAATGAAATGCTAATGAAAATTGCACAAGTCAAGATTTTGCAAAGCTTGATATCGAGCTTATCCGATAAAGTTCTACAATTTCTATTCTTGGTACTCAAAAAAATGCAAAAGACAAGATAATTTTATGCGCACAGGGAAATATCACTGCAACATTAATGAAATGCAAATGAAAACTGCATAAGTTTCCAAGATTTTGCAAAGATATTTATCAAGCTTATCTGGACTAACATATACTTTTTGACTTCGTATTTCCAAAGAAAAACGTTTTTCTGCATTCGCTAGAAAGTGGCGATGATCAGAGAGAATATTATGAAAGCACGGAATATTCAAATGAAGGATCAGGTCGAAGCATATACATCAATATCTAGCCTTTGGATGATGCTGATTTCAGAGTTCAGTTCACTACGCCAACGAAGATTCCAAAAACTCAAATAATAACAGTGGATTTCTCCATCATCTTTCCTCTAATTTCGGAAAACAGCAGCTCATAATCAGACTCCCATTAGGTACCATATGTTCCGGGAGAATTCTGCACCACAGGACGATGGTACATGCCAATTAAGATTTTAGTACCGTGATAAGGTAATCCTCCATTCAGCTTGAGTTCAAACCACATTTAGGTAAAACATAAATGAACAGTAACTGGAATATAAAATTTATGACAAAGGCAAACGCTGGGAGCTCTGAGGTCATTCAGAGCTGAAAGGGAAATTGGGAGTAATGGAAGTTTTAAAGGTGTAACTGGAGAAAAACTTCGCAGTTGCAATATGAAACAATTGTTAGGGGAGGAGGGCGGGGGGGGGGGGGTAAGATGGAAGAAAGAGAATATGAACAGAAGTACAGTAAAAGAAATGAAAGGAGTTGCAGCTAGGGACCGAAGGGACGCCGCAAAGAACCTTAAGTAATGCCTACAGTGTACCGAGTGAGGTGCACGGATGACACTACACCCCTACGATTAAAAACTGAACACACGCTCGGCACTCATCTTACACACAGTATATAAATCAGACATTAAACAAAAAAAAAAAACTCTTAATCATCTAAGCGATGCTGTCAAATTCGACAGTTAAAACTGAAATGTACTCCCACTTACCTGCCTAATTAGACTTGGAAACGAAATCCACGTCAGTCAGGGTGTACGTTTTCAAATGCCGAAATTGGATGATTACGAGACTGCGACTGGTGATAATCGTATTGAAGATAATTAATTTTTTATGCGGGTGCCACTTTTGGAGCTACTGCTATAATTACTGTTTTTATTGAATAACCGCGATAGCAGCAAAGGCAACCACAGGCTAAGTAAGCTGAACCATAATTCGCCACTCCTTTTTTTTTTAAATAGTAAACGGCATATAACAAACAAGTAACAAATGCCCCGAAGTTTCTGCGGAGCAATCGAGTTCTCTGTACAACCGTTACAGCGTATAATCAAGGCCACCGAAAACAGATCTGTCTTTCGGTGAAACTATAACCACGGCCCGGTGGCGGCCTATCCTACATCGCTGCCAGAAGCACGATTATGGCTAAATTTAACCTTAAACAAACTAAAAATTACCAGGGCTAGAGGGCTGCAATTTGGTATGTTTGATGACTGGAGGGTGGATGATCAACATACCAATTTGCAGCCCTCTAGCCTCAGTAGTTTTTAAGATCTGAGGGCAGACAGAAAAAGTGCGGGCAGAAAAAAGTGCGGACGGACAGACAAAGACGGCACAACAGTTTTCTTTTACAGAAAACTAAAAAAAAAAAAAAAAAAACGAAAATCCTTCTGCAAAGAAAAAATGAAACGAAAGAATTGAATCATTTTGAGACATCGATCTTTAACTAAAGGGACTTCTTTGCTGGTCGCTCCGCAATAAATAATAAACTCATTCTCATTCTCTCTCAAGTTTGATGCTTGAAAGTAAATGACCAGCAATCGTAAGCGAAGAGACTGGCAGTCGAATTTCGGTTGTTAAACAATGTGTACGAAATGGTATAATCCTGACAAGCTCATTTAACTGAAGTCTGACTGACCTGCCTTTTTTCTAGTTATTATTCAGTCACAATACATGTGACAACCTGGATACAGCCTGAAGAACATAACCTGCCAGACGAATAAAAGCTGACAGCAGTGCCGGACTGCACAGAACTCTGCAAAAACCGAAATCTCAGCATGTTTGAAAGCCTGCTGATCATATTGTTACCAAGCTCATGATTCGCTGGTCGAAATTTTCACAAGTCCGTAAATGCTCTAATAAAAGTATCCACCTTTTCAAAATTCTAATGGCCAAACCGTCACCGTCTGACTAGATTCCTTTCTGTTCCTTGAAGTTATATACGCATTCAAGAGCAAGTCAGTCTTTACTTGGGAAGGTTAGTATAGAGACACCATTATTCCTTTCAGAGCAGAACCAAGTTTAGTCTATTTTCAGGGAAGTCTTGATTTACAGAGCGCATGTTTTTGGCGCTCTTTTTCTGAGACATGCACATGCGTCTGGGTCATTCTAGTAAATTTGTTTTGTATATGACTAAAAATGTTTGACATCACCCATTTCTTAAGAAGTCGGTGTTGTTGGTTAGTCGCGCAGCCTCTGGAAGAGCAGTACGTGATAGTTTCAGCTGGGCTCCTGTGGACGCCAGAAGAGTTTGAAGACGCAGACGTACCTGGATGAGAACTATGAGAAGGGAGGCTGAAGATGAGTGGAGATTTGTGGAAGTTGAAGCACAGGAAATACGTGAGTGGCAGAATTTCACAAAGGCCCTTTGCATCACAGAAAAATTTAAACAGAAAAGCGGTTCTCTGATTTCGTATAAATGATTTACTTCGTTAAAAAGCAAAAAATTAATAAACAACTCGACAGGCTACAAAATGAGTAGGAGTTACGATCTTACCATAGGAAAAACAGGGTAGTTTCAAAGGCCCGTCAACACCGAATCTGTTCTAATAAAAAAAGGTACCTGGCATATCTTCACAGTAGAAACAAAAGGTACTTGGCATCTCTCCACAGTAGAAACACTATTCACCAACTCTCTTACAGCTGTCACGGGTACGGTGAAGCAATACGAGATAGCAGAATGTCAACGTCACAGCTTATGACATCTTAGCAATTGGCGGAATAATTGCGGTTAATGAATGAATCACGTGCATCCGTGTGATTCAACAGAAATGATGTATTCGCGTCGGAAACACGTACGGGTTGCTTGTTCGGCACGAGAGACTGAAGGGAGTTCCAATGTTACTGACCGGAGCTTACGAATTACCGAATGAAAGTGTTGTAACGTACAGCAGTTACGATGACTGTTTGAGTTTATTAGAGTGGTTTGTTTTTGGCTGTTATCATCATTTTGCTTTGGATATGAAATTTCCAATTTGCTTGGTATCCTTGTAAAATGGTAGCCTATTTGTTAAGAGTGCATTATGCACGTAAACATAATACACACAAACAAAGACAAAGACACACGCAAGTTCTAAGGATAGATCTCTCGCTCTCTCTTTCTCTCTTATATATATACTGTATGTATGTATGTATGTATGTATGTATGTATGTATGTTTAGTGGCAGATTTTGATATTAGATCTTGAGTATACTCTTTCGAGTTTTTTTTTTTTTTTTAGCGCTAAGGTTGCTGTACAGAAACAGGTAAAAATTATTTCTCAATTAGTACTCTGCATCTTTTGATAGACAGACAGAATATAGAATGTAGGTCAAAGGCCAAGCGCTGGGACCTATGAGGTTATTCAGCGCTGGCACGGAAATTGATAGCAAGAAGGTCTGAAATGTGTAACGGGAGGAAAACCTCGCAGTTGCACTACGAATAAATTGTTAGGAGACGATGGGAAGTAAGATGGAAGAGAGAAAATATGAACGGAGGTACAGTAAAAGGAATGAAAGAAGTCGCAGCTAGGGGCCGAAGGGACGCTGCAAAGAACATTAAGTAATGCCTACAGCGCACCACGTGAGGTGCACTGACGGTACTACCCCATTACGGGGCCATCTTTTGATACCATGCCGTCAATAATATATATATATATATATATATATATATATATATATCTATATATATATATATATATATATATATATGTATGTATGTATATATACAGTATAAATATATATAAATATATATATATATATATATATATATATATATATATATATGTATGTATATATATATATATATATATATATATATATATATATATATATATATATATATATAATGGAGAAACTAGTTTTAGTACTGTAAAACCCAATCTTTATTAAAATTCATACATACAAATATACAATCTAAATATAATGATTCTAGCCATTCAATCTGAACAAAGATCCTTAATTTATAAGCCAATGTCAAATGAGAATTAAAATAAAAACAGTGACAGTTCACTCCACAGGGTGAAAGCTTTTCGTGATGAAATTATGACTTTGTGTGCAGAGCCTCGACAGTGGTAGTGAGTTCCATGTCATCGGGGCGCCTGGCTAATATGGAGAAGGAGTCACCCCTGGAAGGGCGGTCGTATTGGCGGGTGGAATTCTTGCTAAAGGTACAAAATCGAGACCCCGACAACGATCCGGTATCATCCATCATTCATTCGCTCGAAGCCGACAGCGTGAAAGCCTCTTTTCTTGAACGTTTCTTAAATTCTTTGTTTACAATCTTTCCTAGTTTGAGAATAGGCGTGTCATGATGCATGAATACGTCTCTATTGCAAACTGTCTACGCCTTCCTCCTTGTTTTTATTCATGTCTCCTCCTCCTCCCTCCTCCTCCTCCTCCTTCTCCTTCTTCTTCTAGTTCCTCACTGGCCGGGTTGGTATCGCTCTCGGCTAGCACTCCGCTGCTCCCGCGTTCGATTCTCCGACTGGCCAATGAAGAATTAGAGGAATTTATTTCTGGTGATAAAAATTCATTTCTCGTCATAATGTGGTTCGGATTCCACAATAAGCTGTAGGTCCCGTTGCTAGGTAACCAACTGGTTCTTAGCCACGTAAAACAAGTCTAATCCTTCCGGCCAGCCCTCTCTAGGAGAGCTGTTAATCAGCTCAGTGGTCTGGTTAAACTAAGGTACACTTAACTTCTTCTTCTTCTTCTTCTGCAGTTCCGGAGGTCCTTTTACTCGTCACGCCGTTGGAATGTGGAACAGTCTCCCTGAAGATGCCGAGCAATTAGAACCTCGAAAGTTCAAGCGAAGATGCGATGCATAACCACCCTAAAACAATTCATCTTGTATTTTACTGATTAATTTATATTTCTGTCTATTTAATTATTAATGTCTTTTTTTTTTCCAATAGCTGATCTCTTCGTTCTGTATTTCTTATTGTCTTGTTACTTCTTTCAAATGAACACCAGGGGTTAATTTTCTGAATAATAATAATAATAATAATAATAATAATAATAATAATAATAATAATAATAATAATAATATTATTATTATTATTATTATTATTATTATTATTATTATTATTATTATTATTAGGAAGATAAACCCGTTTTCATATTGAGACCAGAAATTCGTAATCTATTTACAAGAATAATAATAATAATAATAATAATAATAATAATAATAATAATAATAATAATAATAATAATAATCTTATTTTTCTTGTAAATAGATTACGAATTTCTGGTCTCCGCGGCATAAAGGCAAAATGAACGTCACATTAACTGTACAACGACATATTATCATACTGAACGAGTCTTGTTTTTGTATTAACTGGCCTAGTTTGTAATACATTGTTAAAACTGACATGTCAGAAATATAGATGCAAAAATATCTCCCTTTTGCAGCCGACACCTTTCAAAACCACCAAAAGCCGGTGAACTGCGGCATTAAACCACTCGCAAGTAAATAGCCAGTAATCAGCTGATATCTTTTGATTTGTGCGCAGCCGACTGTTTACTTTTAAGTATTTATGTTTCTACCCAAACAACACAGATGGTGGAGAAGAGTATCTTCGTATGTTCATCGCGATGAACCTCAAACATTATACTATTAAGAAATGTCTTGTGAAAAACGTAATTTGCAGAATTTACAACGTAAATATATTGCAAAATCATTATTACAACAGTTAATATTAAGGTTCAAATAAGAAAAATTGCAACTTTACCTAAACAGAATTATACTAATAAGAAATCAATTTTTAAAAATGAAATCTGTACAATTCACTATGTTAATATAGTGCAAAATCACTATGTTAATATGTTAACATTAAGGCCAGAGTAAGAAAAATTGTACCTTTATCTAAATAAAATTTTGGCTAAACCACACTTTACATTACTCTAACTAATACTTAACTTTCTAAACTATTCCCTACCATGGTTAGCTAGCTAATTGTCATCATTCTTCTTTCACCCATCTTACCTATCAGCTGAGAGAAAAAGTCTTACCTATCAGCTGAGAAAAAAAGTCTTACCTATCAGCTGAGAAAAAAGTCTTACCTATGAGCTGAGAAAAAAAGTCTTACCTATGAGCTGAGAAAAAAAGTCTTACCTATGAGCTGAGAAAAAAAGTCTTACCTATCAGCTGAGAAAAAAAGTCTTACCTATAAACAAAGTCTTATCTATCAGCTGAGAAAAAAAGTCTTACCTATCAGCTGAGAAAAAAAGTCTTACCTATCACCTATCAGCTCAGCTGAGAAAAAAAGTCTTACCTAAAAAAAAAGTCTTACCTATCAACTGAGGTCTTACCTATCAAAAAAAAGTTTATCTATCAGCTATCTATCAGCTGAAAAAGTCTTACATATCAGCTAAAAAAAGATGTTTCTATTTATTCTTTACCTAGAGCAAAATGGTTATTCTATTGGTTCAGTCTGTCTGTTTGCGGGTTTGTCTCTTTGTTTGTAAACTTCGCAGAACTATTTGGAATTTACTAAAAAGTAGGCTTCATGACTGACAAGAAGTGATTATATTTAAGGTGAGATAGGAATGTAACTTTGGGGATGAAAGGCGTTTTTGGAGGATGAATTTCTCAGTCATGGCGTCGGTTTGTGGTCTCCGAACGCTCTTGTTTATCTGTTCCTTTCCTAATTTCGAGTAGCCTCTGCCTCTGTAGCCTGCGTAATTATGACTACCCACCTCACCTTCAAGATGCTTTTGACAGACATCAAATCTTAATGCATTATGGCATCCCACATAATTCTGCTTAACAAATCGTTAGGAATAAAAAAACCACTTTCGCGTGATTCCCCAAATTTCACCAAATACCCGACTTTCGGATCTTGAACAGATTCAACACTGCGAATCCTGTTTACATCAATAACACTGCCTCGAAAAATGACATACCCTCAACCATCAAACTCGACTATCAATATAAAAGACACTGTCCCTTATTCGATGAAATTTACTGCGCGAGGTGGCCTTTACACCTTCATGATCACGTTCCAGCTAACGTGAAAAATAGTCAGTGTATTGTTATCTGTCCTTCCAGGAATTCTGATTTTTAAGTGAAGCCATTTGTTACAATATATTACATTCAGAGTAATCACGTTGAACGGAAAGAAACGCCGTAATCATATGTCAGAAAATAATTAAGTGTTACATTAAAGGCTGCTTCCATACTTTTCATTGTTAATCAGTTTGCCCTTCGTTTATACAATGGGAGAGCTATCTGCAATTCACACATTTCTCGTAATTGTTGTTTGTGTGTGTAGAAGAGAGAGAGAGAGAGAGAGAGAGAGAGAGAGAGAGAGAGAGAGAGAGAGAGAGAGAGAGAGAGAGAGAGAGAGAGAGTCTTTGAAAACTTTAATAATTATAATACTGATGAGTATGGACTGCAAATTAGTCTACATCAATTCGCGCTGGATATCGACTTACATCAAAAGAAATATGTCAAAATCAGCAAATTTTGAGCTTTTTTGACAATTTCGCCTTGAAAGCAGCACAAAAAATCCAATTTTGGCCCCTTTTTTCGCCGAATTTGCTCCTATTCTAATCGAAAATAAGAGAGAGAGAAAAAAAGAGCGGTGCAAGGTCCCGAAGGACTTCTTCCTAGAAGTTCCTCCACTTCGCTACAACATCAATAATCATCAAAATTTTACGACTCTTTCTCCGCCAGACAAGAACTGCTGGAGAAGCGTTGGAGAGCAGGAATAAAGACTTAAAAGCCACTTCAGTTAATCACTTAAGCTCAGGAACTAATGTGTAAGCCTTTGCCAAGCCGTGGAGCTGAAGGCAAATGGCAGTTCTTAAGCCCGGGACCTAATATGCGCGAATGACAGAAAGGCGTCCCTTGAGGAAGGCCAGAATGGTAGCTTTCAGAGCTGATGCATAAGCCAGTGCACTAACCGGACATTTGACCATGAAAGTCAAACAAAATGCGTTTCCCAAAAATACAATTTTTTTTTTTTGGCAAAGTTTGCGTTCTGTTTTTGTTTGTTCCAGCCTTCACTAAATACACCAAATTTTTCTTTGTTTTGTTCACTTATTTTACCATTTCTTCTCTTGATCTGACTTCAGTAAGGTCAGAGGAGCTGTCAATTACGTTGCTCTCGTCGGCTAGGGTGTAATTATTGCTTCTGTTTAATACAGCAAGAGCATTTAAAAATCATTTAAATGTAAAATATAAGAGAGAGAGAGAGAGAGAGAGAGAGAGAGAGAGAGAGAGAGAGAGAGAGAGAGAGAGAGAGAGCAATGATTTGAATCCAACGTTAAAATCTCTATCTGATACAGTCGATTCGACTTAGCATATTTTTACCCCATGGCACATGATGTTTTAAATTCGCTAATTCCTGCAAAATGGAATGTTTCACTGGGACTTTACATAATATTTTTGTGAAATCTCACAGATAAACCCTTTCAGATGTGCAATTGTAATACTAGAATGGATATATATATTTTCAATAACTTTGATTCACTAAATATTCTTAAGGTAATATTCTTAACGTATAAATGATAATTTACTGGTCACAAAAAGCTGTTTCATGATTCTGCTATACTGCAGGTGGTATGAAACTGCACAGAAGTGTATTCTTGTGAGTCTCAATATGTCTAATGTCAAAGACACTACTTTGGCATGTAGATAAAATTATGCTATGTATATCTTAGTTTAACCAGACCACTAAGCTGATTAACAGCTCTCCTAAGGCTGGCCCGAAGGATAAGATTTATTTTACGTGGCTAAGAACCGACTGGTTACCTAGCAACGGGACCTACAGGTTATTGTGGAATCCGAACCACATTAACGAGAAATGAATTTCTATCACCAGAAGTAAATTCCTCTAATTCTTCATTGGCTGGTCGGAGAGTCGAACGCTGGACCAACAGCGTGCTAGCCGAGAGCTCTACCCACCCCTCCAATGAAGAACTGTGTAGATAAAAGAAAACCCAAAGAGGTATGGTTATAATTTCATGCCAATTTTACTGTCCTTGTGATGGTTTGATTCTCTGTCAAAATCTGACCTGTGGAAAAATTTGGCATTCAGAGCCAATGGCCCAGCTGTGGTTAAATTAGCCACAAGAGACAGATTCTGGTAGAAATGATAATTCGCTACTGAGCCTGCAGGTTCATTTGGCAGTTCTTCCTAAGCTAATACATCGAGCTGACCACCAAGTAAGGATACCTTTAGTTTGTCTTTCATATGTTTTAATGTTAATCATTTTAGTCAATCTTATGAAACCATATGACTTTGTGATTTTCTTCTGCATTGCATAAACAGAAGAACAGGCGGATTGTAATCAATCAATTAGTTGTCAAAGAACATCGGTTAAAAAGATTATTCACGTAATAGTGTAACAATTGTGCTGAACATCAAAGGACAGCCACGCAGATTAACTAAAAAGAACACCTGCAATATTCACTGCCAATAAAAATAAGCGACTCCATTGTGCATTCTGCACAGAAACACACATTCTTAAATATAAAACAATCACCGGAATTTTTCTAGAACAAACAAATTAATCTGCGCGAGGAAATATCACAAAATAGTAACGTATTCAATGGCTGCAAAAAATTAAAATAAAATAACCAATTCCTTGGAAAACACTGTCTGTCTAGGCCATGAAAACTTGCCTACTCTTGCAAACTGCGACGTATGAATTTTCTAAAGCGCAGTCAATAAAAGTATTTTCAGTACACCTGGAGATACAATTCTTCCGGCAATTCTAAAAGATAGTCATTCACCGTATCTTCAGGATACCTTCAGATACAATTCCTCTGGCAAGCTGTAACGTTATAATCTTAAGGCTGTGGTGAAATTTGATTCTTTTGTTAGACTCCCTTGTAACACGATTCCTCTTGCAAATCTTAACACTTGATTATTCCGATACACCATGTGAAAGTTATTATTATTGTTAAGAAATATGTCTTCAATAAATATACATAACCTCTTCTTTATCGTTCTAGAAGAAAGAGGGGAAACGTCCATATTCTGCTTGCTGACTTGAGTCACGTTTCTCCAAGAGGGACGTAAGATGATATTCCTTCGACAATAAAATCTGATGCTCCAAGTGGTACGTTTGGTATGACTCATATGGTGAATCACGAATCGTGAGGTAAAAGTCACAGGGTAAACGTTACAATGTGAGTCATGTGGTGTATTTTACGAAACTTTTCTTACCGTTTTATTGTTAAATCACTAATTATGTTCTGGTAGACCACGAGAAATGATCCTGAAGTGAGCCGTGAGATATGATACTTTAGGATAACGCTGACTTAAATCTCTTTACAAATCGCGAGTACAATTCTTCTATAAGAACTCGAAAAATTGTTTATCGAGTAAACCGTGGAATATGGTTCACCTGGTTCTTAAAAAAAAGAGCTTCATCTCTCAGTTCATGAAGTGTGACTGTAACCATGTGGTAAAATTCTTCTGGTAAACAACAGGTTACTACTTTATAGTACCCGACGACCTTTGGTGTACTGTAAGCATGTACTAATAGACTACAGTCGCTTTCAGTTTTATCTCTCAAAATAACCTTGGATATCTCGCCTCTGGCACGTCATAACAGATGATAAGTTTTTTCTTTGCGTCATATAAACATGATCTCTCCCGCCATTCCTCGTGAAATATACTCTTTTATCTTAATTACTTATTTATGTTTTTAGCGATCTTCCACTACTGAAATCACTTTGACAAATCGCTCACGTCTGTTCCTCGGTTGCGATCACTGGGAATACTTTAGGGTTAGCTTTAGGACCTTAGCTAATTTTTTTTTTTTTAATTCTATCTTATTAGAGTTTCTAAGAGTTAAATGGATCAGATGATCCTTAATTTCTGAATTAAAGCTGAGTAAGCCTTGCTTATTCAAGCAAGAACCTTAAAGACTTTTAGGTATTAGTTCCTCGTTGGACGAGTCGTTAGAGTTGTGAGCTAGCTCTCGCTAGGCCCGAGTTCGAGTCTCCCGCCGGTTAATGAAGAATTAGAGGAATTTATTTCTGGTGACAGAAATGCATTTCTCGCTATAATGTGGTTCGGATTCCACAATAAGCTGTAGGTCCCGTTGCTAAGTAACCAATTGGTTCTTAGCCACGTAAAATAAGTTTAATCCTTCGGGCCAGCCCTAGGAAAGCTGTTAATCAGCTCAGTGGTCTGGTAAAACTAAGATATACTTAACTTAGGCCTTTATTTCTATTCTCGGGGTGGTGCACATTTGAGTTGATACAGGGAGAAAGAAGACCGCAGAGTTTATTATAATAAGAACCATTTTCACTATGGTATGTTCGAGTACCATTGGATTTCACGCAAGGACAGGTAAACTTTTTATGTCAGCAGTTGAAGAGCCTGAGGACGACCGAAAAAGAATCTTCTCTATGAGCAAGAGTGGCGAGGCTATGCCTACCAAAAAGAAAAGGAAGAAGAAGAATGGAAAGCATGAAGGACTATATCAACATTGAGGAAAGAACACTTGAGCAGTCCTTAAGCACAATAAAGATGAGTGGTTGATAGCACCTTCAAATGAAAAGCACATCTCTGTCGACGAACAGCCTCAAAAGCATAAGGAGAGGATCACCAAACAAAGAAAGGAGGAACGAGAAACAAATAAATGCACGGCCGGTACCAGATGCAGAGTCGGGAGGTACCTTGAGATGGCAGTTGGTAATGGCTGACTAGGGGAGAGCTCAAGAGGAAGACTGTAAGCATGTTGATGTTTGGAAAATAAAAACAAAGGAGCAAATATCAAAATAACCTATGTGCTAAAAATTCAAACACAACATGGTGACCACCAACCACATCACGTGAAAGTGTGGGCCTAGTAGCATTAGCTCAAAATGAATACAAAAGAAAGCATAGACATAGTCGCCAAGACTTTGCACTGGATGATCTGCAAATAAAAGAGTCTACCATATACATATAAGTAGTACAACTACATACCCGAAAAAGTGCCCGAAAACGAAATGAATGTACTCTGATAGTTCTTCATTGGAGGGGTGGGAAGAGCTCTCGCCTAGCACGCTGTTGGCCCAGCGTTCGACTCTCCGACCGGCCAATGAAGAATTTGAGGAATTTATTTCTGGTGATAGAAATTCATATCTCGTCATAATGTGGTTCGGATTCCACAATAAGCTGTAGGTCCCGTTGCTAGGTAACCAATTGGTTGTTAGCCACGTAAAATGAATCTAATCCTTCGGGCCAGCCCTAGGAGAGCTGTTAATTA
Source organism: Macrobrachium rosenbergii (assembly GCF_040412425.1). Taxonomy (NCBI): domain Eukaryota; kingdom Metazoa; phylum Arthropoda; class Malacostraca; order Decapoda; family Palaemonidae; genus Macrobrachium; species Macrobrachium rosenbergii. The sequence goes on along the minus strand of NC_089767.1, from coordinate 26,430,849 downwards.
GCTCAGTGGTCTGGTTAAACTAAGATATAAACTAAGATATACTTAACTTTTTGGGACTTTGATGTAGGATTAGCCATGTACTCTGGGACTATGATGTGATACAGGCTGGTAGACCAGACCTAATCCTAGTAAAAAAAGGCTACCCAAAAATGTATCTCTAATTGATGCAGGCATACCATATAGGGCAAAAGAATTAGGACCAAGGAAGAGAAAAGACAGAAAAGCATTAAGATTTAAAGATGAAAATAAACAGACTATGGCAAGTTGATGTGAAAGTAACACCCATCATCCAAGGGGCACCAGCAGTAATCCCAGACGACCTCAGGAGGAATCTCCAGAGGATTGGAGGCACAATTTTCGAATACCCTAAGAAAACAGGATAGTGGTGGTCAGGTCCTAAGGAGGGAAATTGTACCCCGGATTCAGAATCAAAGGGACACCAACCTAGATAGGTTGTAGTGTGAAAAAATAATAATTTTTATTATAAATACAAAAAAGAAGTTTCTCACTGAAATGTGGCTTCAGACAAAACCAAGAAAGCAACCATGTCATCATTCTTCCAAGTTTGAATAAAGCCTGAAACCATGTACCGTTGCATCTTCGTAAAACCGTCGCGCACACATAGAGAGCCAATTAAAAAATGATAGATCTACGGTACTTGACATTCCACGTTAATGAATTTTTGTAGAAATGAGAGTCTTATTATTATTATTATTATTATTATTATTATTATTATTATTATTATTATTATTATTATTAAGATGCACTCCGACAAATCACGCAGCATAGTAGATACCTTTCTCTAAGAGAAGGCCTTTGATACATAAAGACTGCCCCTAACAATGGCAAATGTAACTCATACTCATTATTATTAATATCATTAAATGCACATGGGCAAATGATTCCAAAATTACATCTATCAGTCAGGGAATTCAATAATCAAATTAGACCATTTCCGTGCTCAAAGCAAGTGAGAGTAAAGGAGATAATCTTGAGAGTCTGCAAAAAAAGCGATAATCACAAAAGCCATTATACCTTAACTTAGTGTCAAGTTGATAATACGAAGCTACCCAAAAACTAAGGGTGTCAGACCTGTCAATAGCTTGCAAGCTGTCACAGTAGAAAACGTGATGTGGAAATACATACATACATTAATTTATATAAATATATATATATATATATATATATATATATATATATATATATTTTTATCATATATATATAAATATAAAAACTATATATAAATTTGATATATATATATAAATATATATAAAACTATATATAAATATATATATATATATATATGTGTGTATATATATATATATATATATATATATATATATATATATATATATATATATATATATATATATATATAAATATAAATATAAAACGATAAATATAATCTTACGATCAAACTCAGTGGGAAAGGTTTGGCAGGATTAATGATGAGGGTCGATTAACCTTTGCTAAAGAGATATAATTAAGCCTCAATAAATTGCCTGTGGTAGCACTGCCCAGCAGCCACTTAAATCCTTAATTGCATTTGAACATTTAAGAGTCTGTTTTCACGAATCGAAGAGAGAGAGAGAGAGAGAGAGAGAGAGAGAGAGAGAGAGAGAGAGAGAGAGAGAGAGAGAGAGAGAGATTAAAAACAGACCATACCAATCTTGATTTAATGGAGGAGGTAGGAGGGTGAGGCAGGCCGTGAGGGGTGGTGGGGGAAAGGGAGGGGAGGGGTGGAGGAAGAGGCCAGCGGCAGCGGTGTTCCTTGGGTACGCAGCTCTCTCTCTCTCTCTCTCTCTCTCTCTCTCTCTCTCTCTCTCTCTCTCTCTTGGGCTGCCTTTGCAACATACCGCTGCTTCTTTTTCGCAGGACCAGAACAAGGGGAACAGCTGCGCTGGATTTACAGCAGCTGTCCATTGTAAACTTATTTTTAACTCTGTGAGGCGATAGCGTACAGTGACCCGAAGCGCACACACGTACATGTGTACATACACGCACACACACACAAACACTACTACGCTCGTGTAATGATGCATTAGGATTATATCAAACGGTTTCGGAACGGTAGGTTTTTACATGTATCTTTCAGCGTCAAAGTTGTTGTTGTTATTATTATTATTATTATTATTATTATTATTATTATTATTATTATTATTATATAAATAAGGCGGAATACGACTATATACACTTAATCTTCCAATGCATAAATATGGGGGTAGAACAGCCATTAACCTTTAATCTATAATGATCAAACAATTAACTGAATTATTATTATTATTATTATTATTATTATTATTATTATTATTATTATTATTATATAAATAAGGCGGGATATGATTTTATACACTTAATCTTCAATGCATATATATGGGGATGGAATAGCCATTACCCTTTAATCAATACTGATTAAACAATTATTATTATTATTATTATTATTATTATTATTATTATTATACAAACAAAAAACGACATGTGATTTTACGCGTTTAATCCACACTATATATATATATATATTAATATATATATATACAGATATATATATATATATATATATATATATATATATATATATATATATATATATATATATATATATATATATATACACATATATATACGATATACATGGAACAACAACCAATAGTTATTGATAATTAAACAACTTACTGAAATATTTCTGTGTTTTCTTCAATATATCTACGATACCATCCCTTTTGCAAAAATGACCTACACTTTATCAATCCATATTTCAAAAAAAAAAAGAAATGTTCTTCCTCATAACGTTAATTGTGTATGGGTTAACTCTTCCGTAAATCTACAGAAATTATAGCCCTTATACTCCATCTTTCTTGGCTCATTGGCTGACACACAAGGTGATTGTTCAGTGGATGAGGTCACGTGATTGTAGGTACAAGGAAACAAAATAAATAAAAATAAGAAATAAAAAAAAATAACATTTCTGATTAGAACATTTTGAAGAGACATTAACTTTCTTTTCAGAATACTTCGGGTATTACAGTTACTTATTTTGACTTTCTCGGTTAAGGTTCAAACCTCAAATAATTATTTTGTCAACATCCTTCTCAATGTTTTTACTCAAAACGGAATTTCACGAAGCAAACAAATTGGGATTTACTTTAAACTAAAATGTTCCTCGATTTTCTTTTGGGTAAATCTAAAAGAACAAGTAAATAAAAAGTTAATTTTAACTTATCTTAGCATTGCATAACAAAAAAGAAAAAAAATCACTGACGAAATCTGAATAATCAAGTTCAATTGGGATTTCACATTAGATTAAAATTCAGTTTGATTTTATTTGTCATAAATCTGACAGGACGAGTAAATAAAAAGTTAATTTTAACTTATCTCAGCATTGCAAAAAAAAAAAACACTAGAGAAATCTAAACGAACCAAGATAATTGGGGTTTTGCATTAGATTAAAACTTAGTTTGATTTTCTTAGAGATAAATCTAACATGACAAGTAAACAAAAAGTTAATTTCAACTTATCTCAGCACTGCATAAAAAAACACTGAAGAAATCTAAACGAATCATTTTCAATTGGGATTTGACATTAAATTGAAATTTTTGTATATTTTTTTCTTTTGATAAATCTAACAGGACAAGTAAACAAAAAGTTAATATCAACTCATCTCAGCCATGCACAACAAAAATACACTTATGAAATCAAAACAAAACAAGTTTCTTTCCGTTTAAAAACGCGCGCATCTGAGCGAAAACAGTTAACTGTAAAAGGAAATACCAAGTTTGAATTTGCCACTTATCCGTATCTCAGGAAATAACGGCGTGGAAACGAGGGTACAATAGGGTACTTCATCATCATCCTCTCTGTTATCTTGCATCTTTCTTTCGTCTTCTTAGGACTGTCGCCTCTTGGATGCTTCACACGCCAGGACATAGGGAATTATCCTCTGCCCTTACTCTTTTGAGGGGTTATTTACTATTGTTTTTATTTTATTCCAGAATCTTCGTGTTCGTGTAAAGCTCATATTATGTAGAAGGACGGATAAATGTTTGTATATTACCGGCATACACTTGCAAACACAAACATACATACATACATACATATATATGTATGTTCTGATAATATATATATTATTCAGAACATGAACCCTATTCAGATATATATACAGTATATATATATATATATATATATATATATATATATATATATATATATATATATATATATATATACTGTATATATGTAAACATGTATGTATACATATTATATAATATATGAATAGATATATACAGTATATACATATTGAATATGCATATATATACAATATATATATATATATATATATATATATATATATATATATATATATATATATATATATATATATATATATACACACACACACAAGTTATAACGTCAATGAATAATTGCAAACAACAAATAAGGGGAAAGGGACCCAGGTGAATGGCATTAGATACCATTTTGAATGGCAGGGCACAAAGGTCAACGGGAGACATTTCCAACTGTTGCTGGATAAATCTGGAAATACCATATGGGCCAGAGAGAGAGAGAGAGAGAGAGAGAGAGAGAGAGAGAGAGAGAGAGAGAGAGAGAGAGAGAGAGAGAGGCGCCACGAAGTACGAAATTTCATTCCAGGTAAAACAGAACCCAAACCCTGCCTTGATGCTAAAGGGATTATGTTTAGCAAGAGAACTTAAAGGTCACAGGTTTTTTTTTTGTAAATATCACGTGGAAAGTAAATGTATGAATGGAAGAAGGAAGTGATAAATGAACGTGGATTAAAAGACGCGCGAGAATAAGAGGAAAACCAGATTACTTGTAAAATGACAGTTGTTTATTTGTATGAAAATGAAGTGAATGACCTTTTCCATATCCCAGTGAATGAACATAATATTCACATATATATATATATATATATATATATATATATATATATATATATATACATATATATATATATATATATATATATATATATATATATATATATATATATATATATATATATATATATATAGATAGAAGGATTTCATTTATATAAATAAATAAATATATATATATACAGAAATATTTTATTTATATAAATTTATAAATTTATTTTATCTATATAAATATATACATATGTATATAATATATATATATATATATATATATATATATATATATATATATATATATATATATATATATATATATATATATATATATATATATTATATATATATATAAATACATACAAATATATAATGTATATCACCCACAAAACATAACTGAGTGGAGTGGCCTTTGAAATCAAATGGCATGAAATGAGTGGTCAAAGGCCGTGTACCCTGACCTTATCAGATGAATGCTTTGTACCTACACGCTCCCGGAGGTTAATACTATTCATAAGAACTGAATGATCAATTTGCATAAAATATGCATATGCGTTTACTATTAAATGCTAAATATTCATGGCTTCATGCCCATTTGCCGTTTAATACAATTTCGGTTGTTGAAAAAAAAAATATTGTCTGGTATTCGTACTTCAATTTGATATTAAAATGTTTTTCTTACCAAATGTTTTTACTCGTTGTTTTTAAAGTTACCAAGGATCTCAACTTGTTATTCGTGAACCGTTGCGGTGCGGTTGCAAAATCATAACTGTTGGCGATAAATAAATAAATAAATAAATAAAAATATTTGTATATACATGCATATGTATAAACATATTTATATATATGTGTGTGTATAACTGAATCATGAAAATATGGAACTTGATAAATATATAAATAAAGACGAAATCCACGAGGGAAAGAGAAACAATGGAGTGCTGCAAGGCCTTTCGACTTGTAGTCCTTTACTCGCTAAGTAAAGGACTGTAAGTCGAAAGGCCTTGCAGCACTACATTGTATCTCTTTCCTTCGTGGATTTTGTCTTTATTTATGTATATGCATGTGCAATACATATATTTTTATATATATTGTATATGCATATACACAAATAATGTTATATATATATATATATCTATATATATATATTTATACACACTCATATATATAGTATATACATCTATAATTACATATATATACACAATATTTTTATATAATTTCGTATGATAGACTTAAAGCAACATAAAGGTAAAAACTACTTCTCAAGTGTCTAAAAAGTTCTACAAAATCCAAAACAATTGGTCAAATACTCCAAAGATCTTTCAAGTTCCGATCACAGTGTTACAGTAACGAATCTTATCAGCAAGGGACGGACAATCGCATATTTTCTCTGAGTTAGAAAGAATCCACAAGGACTTCTTTTATCTATATTAAAAAGAATTCACGTGTTTATTACTGGTTAAGTCGCGAACAGCCTTGAGTACAGAAAAAGAGAAAATTTGTTTTTTGTTAGTTGTGATAGCTGTAACACATTCGTAATTGTGACGTTAATGAAACACTTTTCAAGTTAGGCCATATATTATATATTAAGCCTTGAGTTGTTTGGTTAGCAAAAAAAAAAAAAAATAATAATAAAAATAAAAATAAAAAATAGAAAAAAAACTCAGAATTCCACTTGATTTCACCATTTCAAGGAAAGGCAATGCAAACCTTAATACTAGGGTAATGAGAACTTATCTGATCTTATGTCAATCAAAGCAGAATCATGATAAGCAAATAAACTGTCAGGATTCAAACTGAATTAAAAAAAAAAAAACCTGCGGCTTTTCGGTTTCTCTTGATTTTCGTCCCTTAATGTGAATTCAAATATGCTTATTTTTTATTCAAATGAACCCATTTAATCTTATGACATCAGATAAGGTTAGCGACGCTAATGAATATAACACTGCTGATTTCAGAGGTCTACACGAGGCCTCGTATCATCTTCAACACCTTACCGCACTTGCAAGCCGCCTTTGGGAAAGGGACAAAGCTGGCACAGAGCCGGCTTAATGTAAACCAATCAACCAACCAACCGGTCTCATATTAGAGGAAAAAGAGCCATACTCATCTCATATAAATAAAACTTAATAGATCTCAGATTACGTCAATAAGAAGCTTTGTGAACTAAATCAACTTACAAAATGCTTGGTTAATCTGTGATTAGATTAGTATAACAGTCTTAAGAGAACTTCACTGATATCGGATTGGTTTTTTAGAACCTTTATGCACTCAGATTAGGTTGTGAAGAACTTCAATGGTCTGAAGTTAGGTTAGTTAGAATCCAAATGAGCTTAAATCAGGATAACGTGAAGTTCAATTTTATCTACGAGCAGATTTAAAAGAACCTCACTGATTCTGATGGGTTGAAAGGTACCTACTTACATGACCATAAGTCAGATGAACACGAACTTTAATTACCAGGTGTTACACTGTTTTTTTATTTATTGTTAAACACTTAAGAACCTGACTGATCTCAGGCGAATAAAACCATAATTAACAGTAGATTAACGAGAACACGACCAACCCAAGGCTATTAATAACCTGTTCGAGCTTCTCCGGTAAAGTTAATGAGGGTTCAGGCGGTACTCGTGATCGACGTAACACGGTTGGGAATGTTCTTCCCAACATTATGTTAGCCGTATCGAATAAAATAAAATAAAATAGAATATAGAATTTAGGCCGAAGGCCAAGCGGTCGGACCCATGAGGTCATTCAGCGCTGAAACAAAAATTGACAGTAAAAAGGTTCGAAAGGTGTAACAGAAGGGAAACCTTGTTGTAAGGAAAGGGTGGAAAGTAAGACGGAAGAAGGAGAATATGAACGGAGGTGCAGTAAAAGGAATGAAAGGGGGTTGCAGCTAGGGTCCGAAGGGACGCTGCAAAGAACCTTAAGTAATGTCTACAGTGCACCGCGAGGTGCACTGACGGCACTAGCCCCCTACGGGATTATGTTAGTTACATCGAACTTTACTGAATGAATTACTTGTACAACGATGGCTGAATGGTGTTAATAACAAATTACCTAATAAAACAACTTGGACAATAAAAGAGAAGTGTAACTTCAAAAGTTCACGCGAAGATGCAGTGCATTACTACATTAAAACAATTCTTCTTGTATTTTAATACTCTGCTTACGTTCTTATCTATTTATTTATTAAATTGTTAATTTTTTTCTCTTTTCAAAAGGGATCTCATCTTGCCGCATATCCTTTTACCTTCTGTTACTTATCTCTAAGGAACACCATATTCTTTGGAAGCCTGAATTTCAAGTCAGTGGCCCCTGTGGGCTTCTTTCATATGAATGGGATTCAACTTCTGAATAATAATAATAATAATAATAATAATAATAACAATAATAATAATAATAAATGAAGACTTTGACGCAGCATTACGACTAAGCGAACAACACCAATACTTCACACAGAAAGCCAGCTATCGAATACAGAGCGTTCTGAAATTCACACTATCATGTTCCTGCACGAACTCAATCGCATAGCGACCGAAATATCGATTGACTTTCATAATGATCGAGGAATGAGAACGAAAAAACTCGCCCGGGCGTGATAACCACTTATCTTACACTCCCCGTGTTGTAATTTTTGGTTACTCTCAAGGTTATCTACCTCCTCTTTCTCAAAACAGAAAGAAGAGATAGATATACTCCCGAGTTCCTTGAGGATGAGTCGAAGGTTCTTAAACGAATGAAATGGAAGAAGACGGAGAAAAAAGCTTGATATTTCACTTGAACGTAAGAGCCGAGGGTGCACTCTACGGCAGAGAGAGAGAGAGAGAGAGAGAGAGAGAGAGAGAGAGAGAGAGAGAGAGAAGACACATGTGCTAGGTAAATGTAAGGTCTGAGGGTGCACTCTGGGACAGAGAGAGAGAGAGAGAGAGAGAGAGAGAGAGAGAGAGAGAGA
>NC_089767.1:26407008-26419508 GCF_040412425.1 Macrobrachium rosenbergii | reverse complement strand
GATGAGAGATCTTAGAGTGATGTTTTATTAAGAAACGACAGTGGTATTTATATGAACTGCTGACCAATCAGCAGCCAGCAGGTGGCGAAAGACTGTCGGCAAAGCGTGGGAAACTTCCATGGCACAATACCAACCCCCCTTAAAGTTGACCAGGGTGTTGCAGAGGGCATCCTGCTCTTGAAAACTGGACTGCAGGAGTAATGTCGTTGGGTAAATACGCTGGTTTCAGGCAGTCGATGGCGACCCAATCTATTGTGCTATGGATGTCGATGAGAAAGGCTTTCTGCTTGTGGTCGATGACCCAGTAGGGGCCTGTGTAGGGCTGGGTTAAAGGTGGCCAAACAGCATCGGTTCTGATGAACACGTGTGTTGCAGTATGCAGATCCTTTGGGATAAAGGTCTGGTTAGTTGGCTTTTAGGATGGGTGGTAAGGGCCGAATTTTCCGATGGTGGCCCAGAGTCTGATAATGTCGTGTGAGGGGTTATTACCGGGGAAGAATCCACCAGGTATCACAAAAGGATCGCCATACACCATCTCGGCTGCTGACAGGTCAAGGCCCTCTTTGGGTGTGGTCCGAAGGCCAAGGAGGACCCATGGAAGCTGCAAGTACCAGGTTGAGGAGTTGCATCAAGACATTAGGGGTGCTTTCAAGGTGTGGTGGAACCTCTCAACTGTGCCATTGGATTCGGGATGGTAGGCGGTTGTGTCATGCAATTGGGTGCCAAGGAGGTGTTTTAGGGACACCCAGAGGTGCGACGCAAAGGTAGTGCCTCTGTCTGAGGTGATGTGATCGGTTATGCCGAATCTGGACACCCATGATGAGAGGAAAGCACTAGCACACACTGCTGCTGGTGCCCTTTGTCATAGGGGCAGCTTCCGGCCACCTTGTCGAGTGGTTGACCAATTTGAGTAGGTACCGATGTTCTTCAGAGCACGGGAGGGGTCCTACAATGTCGATGTGGACATGGGTGAAATGGCATTGCATTTGATGAAAGGAGCCTAAACCTGAATTTGTGTGATGTTGGATTTTGGAGACCTGGCAGGAGGAACATTCACAGGTCCACGAGTTTGCATCTTTCGATATGCTGTGCCAGATGAAGCGCTTCTTCAGTAGGGTGGCTGTGGATCGTCCTGAAGGGTGTGCCAGACCTTGGATGATGTTGAAGACATGACATCTGAGTGCCTGTGGGACCAATGGGCATGGGTGGCCGGTGCTGATATCACAGAGGATGGTGGTAGGGTTGTTGTCGTTGAGTGGGACGTTGTGCCATTGCAGAGAAGTTAAGGAGGTCTTGCAGGCATTGAGCTCTAGTGACCTGGAAGTAACCTTTGAGACGGTCCACCTCTGAGAAGATTTTTTCGCCATGTAGGAAAGTGGTCACGTCTGATGTTAGGGAGGGGATAGTGGTCAGCCTTGGTGATCTCGTTCAGCCTTCTATAGTCCCTGCATGGGCATAGGATGCCGTCCTTTTTCATTACTATGTGGAGGGAAGATGCCCAAGGAATGGATGCCTTTTGACACAAACCCATCTTCTCCACCTCTGTGAAGGTTTTCTTTGCAGTGGCGAGTTTTTTGGGTGGTACTCATCGGAAAAGGGAGTGTTCGGGAGGGCCCGAGGTTTTAATGTGGTCGAAAATACTGTGCTTGACAGGGATTTGATAAGAGTTTCATAGTTCAGGCTTGAAAACATCTGGGTATGTAGTGAGCAGGTATGCAAAATCGTCTTTGGAATCAGTGATGCGGAGGGCAAGTTCTGCAGGGGCTGCAGCGATGTCGTGGACAGATCGGTGGCATCGATGAGGGTCCTGTTGGCAATGTCCATGAGCAGTTGGTGGTGTGCCAAGAAGTCTGCCCTGAGAAGAGGTATTGAGATGTCTGCAACGATAAACCGCCAGTGGTACTTTCTGTTGCTGAGGTTAAGAGCGAGATGCTTCTGACCGAAGGTAAGGATGGGACAGCTGTTGGCAGCTGTGAGTCGGACGTCAGATGGCTGTGGGCGCTTGGTTGGTTGACTGGACACAGGCAGAAGGGAATAGCAACCCCCTGTGTCGACCAAAAAACGAGTACCTGTGGCGTAATCAAGGATATAAAAAACAGAGATGCTGATAGAGCACGTAGGATTGGATATATCAGGAATATGGTTAGATATGTGTACATTAGTATGGCCCCTGGTTGAGGGATATGCACCTGCTACCGCTATCACAAGTGGCAGTAGCCGTTTCACATGTTTTTTGGCCATGGGCACCCTTGGAGGCAGTTCTTGGTGGCAGGGCTGCATATTCTGTGGTATCAGCAAAGCTGAAACGGTGCCCTTGGGCTTCTGAAGGTGGAATGGGAGGTGGAGGTTTTTCCTGGAAGCTTGCGAGGGTTTGATGATCATGGTGGCCGCCTCTGTGGCATTAAGAAGGTCGTCTGTCGCTGAAGGGTTGGATGTTCCTTGAAGGGTGGCGAAGGCGTGGGGGTGGTGGAGGTTTGCAGCAGTGTGGGTGTCCATCAGATTGTCTTCTAGGGTGGTAAGGGCAGCATCAGGTGTGTCTTCGATGTCGGTTAGTGCTGCCCTTACTGACATTAGCAGGTGCTGCAACCAGAGTGCCTTGAGAATGTCAATGGATCTGGGAGAACAGTCTGCTGCAGGAGGAAGACAGATGAGGGCTCTCATCTCGAGAGGGGCAGCGAATGGGCATTGATCACCCAAGGGTTGCTGTGCCATGTTGAAGATCTGTTGTACACGAGCGGCTGGGGGTGGCGTGAATCTATCCACTAGGACCTTCTTCAGGTCTTCGTACTGCACGACGTCAGTGCCCCTAGCGTCCAGCCACTTTGTCAGTTGGGGAAAGAGGTGGTCTGGCAGGGCGGCGAGGACGTAATCTGCCTTGGACGACGAGGACCATACACCCCTAATTCGAAGCGTGACTTCGGCCCGACAGAACCAAGTGTAGGCACTAGTCGGTGTGCAAGTTGGAAGCTGGAATTTGGTGATGGTATTGGAAGGAGCGGCAGAAGGGGAAGGCGATGTGTCTCCATCGGACATCTTTGTTGGGTGTTGGTGCGGAAGGGTCACCACTTTAGCGGGAATGATTAAGACGAGAGATCTTACAGTGATGATTTATTAACAAACGACAGTGGTATTTATATGAATTGCTGACCAATCGGCGGCCAGGAAATTTACGTAGTAACTAACAGACTAATAGTGCCCACGCATTTGATTTTAAACTCTATGTCTTCTGAATATATGAAAACCAGGTGTGTCGCGGAAGTGCTGCTATCCTGCTGGCTTGATTTGTTGCTACGGAGCGAGATGTGGGAAGCCGCGGTCCGCGATCTAGGTGCGATGCAGGTGTCACGCAGGTGGCGACAGACTGTCAGGGAATCGTGGGAAACTTCCGTGGCACGGGCTCAAAGATTTCATTTTTCGAACCCGGGTTGATCTCCGTAAGAGGAATATATCTGGACGTTTCCATCAATACCCTTACTTTGATTTGTAAAAATAAATACAAAACATCCGACCAATCATCTTATTACTCATTGTTAACTTGTAAGAGGACGAAAAATCCAGGATGTGTCTGATATAATTTTACCCGGTTTTTTCTTTATCGTATAAAATAAATTACTGCTAAGGTTACTACTTGTGAATGGTGATGGTGATAGAAAGCACATAAAGAAAATACATTCAAAGAATAAATTATCCTGCAAAAACGCGGCAAGTATATTAAAAAAATATAAATGCAATGAGATTTAGAGTTTTAGACAATCTCATTTACGCAATGCCACAGACCTTATAGCAAAGAAGCTTTGTCGCCTAGTAATTTGTCCTGCTGCATGTTGATGCGGATCGATTTTTTATCTCCAAGCACTTGAATTTTAACAGATCCCTGTGCAAGATTTTTCATAAAGTCTTTTATTTCAAACTCCAAATTTTAAGCGATATTCGTGAATGAAGGGAAGTGTTATGTCTCTTAGGGTTCATCAAAACATGAATACTTTGTTTATAAATTGTGATAATTTCAGTCTAATAGTCAAATGTATTAATATACATTATTAATAATTTTCTGAAGAAATAAATGAGAGAGAGAGAGAGAGAGAGAGAGAGAGAGAGAGAGAGAGAGAGAGAGAGAGAGAGAGAGAGTTCAAAGCTTTGCTAAGACAACTGATATATATATATATATATATATATATAGATATATATATATATTATATATACAGTATATATATATATATATATATATATATATATATAACAAATATATATATATATATATATATATATATATATATATATATATATATATATATATATATATATATATATATATATACATATATATATATATATATATATATATATATATATATATATATATATATATGTATATATGTGCATGTGTGTGTATAAGAGAATATTCTCGCTATAATGGTACGCTGTTCTTAAATGTAAGTTTTTTATTCATCCACAAAACCCAACACCTACTAAATTTCAGTTCCCATCACCCCACCCCCCCACCGCTAAACATATAATTACCGAATTCCTTATCTTCCATTATTCCCTACGGTGAATAATGTCAGACAGAGTCGAGACGGCAAGTCCCGACTACAGTGGTAATGGAGGTTGGTCCTTAGGTGAACCGTGGACGGAGGCAGTCTGAACTACGAATGAATTACCCACAGTCTCTCGTTGTTGGACTGAAGCAAATATGGATACACATATATACACATATACACACATCACACATACACATACACACACATAAGTAATAATAATTTGCCCTTAATTTAACATATGGTATTTCTATGCCTTAAAATATCAGGTCAGTTTATACTGGGAATAAATTAAAACCATAATGCATCTGCTCTCGTCATATATATATACATACATATATATACACATAGATATAATATACATATATTTTCATAAAGTCTATATATTATGTGTGCAAACAAGTTCACATTTGTAATGCAGTAAAGTAGTGCTGCAAAATATTTTCACAGCATTACTTTCCTAATCAATAATAATAATAATAATAAAAATAATAATAATAATAATAATAATAATAATAATAATCAATTTAAAATGGAAAGCTTTAAATAACTTATGGCTCCGCGTTATGTTGCCCAGAACAGAGAGAGAGAGAGAGAGAGAGAGAGAGAGAGAGAGAGAGAGAGAGAGAGTGTGCACATCATTAAGGCTTATAATATTGTGTTTACAACGACCCCATACCAATGACTCACATAGATACCAGTATCTGAAAAGCAAGATCATCCTTATTCTTACGCAAATAAATTGGTATCAATTTGATAATCAGTGATTACGTGTTCGGATGATTCCTTGAGAAACTAACTCTTTACAGATGTTTATAACTGTGGGACTGATTACTCCCGAAGAGAACTAATCATTCTTCTTAATTATATCTAGACTACAGGACGATTATCACAATGACGAAAGTGACAACGGTAGTTAAAGAACGTGTTCAATCAGTGTTCAGGTGATACGGGGATTGGCACTACGCCAAACGGAAGACGTCACGTGTATTTTTATTATGAATGACAGGCGCGAAGGAGGATTAAATTGGAGGCGACAGAGTGGTGGAGAGGAATCACCGTTATTAGGACCACTACTTCCCTGTAGGTAAGAGTCGCATATTTTATCAGATGCTTGTAATAATTTTGAGCGTCCATGAACGCGCCGGGATACCAGTCGGTGCTTGGATCCAAGCTGATTAGGAATATAAAATTTAGGCCAAGGGCCAAGCGCTGATACCTACGACGTCATTCAGCCCCGAAAGGGAAACTGGATGTTAGAAGGTTAGAAAGGTGTAACAGGAGGAAAACCTCGCAGCTGCACTACGAATCAATTGTTAGGAGGGCGTGGAAAGTCAGATGCAAGAAAGAGAATATGAATGGAGCTACAGTAAAAGGAATGAAAGAGGTTGCAGCTAGGGGCCAAAGGGACCCTGCAGAGAGCCTCAAGTAACGCCTACAGCGCACCGCATGAGGTGCACTGACGGCACTACCCACTACGGAGCTAAACTGATCAGGAAATGCATCAGGGTCAAACTTTCTTCTTTCTCTAAATCTTCAGCTGAAATCCTTATGGACAGAGTTAAAGGGAAAGCAGCCTGCGGACTAAGACAAATCATAGGAAAAGGTGATAAATAAATAACTATGAGGGAATAGGAAATAAAACCGAGACACCTGGAATTCAGAAGAAGTCAGCAAAAAGTAGGAATGAATTTGCTCCTCGCTCAAGCATTTGTAGATCAGAAGATTCCACAACAATACCTGGCAAACTATTCCACAATTTAGTTGCAGCCAAGATAAAACTCTTGGCAACACTGATAAAGTATATTAAGTGATCCGTACATGAGGCACAGTATGCAAAAAGAAAAATAATATATATGAAAATAAACAAACGTAAAGAAGAGGACAAAACAAATTACTCAGCTACGGTGTGTCATTTACATAATGATGTTTGTTCACTGAGCAATGATACAAGAGTTCTTGCAGTGCAAGCCACAAAATCACCTACATGGTAAAAACATTTGCTCTTGAAGCAAGTGGGTCCTGCGCAAAACAAGTAAAAAATGCGCCGAAGAAACTTCGGCACAATCGAGTTTTCTGTACAGCATAATTATAAACAAGGCCACCGAAAACAGATCGATCTTCCGGTGGTCTCGGTATAATGCTGTATGAGCCGCGGCCCTTGAAACTTCAAACACGGCCCGGTGGTGGCCTGTCCTGTATCCATGCCATAACCACGATTATTGCTAACTTTAACCTCAAATAAAATAAAAACTACTGAGGCTGGAGGGCTGCAATTTGGTATGTTTGATGATTGGAGGGTGGATGATCAACATACCAATCTGCAGCCCTTTAGCCTCTGTAGTTTTTAAGACCTGAGGGCGGAGAGAAAAAGTGCAGACGGACAGACAAAGCCGGCACAATAGTTTTCTTTTGCAGAAAACTAACAAGGAGCTTCCTAGCCCATACCCTCTCGCTTAACCTTGGCGTTCCTGGTAAAGACTACGACCTTTGAACTGATCTTGAGGGAACGTCGGCTGAACTATATCAGCGCAGCAGTTTCCAAGCTAATTCTCCAGATGCTCAGTGCTTTTCTCTCAGGGTTCTTAAATTTTTAAAATGCTCAGTCAAATGGATTCCTAATACCCGCTTTCTTCTAACAACTTCTTCCTCCGAAAAACTGGACTATTCTTTCCATGGCAAGCTGATGTTGCCCATCCGAACTTTCTCTTTACATGATTTCACTACAGTTTTACTTTCAAAATATGTACACTATTTATTTTTTGCATTTTTACAAGAAGACGATCATATTTTTATTTACATATTTTGAAGATTTTCTTCAATCAAAGTAACTTACATAGAATGATCATTCATTAACCTAAACTTGTATCTCCAGGAAACCTGTTCGTCCGCCCAGG
Source organism: Macrobrachium rosenbergii (assembly GCF_040412425.1). Taxonomy (NCBI): domain Eukaryota; kingdom Metazoa; phylum Arthropoda; class Malacostraca; order Decapoda; family Palaemonidae; genus Macrobrachium; species Macrobrachium rosenbergii. Next base: position 26,412,073 of record NC_089767.1, on the reverse strand, counting down.
GTGGGGGCGGTGTAGGTAGGGGATCGGGAGAGTAGGGGAGACATGGCACATCCACCCTCCTCCTGCAAAACCTGTTTTTCCGCCTCAAATGGGGGCGGGATAGGTAGGGGATCGGGAGGGTAGGGGAGACATGATACATCCACCCTTCTCCTGCAAACGTGTTTGTCCGCCCAGGGTGGATGCAGGGTCGGTAGGGGATTGGGAAGGTCAGGGGAGACATAACACATCCACCCTCCTCCTGCAAACCTGTTTGTCCTCCCCGGGTGGGGGCGAGCTAGGTAGGGGATCGGGAGGGTAGGGGAGACACGACGGGCAGCGCCGGGTTCCAGCACAGCGCGGTGAGCGCCATCAAGCTCATTCTAAAATAATTTCGTTCATTAGCTTCATCCGGTAACAGTTTCATCTTCCTCAAATGTTTACTGGCCTTTTTCTCGTTCCTTCTTAAATTTGAAATATTCATTTATATCTTTTCATCTGTACTTCAGCTAATCATAATTACCACCAGCTTGGTTATACATTTCTTGACAATTTGAATGAGCATTATGTCCGGCCGATTCAGGATTGCAAAGCTTCTTCATCTTAAAAAATATTACAGAGCATAAATAAATTTAAAATTCCAAAGAATTCTTTTTGTATTAAAAGTTAAAAAATATTCAAAGAAAAATTCCTGGAATCATAATCGTTCAGATCACAGAATATTCCGTAAGGAATACAATCCTTCAAATCCTAAACGAAAGCCTCAGGGCATTAAATTATTTAAATATGAGCCGGGATCCCATATAAAACTTTGGATATACAAAAGGATGAAGAGAAACGTTCACAAACACTATAAATCACGCTGACCATGCAAAAAAAAAAAAAAAATAATAATAATAATAATAATAATTACAAGCAAAACTTGTAACCGAGACAAAAATCAAAACTAAAGCAGAAAGCAAAAATAAAAGTCAAGGAAAAGGCAATAATCGGGATCAAGGAGTCGAGTAACCTTTCCCTACAACAACAGAGAGGAAAAAAAAAAAAAAAAAAAAAAAAACAACGGAGAACCTGATCTCGAGAAATGGGAAACAGCTGCATGTTTTACAGTGTAAAACATAACCTGATCTTGGTCAGGCATACTTTCACGCACATGAATCATATGCAAGCCGGGAGTAAAAACCTGTAGAACATCGAGAAAAACCAAATAAAATCCTTATGCACAAATAATCAGAGCAAAAGCCCTCTATGAAGGAACATGTTCAAAGTTGCGCGTTGCACTTGAAGTAAAAAAAAAACAACTCCAGAGAAAACAACTCCAGAGAAGACGCAGACAGCCGAACAACAGACAGAAGGGGATTTCTACGGAGCGGGGCTATAATGAGAGTAGAAGAGAGGAGAGGGGATAGATGTTGCAACGCAAGTATGGAATAAAGGTAAGTATGGAACGGGGGGGCAATCGAGGAGAAATGAGATGGCGGGGAAATGGCACGTAGTTGCGTACCTCCAGGAAGAACGTTTTCATCGGCAGGGGAAAAACGACTTTGAAATACAGATTGATGTGAAGCCCAATGAGGAAAAAGTATAGGGGCGCGCAGAGCGAGAATGGCGGTAAATATAGGGGTGCGAGAGGCGTCGATGCGAACTAACAGTCGGTATCAGAGGTAGGGGAATTAGGTTAGGGCGACTTCCTGAAAGCGATACCCAGACTGGTCTGAGATCTAGAAATAGAATGATAATGGTTTTTGGACGCACGGACACACTTAGGCACATACGAGTTACAGTGCGGCGGGTGTGCAATTATCCTGCATTGAGTACTGTTGTTAAGTAACTAGGACGACGAATTCTGATTGACGACCCGCCTGACGGAAAGGATCTAAATTTGTAAAAAGTTTTGTGCGCCTTCGGGCCGCTTCTTACGTAAACGATCAAGCGGGGGACCCTCGACAAACTACGACATTTCTCGGACGTTACGTAATGAACGTGCAGCTGATTCGTAATAATAATAATAATAATAATAATAATAATAATAATAATAATAATAATAATAATAATAATAATAATAATAAATAAATAAATAAAAATGACAAGAAGCCAATACACATCACCTACACTGCGCCTGTCTTTATATATATATATATATATATATATATATATATATATATATATATATATATATATATATATATATATATATATATATATATATATATATATGGACGCAACCTGTTCCCTATACAGTTGCACGCAGGGAAGTACTATACGTATAAGAATAGGCTAAAGAACTGAAAATCTTAGCAATGTGTCAACTGAAGATTTCGTATAATTAAATACCAACACCCATAGCCACATAAATTTATATATTGGTAAAGAGAGTACACACACACACACACACACACACACACACACACACATATATATATATATATATAAGGATATACCTAACGCGGCCACTATATATAAAAATATGCTTAGACAAAGTACAGAACAAGAAAATATATGCTTGTCACGTTGGTGAAAGAAAAAGGCTCTAGGCTCCTCAGTGTCGACCCTGAGTTACTGAGTGGAATGAGTGAAGAAGAGAAAGGTCTAGGAGATGGCTATCTTTAACCTTCATTTCTTTCAAGTTCAGTTTGAACATAGATTTTAAATTTAAACATTCGGGTGTAAAAGGGCTGTAAAAGGACTGCATTTGCAAAAGCTTAAATTATACCTGCACAAAAAGTGATAAAACTCTCTATTTTCAAAAGAAGCACGCGAGAGAAAATGCTTCTCCTGAAAGACATATGTATCTTAGAGATTTATGTTGAGTATAAGTTTGACAAAAGTAAATCATTACTCATACTCAACATAAATCATGTAGTGTATCTTGACACTTGAAACACCAACTAAGTAGAATAATGAAGAATCAATGCACAGTGGCTCTCTCAAAAAAAAAAATCAATCTTATCTGGATTTATAATGAAACTGTGAGTACAGTAAAAGTTAAGTATACCTTAGTTTAACCAGGCCATTGAGCTGATTAACAGCTCTCCTAGAGATGGCTGGCCCGAAGGATTAGACTTATTTTACGTGGCTAAGAACCAATTGGTTACCTAGCAACGGGCCCTAGAGCTTATTGTGGAATCCGAACCATATTATACCGAGAAATGAATTTCTCTCACCAGAAATAAATTCCTCTAATTCTTCATTGGCCGGGCGGAGACTCGCACTCGGGCCTAGCAGAGTGCTAGCCGAGAATTCTACCGGTTCTTCCAACAAGGAACTGTGAGTACAGTAACTTGCCAGTTAGATAATCTTACGTAATTCAGTGGCCTCCAATATCTTTAACAATAACTGTAATTTGTGTATTCAATACACACAGCGTTTTTGCCATGGACAGTCATTTTATATAGAAATCTCAATTCTTAGCGGCAAGCAAATTAGGAATGGAACACCAAGGTAATGATCAAAAGAATATAAAAACACAAGTTACTCAAAAATTAACAGAAAATTTGAAAAACTTGACAATAAAAACTCAAAACAAAGCAAAAATAAAAGCAAAATAAAAGAAAAAAAAGAAGCAAAAAGTTAAATAATTCAAAGGAAACCAAATGAAAAACGAAATCATACAATGAGACGTAATGCAACTTCAAAACTCAAACGCCAAGGACAATCACAATTCTTTGCGTTGCGTCCTGTAATTCAGAGAGAATTACTCTACTGCGTTAAATTACAGACCACAGATCGGTCATGAATGCAAAGAATGAAAAACGCAAAGTATAATTCAGCAACACATGAACACAAGGAGTTATTTCGGCATGTTTGACATTCATTTAAGCAACGAGCAGCGTTAAAACTAAGTCATATTTCTGAGATATTACGTTAAATCCACAATTGAAACTTAGTTTCCTAGCTGTTTTTAGCTCTTACAAACTTCTAAGCCACTTCTCTTGGCTATAATTTGTTCTTGTTTTCAATTTAAAAATTCTAACTGATTTTGTAACTACACACAATTTATAAGACTCGTTCAAGACATAGAGTAAGATTTTGACATGGCACACAAATATACTATTTAACATTAACGAACTTTAAGACACTGATCCTCTCTCCAACCTCTTAAAAAATGGTTCGATAATGGCTTGTAATTATTAACTGAGTAAATACAATACGGCTTCCTCCCAATCTACGAAAGAACATGAATTTAGAAAAGAACACCTTCCACAATGAAAAACGATTTTGAACAATAGTACTGTACTAGGACTCAAGTTATAATGACAATGACTAAGTACCCAATCAATATCAATTAATATTAATTACCTGCAATTTCACTAACATTGCTTTTTGTGAACCCAGGCCACTTACACCTTTATAACCAAAGATTTGTTTTCCCATATTTAAGCATGGGGTGATCATCCCAAACAGATGATTGTGAATTTTTCTTTCATAATTAACAGCAGGTTCCAATAGCTGCTTTTGGTGTAACACTGATGTAGCAATCCAGTTGTAGGGTTTAGCAGTGAAAGCCGGGCATAAGAGTATGTGGGTAAGGGCAGGAAGGCGCCTCACATTTTAATGAATGCTGGTCTGGACATTCAGGTATAGCTCTACTGCTGAAATCAGGCAGGAGTACTGGAGTGCTTCCTTAGTTACATCTAGTTAGGAGGGCACACGAAGCTAAAGGTACTGGCGCATCCAAGTCACTACCACAGTCCTTGGACAGACGTCGCTGCCAGGGAGGACTTTCATTCACCCAGCAAATGGAAAGTCACCCAGAGCTTCAGTAAGGGATCTGACAGGAGGTGGACCTCCGTGCGTTTGCTGGGTCATTGGTACTCGACAGGTCAGGGTTGTGACTTGTGACTAGAAGTGGTTTTTAAATAGAGGATGACTTTCATGCATTTGCTAAGTCACTGGTACTCGACAGGTCAGGGTTGTGACTTGTGACTAGAAGTGGTTTTTAAATAGAGGATGACTTTCATGCATTTGCTAAGTCACTGGTACTCGACAGGTCAGGGTTGTGACATGTGACTAGAAGTGGTTTTTAAATAGAGGATGACTTTCATGCATTTGCTAAGTCACTGGTACTCGACAGATCAGGGTTGTGACT
>NC_089767.1:26387008-26402008 GCF_040412425.1 Macrobrachium rosenbergii | reverse complement strand
CAGTCGCTCCGGCAATGCATTAATTCTTCCACTTGCAGTAACTCATAAAAGTAACTCATAAAAAAAACAGGCTCTGGTGCCACCATTTCTTTACGAAAAAAAATTTATATAAATATACATAATGCATATACCATATATATATAAATATTTATATATATATAATGTATATATACAATATATATATATATATATATATGTATATATGTATATATACATATATGTCTAAATATAAATAAATATATATATATATACTATATATATATGTATATATATATATATATATATATATATATATATATATATATATATATATATATATATATATATATATATATATATATATATACAGGATCTCACGTTCCAAGATAAGTACATAAATGAACTTCAATGCTACTCGCGATGTGCCACTTGCATCTTCGTATCTTTCCTACTACTGTATTTTCATTCTGAGGATCGCTGATTGAATAAAAATCTTGTTATCTGATCATCAGCAAATATGAAGACATTACTAGTAATTTGGAATATTAACGTAAATCATGAAGATATAAAAACACCGTTTTTGTCGCTTTAGTTCCGTTTCTTTTTCTCTCCCCTCCCCTTGAGTGACTAAATATCAAACATGTTTTTCTCAGAACATACGTGCATTCTCTCTCTCTCTCTCTCTCTCTCTCTCTCTCTGGCAACTTCTTTTAAATGCATGCATATATCTGTCGATTTTAGATAACCCCCCCCTCTCTCTCTCGCTCTCTCTCTGGCAACTTGTTTCAAATGCACGCATACATCTGTCGATTTTCGATACCTCTCTCTCTCTCTCTCTCTCTTTGTTTCAAATGCATACATACATCTGCCGATTTTCGATACCCCTCTCTCTCTCTCTCTCTTTGTTTCAAATGCATGCATACATCTGTCGATTTTCGATACCTCTCTCTCTCACTCTCTCTCCCTCTCTTTGTTTCAAATGCATCCATACATCTGTCGATTTTCGATACCTACCTCTCTCTCTCTCTCTCTCTCTCTCTCTCTCTCTCTCTTTGTTTCAAATGCATACATACATCTCTCGAATTTAGATACTTTCTAGTAAAGTCGACTAAACCATTACGCACATTGTTGTCTTAGCGCTTTAGTGAAATGTACCCGCATCTGAATGCATGCATGAGGCGAACTCGACTCGTAAGCCGTATTCTTAGAAGGACGCTTTAATGTACAGTACTCTGGCTGGAACTTCTTTGCGTTGGTTCGAAATCCTGCAACGGCAGGTGAAAGATTCTTTGTTCATATTCCACTCGGGTGCAGGACTGCAGTGACAGCTTTACTTAGAAGAGGGCGGGGCAGTCCAGAAGTTAAGACATCGTGGCTATTAAAGCCTATATTTGAAATAGTGACCAATGGATTCTCTCTCTCTCTCTCGCCATCTTTTTCTCCTTTATATATATGCATATATATATATATATATATATATATATATATATATATATATATATATATATATATATATATATATATAAGTATGTTTTTAATGTATGTATACATATTACGTGTGTGTATGTATGTGCTTATTTATATTATATTACAGTTTTGATTCACATTAAACCTTAATATCCCAATTTCCCAGCAATTTGTCACTCGTACATTCAAGGCTTTTTGTCTGGAGGATTCGACTCTCTTCATGCACAGTGAGTTCTATAAGTTCTTTAGGCTCCGTATATTAGCATAATGGAGAAAAAAGCCTAAGTAAATGAAAGATGTATACAGTATTCTTGTACGACAGGGCACATAATGCCGTCAGATTCAGTAGTTCGCCGATGCTCACTCACTCTTGAATTTGAAATTACCAATATTCTCTAAAACTGAAAAGGCACTAACGTCATCATTTTAAATGTTACATGAATATTATTTCAATTTTTCCCGATTACATCCAAGAGCAAAGGAACTAGACGATCAAAATTACGGTTAAACTAAAATAAAAATCAAAAGTGATTACTGAACAGCAGAGCAGGCTGTGCAGGCTACGGTAAACCTCGATTACCAAATCTATGAGGACTAAAACAGCAAAGGAACAAGATAAAGAACGACACAGAAAATACTGAATAAAGATGACAGACTTTTTCTCATAACAGATGTAATCAAGCAAAAACAGGATACGGGTTACAGGAGTTTGCCAAAGTACCATCTGGTGCAATAAAGAGCTATTCTCACAAGGAAAAGAAACGTAAGCGTCTACGTCTAACAAGAGCAGTTTGTTAAGAACTGAACTCTCATGAATGGAAAAACAGTAAAATAGTAAAAGTAAGTATACCTTACTTTAACCAGACCACTGGGCTGAAACACAGCTCTCGTAGGGCTGGCCCGAAGGATTAGATTTATTTTACGTGGCTAAGAACCAATTGGTTATACCTAGCAAGGGGACCTACAGCTTACTGTGGAATCCGTACCACATTATAGCGAGAAATGAATTTCTATCACCAGAAATAAATTCCTCTAATTCTTCATTGGCCGGTCGGAGATTCGAACGCGGGGCCAGCAGAGTGCTAGCTGAGAACGGTACCCACCCTCCCAATGAGGAACTAGTAGCCTCGCGAACTGAGGTAAATGGACAATAAACAGTTGTGAGGACATTTTTACAATCAGGGATTTGGAATCGAAGTGCTTTAAGCAAAATTAAATTCTTTCTCACGGCTCCCAGAAAAAGTGGGTTCTTCGCCAGTGTCTCCAGCAAAATTAAGTTCTTTCTTTCAGCTCCAAGCAAAATTAAGTTCTTTGTCCAAGCTAAGCTAGGTTTTTCTTTAATCTTTCAACAAAATTATGTGCTTCTCCAAGCTCCAAACAAAATTAGGTTATTTCTCCAAGCGTCAAGCAAAAATAGGAGCTTACTTCAAGCACCAAGCCAGTTCTCCCGGCTCCAAGCTAAAGTTCCATTCCAAATTCTCTAAGTTCCAAGCAAAATTACGCTCTCTTCGAAATTTCGAGCAAAATTAGTTTCTTTCTCATGCTTCAAACAAAATTAGGTTAAAAAAAAAGTATATCTTAGTTTAACCAGACCACTGAGCTGATTAACAGCTCTCCTAGAGAGGGCTGGCCTGGAAAATTAGATTTATTTTACATGGCTAAGAACCAACTGGTTACCTAGCAACGGGACCTACAGCTTATTGTGGAATCCGAACCATATTATGACGAGAAATGAATTTCTATCACCAGAAATACATTCCTCTAATTCTTCATTGGCCGGTCGGCAAACGCTGGAATTAGGGCTCTACCCACCCCTCAATGAAGAAACCTCCAGAATTAGGGTCTAGTCCAAGTTACAAGAAAAATTAGGTTCTTTCTCCATACTTCGAGCAAAATTAGGTTCTGCTCCAAGTAAAATCTTTCTAAAAATTAAGTTCTCCAAGTTGTGAGGAAGTTACGAACTGAATACAGGCAATCATAAATACTGAAAAGGTAAAAAAAAAAAAAAAAAATAATGATGGAAGAGTACAATGAAGCCAGACATGAACTGATCTCAATTCAAATAAGGCATAAGATAAAATTCGCCACATCAAAGACCTTTCCTGCATTCTTTAACGTGCTGAGCCTCTCAGTGACTGGAACAGTGAGTCATGCATCCAAAGGGCTTCTTGATTAACATGGATCCTGAACCATGACCCATCAAAATTGAATATCTTATGCCCCAGAGAGAGAGAGAGAGAGAGAGAGAGAGAGAGAGAGAGAGAGAGAGAGAGAGAGAGAGAGATCATGAATGGAATCAAGGAGTATATGGATTTTCAGTTAATTTTACGTTGACATACTTATCAGTTACTGGATAAGAGCAATGCATGCCGAAGCGTGTTATTATCAATAACCTACTGATAAATATTCTGATGGATGCCCAAGAGTGAAATGAACATCTGAGGTTGGTTTGGCTGATAAAAATGAACCTCTAACTTTGCAAAGAATCTGTGCCAAGAACCCTTGCAAAGAAAAATTATTTGAACCTTAACTTTGTAAAGATATGTTCTTGGATCCTTCAATTTTGCAAAGAACGATTTTTGGATCCTTCAGCTTTGCAAAGAAAAGAAAAATACTTGGAACATTCAACTTTGCAAAGAAAACAAAAATACTTGGAACATTCAACTTTGCAAAGAAAGGTTACTGGAAGCTTTAACTTTACAAAGAAAGTTTCTTGGATTCTTCAACTTTGCAAGGGATTCTTAGAAACTTTAATTTCCAAAGAAATGTTACTAGAGGCGTTAACTTTGCAAAGAAAGATTCTTGGAACCTTTAACTTTGCAAAGAAAGTTTCTTGGATTCTTCAACTTTGCAAGGGATTCTTGGAACCATTAACTTTCCAAAGAAATGTTACTAGAGGCATTAACTTTGCAAAGAAAGATTCTTGGAAGCTCTAACTTTGCAAAGAAAGATTACTGGAAGCTTTAACTTTGCAAAGAAAGTTTCTTGGATTCTTCAACTTTGCAAGGTATTCTTGGAACCTTTAACTTTCCAAGGGATTCTTGGAACCTTTAACTTTCCAAAGAAATGTTACTGGAAGCATTAACTTTGCAAAGAAAGATTCTTGGAACCTTTAACTTTGCAAAGAAAGATTCTTGGAACATTTAAATTTGAAAAATAAGGTTGCTGGAATCTTTCACTTTGCAAAGAAAAGTTACTGGAAGCTTTAACTTTGCAAAGAAAGTTGTTGGAAGCTCTAGTTTTGCAAAGAAAGGTTAGTGAAACATTTAACTGTGTAACAAAAGAATGTTAGAACCTTTAATTTTGCAAAGAACGGTTATTGGAACCTTTAACTTTGCAAAGAAAGATTCTTGGAACATTTAACTTTGCAAAGAAAAGATTGGGAACATTCAACTTTAGAAAAAAGATTCTAGGAACCTTTAACTTTGCAAAGAAAGGTTCTTGGAACCTTAAAATTTGCAAAGAAAAGTTCTTGGAACCTTTAAATTTGCAAATCAAGATTCTTGGAACCTTTAACTTTGCAAAGAATGATTCTTGGAACATTTAACTTTGTAAAGAAAGATTCTTGGAACCTTTAACTTTACAAAGAAAGATTCTTGGAACTTTTCACTTAACAACGAACGATTCTTGGAACCTTTAACTTTGAAAAGAAAGGTTCTTGGACCCTTTAAATTTACAGAGAAAGGTTCTTGGAAACTTTAAATTTGCAAAGAAAGATTCTTGGAACCTGTAACTTTGCAAAGAAAGGTTCTTGGAACCTTTAACTTTGCAAAGATAGGTTCTTGGAACCTTTAACTTTGCAAAGAAAGATTCTTGGAACCTTTAACTTTGAAAAGGAAGGTTCTTGGATCCTTTAACTTTGAAAAGGAAGGCTCTGGGAACCTTTAACTTTGCAAAGAAGGATTCTTGGAATCTTTAACTTTGCAAAGAATGGTTCTTGGAACCTTTAACTTTGCAAAGAAAGGTTCTTGGAACCCTTAACTTTGCAAAGAAAGATTCTTGGCATCATTATCTTTGCAAAAACGATTCTTAAAGTCTTTCGTTTTGCTAAGAAATATCCTTGGAACCTTTTGCTTTTCGAAGAAAGATTCCTGCAACCTTTTGCTTTGCGAAGAAAGATTCTTGGGACTTTTCATTTTACAAAAAAAAGATTCTTGGAACCTTAAACCTTAGCAAAAAAGATTCTTGGAACCTTTGGCTTTGCGAAGAAAAATTCTCGAGACCTATAACTTTGCAAAGAAAGGGTGTTGGAACCTTTAACTTTGCAAAGAAAGCCTCTTGCTCACTATCTCTGTTTAGTGGGCAAAAACAGTCGTGTATTCTTAATTTTAAAATAGTAGTGGCTACCTACGAACATAAATAAAATTCTCTAAGGCTTTTAAAAGGAGAATTACGAATCACGAAATAGTTGTGGGTATTTACGAAAACAAATTAAATTCCCTAAGATTCATAAAAGAAGAATTACGAATATGTTCGTATGGAAAGCTTCCATAGCCCACTTTTTACTGGGAACAGCATTGATTTCTAGTTTCGTGACCTGTATCGATCCCGGGTTGCTTGTACTAGAGGAATGGCCGTGCGTTTGAGGAGGAGTGCGCTGAGCTACTCCAGTGCAAACACGGATTTTCTTTCACGCAACTTGTAAACATAATTATTAAAATCAATGTCTTCATAACACGTACACTACAGCACTCATTTATTAACTAACTCAAAGCCATTGTATCTTCCTGTTTATAGATGATCACTGGCACACCCAAACCACAGCAACGTCGTAACGTTTGAATTTCGTGGAAATGTGAAGGTTTTAGCAGTGCTGTTTTTTTCTTCTTCTTTAGTGGTGTAACAGACTGAGGAAGAAAACGGGAGCGTATATTTCTGGGAACACACGATATCTGAATGGCGCTTTCGTTCGCTCTCGAGTTTCCAAATAGCATTAACTGCTATTTTCCGTTTTCACGAAATTTCTAGCAAAACCTTCAAATACTGAGGGGGAATTGTTTGAAGGTTTGTCAAAACAGACATTGAGAATTATAGCTGAGCGGCGTGGTAAGCTCACGATGTGGTATGTTTGGTGCCAAGGAAGCGACGAGAACCTACTACGCTTTAGAAAACGCAAGTGGTATGTTGATAACTCGATAACAGCATCTCCCAAACAAGTTGGGAAGGTGACGCAACATTTAATTTCCTCCGTTTGCCTTAAAAGATTTACAGTACAATGAGAAAAGACAGACAAACTGACCAATAACGTACTTGAGGGGAAAACAGGTGAAAGGAGCGTCTACCGTCAACGCCGCCATGCCACAGTGAGTTAATTGCGCATAGGTTAATGGTAAATTCTCAGACGTCGTAGGTGTTTTCCTCACTTGGGGGCGAGGAGAGGGGAGATAACAGGGGGGGGGGGTTACGCGTGGGTAAGAGATGGGGGAGTGGGGTTACGCACGGGTGATAGGGAGGAGGAGGAGGACATTTGATGAGTATGTATGTGGGAGAGGGGGAGCTTATTTTCTCTCTAGGCCATTATAAAGGCTCGAGAGTTTTTTTTTTTTTTTGATCGAAAGGGTAAAGTAACACACTATAACATTACTAGGAAAAACACAAAGGTTATAAAATATATCTCTTAAAATCAAACCTCGCAACTCCCATAGCAAAAGATCAGTAAATATCAAACTAAAGACAAAAAAAATCTACTTCTATTCCTAATGCTGGCGGTGGAATTAAATCTGTACTTACTTGCTTCCCCATCTCTCTCTCTCTCTTACTTGCTCTCTTTCTCTCTAGGAGAGGGCGGGATAACAAGACGACTACTCGATCAATAAACGGAGTTGCATCATACATCTGGCAGCGGTGTCCATTCACTACCCTCGTCCTGCGTAAAATAGTAAACATATTATCAGTACGTTATTAATGCAACGTACATAAGCAGAAAAATGCTTCTGAAAGGTAGTATCGTTGATATGAAGTTATTTGCCTCAAAAATACTAAATAGTAAGGACTGAGATACAAATAAATGTCAAAACAGGATTACAAAACAGCAAGGTTCGGTTAGAAAGCTTTATCTCTTGTTTTACGTCACAGAGCGTTGCTACAATACACTAGAGGAAAATGACAAAATAATTCAATTGATAAGAGAACCGAGGGACGGAATTATTGCCTTTTCAAATGATACCATGCCAAGGACATACACGATTAACCTTTAGACCCCACTACGACATCACAAGTAGGTCACGATTGATTCGCCCTCATATAGGCCTAAGTATACAGATAGCCCTGCTTCTTTTTTCTTTGCCCCAGTACCTTGCGCATTAAATCCTTCTCTCTCTCTCTCTCTCTCTCTCTCTCTCTCTCTCTCTCTCTCTCTCTGGTCTGTGCATAATAGGACATTGCGGAGAAGTTATAAAACGCATCTGACGAAGTTTGCCGGGCAAATTTCTTACATTTTGGTGCATTCTTTTCAGATAACGACATAGTCATCGACATAGACCTATAAGAGAATATAAAAAATACATCAGTTAAAGGAACAGAAGTACAGTAAACAAGAAAACGTCTGCTGTAAGTAGAAGAAGCTTCCTGATATTCAAGACAATACAAAAAGAAGAAGAAGAAGAAGAAGAAGAAGAAGAACTCACGTAAGAAGTGTGGCACGCGTCCCCAGGTTAACGACCCCTCCCGCCTCTTCCCAAGGTCCATTCCCTTCTACTCCCCCCCCCCACAAAGGCCTCCCTAAATCCAATCTTCACTCCCCTCACACTCATGCTGGATGCGGTCGTGTACTCTACCGTGTGTGGTGGAGTTGATATTATTAGGTCAACTTCAACAGCGTATATGGGTAATTGAGAGACCATATAACTAATGGGTGGTTCTTCGGCTTATATAAATATAAACATGTTTACTACATAAGCTGTATTCCCAAATATTACTGTTTCTGTCAGTAATATGCATATATATATATATATATATATATATATATATATATATATATATATATATAGAGAGAGAGAGAGAGAGAGAGAGAGAGAGAGAGAGAGAGAGAGAGAGAGAGAAGCACTGCCAATGGTAGCAACATCTGCACCTCTTTCTCAGCATTTCCGGAGCTCAGCGCCGTTGGACTTAGCCAGTACTCGGAAGGGTGGCCCGTCAGTGCACTACAGACAGACATTAGGCAAACAAATCTTGGCCAACTTTCGGGGGCCATGGCGGGGCCACCGAGATTAATTCGGCTGCCTCGCAGGGCCACTGTGTCAGCCAACTCATACTTGATATTCTAAATGCTTAGAAACGTTAGCATAAGGTCTTGGTGAAAGGACCGACGCATCCATACACACGTACAAACAAAACACACACACATATATATATATATGTATGTGTGTGTGTGTCAATCTAAATTATATATATATATATATATATATATATATATATATATATATATATATATATATATATATATATATATATATATATATATATATATATATATATATATATATATGTCGAACAGGCATGTATCTACACTTATTTACGCATTATAATTTAGACAGTTAGAATAATTCTGTCACGAATCTTAAGAAACCCAAGTTTACTACGAGGTGGTCATATCATAACTCCGGCTGACCAACGCACATCACTTTGGTGATGCAACGAAGCTAACACGCAGGAAACATGGAACACAGACGGAACAAGTGAGTGCAACGGTAAAGATACCAAACTAAATGCCAGTCTTTAGGGGGAGAATGGGACCTTTGGGGAATCTTTCCGATGTCACCAATTGTAGGTGAAGACCAGAAGTGAGAAAAATCTGTGAAATGGAAACCGAAAACAAAGTTTCCGTTAAGCCGCCTTTTAATTAATGTTGATCTTATTGCCTTCCGGTGCTATTACTGCAGATGTTTTATAAGAACAGGATGTCTGAATTTTTAATGTCAACGGCATTCTTAAAAAAAAAAAAAAAAAAAAAAAAGCGTTTTATTGGGCAATAATGTTTTCTGAAATGACTATACAGGCAAGAGAATCCTGATTCTTAACCATTATATATATATATATATATATATATATATATATATATATATATATATATATATATATATATATATATATATATATATATATATATATATATATATATATATATATATATATATATATATATATATATATATATATATATATATATATATATATATATATATATATATATATATATATATATATATATATATATATATATATATATATATATATATATATATATATATATACATATATTGCAAACAGTTAATGTTACGTGTACTTCCTACCCAGAATCATGTTTTCCTGTCCCCACTCCAGCTGCAACGCTAAACAACCAAAGACACATTTGTCTCGGGCACACTTTTACGCCAAACCGGTCACTCTCCCGTTGACATATTTTAACCCGCTTCAATTTCATAATAACTTCTCATCATTCCCAACAACTTATCTTTTATACCGTACATCCTGAACAATCTCCCTATCGCCTATATCGTTTATATCTACATCGTAAGCTGGTTGTACGTTAATTTACCCCAGAAATAAATAAACAAACATATATATACATATTATATATATATATATATATATATATATATATATATATATATATATATATATATATATAAATATAATATAAAACAATCTTGTTATATTCAATCTGCTACATACATACATACACAGGCTACACATACACACACACACACACACACACACACATATATATATATATATATATATATATATATATATATATATATAAATAAATGCATACACTGTATATATAATGTATATAAATATAATGAAAAGCCAGCATATTTCAAGGACATACTGGCAAGACGTCTTCCAAATGTATCTTGCTGTTCAACGTGCGCACAGTCCACGTTGATGCAGTAACGTAATATAAATTTTTATCCTTCACCTCCCTAATGACACTGAGGCTTGAAAGGCGACTACTCAAGCAGGTGTTAGCGAGCCCTTTGCCGAGACCTAATCTTATGTGTCTCTGCTACGTATCGTGTAATTGTCTCCCGAGTGTTACCAAATGGTAATTTACCTCGCCAATTACGCCCACGTGTCTTCAGAAATGTTTGCTCTACGTCAATTTCATGAAATCGCACCGCGCTATTGAAGACGACCGGCTTCCTGACCAAATACTCCTTTGGAATTGGAATATCAAATTTAAGCCAATGGCCAAGCGCTGGGACTTGTGAGGTCATTCAGAGCTGAAAGGGACATTGACGGTAAGGAGGTTTGAAAGGTATAACAGGAGGAAAACCTCGCGGTTATACTATGAAACAATTGTTAGAGAGGGTGGAAAGTCAGATGGAAGAAAGAGAGTTTGAACGGAGGTACAGTAAAAGGAATGAAAGGGATTGCAGCTACGGGCAGAAGGGACTCTGCTAAGACCCGTAAGTAATGACTACAGTGCACCATATGAGGTGCATTGACAGCATTACCCCCAGCGGAAAACTATTCTTTTAGTCAGATAAGACTTACACACACACGCACCTTGTACATTGATCTCTCTCTCTCTCTCTCTCTCTCTCTCTCTCTGTTTTACTTGCAAAAACTTACCTTGAGTCAAGACATATTTGGGGACATACCAAAGCCGTCATGTCGTCCTGCCAACTGAGTTTTCTTGTGACACAGGTACTTGCTTAACGGATGCCATTCTTATCGATATCTCTGACACGTGAAACCAAATTTGCGTATCAAAGAGGAAAAGAATAATATGCGACAGTCGTGCATCTTCTTAACTTAATTTACCGTGCATTTAAAAGTATAATATTTTTCGTAAATGCATTTCCCGTAGTTTAGCATGTTCGTTTGAAATGATATTTGGTGGCTTATATCAAAGAATTAGGCATTAAATATATAACGTACCGTAATTATGTAACTTTGTATTTACCTAAATAACACCATCAAATACTTTTCATCAATGGCTTTTGAACTCGATGAGTTGTTGGTCTTCCCGTCCAAGAAAAGTGATTCTTCTCAATGTGTTGCGCATTTTTCAGAGACATCGAAGCATGGGATAAACGATTTGTCCATTTCAGAAGCAGTCGACGAGGAAATGTTTTCAGTGGAAGTTTTACTTTGCATTATAAAAAAATAAAAAGCTGGCTGATGGTACACTTCCTGTTCGGTATGCAAATCAACCGAAACTAGTAAAATGAAGTTGGAGGATTAGAGAGAATAAAAACAACAGTACCAAATACAAAATGAGCATTAACTACGAAATCACGAGAGAGTTCTGGATATATAAAAAAAGTTCGAATAAGTATACATAAATAAAAGCTAATGTAACACTAAAAACAAATAATAACTGAATAATACTTCAGCTACGTGCACAAGAATCACTTGAGATTAGGTTCGTATTATTTTCACCTTTCTGAATATAAGCAGTGAGGCAAGAAGATCTAAATTGTGGGAAGGATGGGATAATGAGGCGTCTGTTCCTTAAATGACTTATTCTCTATTTTTGTAATTGTGAAGTGTCATCTCCAGAATCTGTCATTATTATTATTATTATTATAATTATTATTATTATTATTATTATTATTATTATTATTATTATTATTATTATTATTATTATTATTAATTTTAAAAAAGGCCTCTAACTCGCACTGAAGCCAAATAGGTGAATATTGAAACTTATAAAAAAATCAGATTTTTAATACTTTAAAGATAAAAAAATCAGATGTAAGTCAAAATAAGGGGTTAATTTATTCGCGGAATAGTTAAAGCAAAGGTTTATAATGATTTTGATAAATTTTGTCAACTAACGTCGTAAGCAGACTGCAAAAAGGATGTAAATAGAAAATTACTTGATGGTAAGGATATAATTACTGTGAAAGAAATCGTAGTTAGGCTACATCTAATAGCCATGCCTTTCTCGCACTAGCGGATCCAGGAAAATTTCATGGGGGCACCAATTTATATATATATATATATATATATATATATATATATATATATATATATATATATATGCCGAATCCATTATTATTATCATTAAGATTATTAAATAAAATACAAAATCCACATTTATGTAAAGTAATGTATTTACAAATGATAAAATAAATTCCAGGAGCTTTCGAGAGCCTGCTCAGCTCCCTTCTTCAGCTATTATTATTATTATTAATTTTTCTCAAAATTTGATTATTCTATAATAGATTTTTCCCATTTTTATATTTCTCATTAATGTTATTATCATCTAAATCTTCAAGATTACTAAGTTTCTCATTGGAAGGGTGGGTACCGTTCTCAGCTAGCACTGTACTGGCCCCGCGTTCGATTCTCCAACCGACCAATGAAGAAGTAGAGGAATTTATTTCTAATGATAGAAATTCATTTTTCGCTGTAATGTGGTTCGGATTCCACAATAAGCTGTAGGTCCCTTGCCAGGTACCCAAATGGTTCTTAGCCACGTAAAATAAATCTAATCCTTCGGGCCAGCCCTAGGAGAGCTGTTAATCAGCTCAGTGGTCTGGTTAAACTAAGGTGTACTGAACTTTTCAAGTTTACTATTTTGTCATTATTTTTCATGGGGGGAGGGGCGCACGTGCCCAGGTCCCCCCCCACCCCGGGATCCGCTAGTGCTTTCTCGAAATCTGACTTTCAAAATGAAAAGTCAGTCGTGAAAGCAACGTCAAGCAGCTCGTCAGTTTAGAGAGTCGTTAGATTCGACTTAATATATAATCTACACAAATTTACTCCCACTTCTAAAAATCCTTTGACATGCGTTTCAGCGTTGACGGGTTCTTCTTGAGATTTTGGTAAGAATTCAGGTAATCGGATTTTTTTTAATGTTTTAAGTTTCAAAAATGGCGTCTGCGAAAACTACAATCATGACGCACGAAAACAAAAATTTCCTAATTCATTCATTAAGCTTTTAAGACAAAAAAAAAAAAGCAATAATATGAAGTTTGTTATGCTCTTCATGCATATTATATACACTTTCAGATGCATAAAAAACTATCAGGCAGTCCAGGTTAATTTTGCTAAAGTTATGATGTATCCTTTATGTCACAAATACGAAAACCATACACACACACACACATATAAATAAATAAATATATATATATATATATATATATATATATATATATATATATATATATATATATTTGCGTGTGTTTGCTCGCGTATAAATGAGTGTGTAGAAGTCTGATGGATTAGAAAACTAATATCTTGTGTTGTTAGTTACAGAGAACTTGTTCATTTATAGATATCTAATGAATGCATGCTACAACCAGCTTAAAAGATTACCAGCGTTAAAAGTTGAGTGGAAACATAGTATTCATCTCTGCCAGAGAGGCGACTGAAGAAGTCCTCGTGATGTCATTTCTATTCGGTTTAAGCAAACGGGATTTGGTTCGAAACCCGTATTCAATCGCTGAGTTACATGGTCTAGAGCAGCTTCATACACAGAACGTAATTAAAAATGTTAAAAGTCGTATGAGTTACAAGTGCAATTGAAATGCATGAAAGGGTTCGGTCCTGTTTCTATGAAATAAAATGTCATATACTTTGAACTCTAAATATTCCTTGAAAAGTGTGTAAGGCTTGGTGCAACTCATGCATAAAAATCTACATTTATAAATTTACGTAACTATATAGATGTATATCAACACACGCACACGCAAACACATACACACACACATATATATTATATATATGTATATATTTATACATACACATGTGCGTATATATATATATATATATATATATTTATATATACATATGTATGTGTATATATTAAATATATATGTAAACAGACATATAAATAAGTATATAATTATTTATGTCTGTACGTGTGTATATATAATATACATACATATATATACATATACATAATACACAGACATACATACATATACATCAAGCAAAAGAAAAGAGGCATAGGACCCTTCATGGTAGGAAGTGACGACCATCACCTTGTAAACCTGTCATCCATCTACTTGTTTGTCTCTGCAGTTATTTACAAGACCTCTTACGTATCATGTACTCATACAAAAGGATATGCACTATCACGCTTCACTGACTGAAGACACTGGGCCTGCATCATCGCCATCTTGCGTGAATGACACTCGTTCTAAAGATAGGGAAAATGACGATGAAGCCGGCCGGAAATATGGGAGAGAGAGAGAGAGAGAGAGAGAGAGAGAGAGAGAGAGAGAGAGAGAGAGAGAGCGTGCAGTCTTAGTAGTTTGTTTGCGTGGATTGTGAATGGTGTTACATACATCTATATAAGGATATTACTAACGTTTTCTCTCTCTCTCTCTCTCTCTTTCTCGGTATTGCATTGTCAATAAATAATGTTGCAATAATTCCTTTTACTTCATATATTTTAAGTGCCTCTCTCTCTCTCTCTCTCTCTCTCTCTCTCTCTCTCTCTCTCTCTCTCTAAGGAATGGTATTGAACTGGCACTATATACTGACATGCATTAATTCCTTTTACTTAGTAAATCTTAAACTCTTCCATCTCCCTCTCTCTCTCTCTCTCTCTCTCTCTCTCTCTCTCTCTCTCTCTCTCTCTCTCTCTCT
>NC_089767.1:26372008-26384508 GCF_040412425.1 Macrobrachium rosenbergii | reverse complement strand
CATTCTACTCGGCAGAGACCTGGACGACTTAGAGAGCAATTGATCAAATATTCATGGCCTGACGAACGACTGGAGACGCATTTGACGGAAGTATAACCTGCAGAAGAAAGTGGAGATAAATTGAAAGAACTCGTTTCAATGAAAGCGTTGAATGTGGTCTTTCAGTATGGCGATTGTTGTAGCTTCATGACGATGGCAGGCACCAAACGACTAAGTGGACCTGAATCTAATTCAATACAGAAAAAAGAGGAAAAGGTATAAAAATGTTCATAAAATTTTCTCCTGAAGTGATATAAAATCGGCCTTCCACGGTGACACACACACATATAAATATACATATATGTACATGTACTGTATATATATATATATATATATATATATATATATATATATATATATATATATATATATATATATATATATATATATATATATGGTTACGGAACCAGAGGAGAAAGGCGACAAAATCCCAGTTATTAAACCTAATTAAATAAATAAATAAATAAATACAAAAAGCTACAAAACGGAGTACTTAAACGAATACGAATGCAAACTGAGAGACGAAGATATAACGACCACGGAAGCAGGGGGGGAGGGGTGGTTTCGGGATTCCGAGGTCAGCAAGTCTGCACCGAATTAAAGCAAGAAGCGTGCTCTCATGCAATTCCACATGTGAATCATGAATGTGTGTGTATCATAATCGATCGATTCCGGACTCTGTGTTGCCAGTCTACGGCGCCCTCTCGCTACGGAGTTCATGAAACTGACGACGCGGCGGAAAACTGCGCACAAAATGAACGTCCCGTTCTCGGAATTGTTCTCGTCACTTGCTTGCGTCGTCTCACGTGAACTCGGTAGGTGGGTGCATGAATTGCGTGATTCTGCTTCTGCTGCGAATAAATGGCTGTTACAATAAAAAAACGCATTAGTTTTTTTTTTCTCGTGTTGAAGGGGGATGTTGTATATCGTATATTTCTAAGGTGAATTTCGCTACATATAAACAATAGCCATGTACATTGTAACAATAATACAAATGGTCTGTTTGTTTGTTTTAGTGAGAAAGAATATTTCACTACGTATAAACAATAGTCATGCATGTTGTAATATTAATACTAATGGTTTGTGTGCGTGAGAGACAGATATGAATTGTTTTGCAGAGAGAGAGAGAGAGAGAGAGAGAGAGAGAGAGAGAGAGAGAGAGAGAGAGAGAATTTCACTACCTATGAATAATAGTCACGCATATTGTAATACTAATACCAATGGCTTGATTGTCCGTGAGAGAGAGAGAGAGAGAGAGAGAATTTTACTACGTATAAACAAGTCATGCATATCGTAAAAACAATACAAATCTGTTCGTTTGTTTGTTTGAGAGAGAGAGAGAGAGAGAGAGTTCAGGAATAACATGACATAATAGTTGTATGAGAATTTTAATTCTTCAAGGTACACAGATGTCTGGTTCTCATTGATACCATAATACTTTGGCTACTGTGACTCCTTCTTCCCAGCTTGTTCCCATTTTTATAATACTTTGGCTACGCTGACAAGTATCGTTATTCGACCGTCTTTACAGCTCTTACTTGGTTTAACGAGCGTAGCTTGTGAAGTTTTATCGGAAATTTCTTCAGCATCTTGAGAAAATATCAAGAGATTTTTTTATTTTTCATTGTCCAAATCTGCCACTTTTTTGTTATCCAAAGTTGTGACATCGGGTATTATGAAATTTCTAACTTCATTATCTCTCTGGGATTACGTTTAGATTCTGCGCAAAATTGAGAAAATGAACTGCGCGTTAATCACCATAATAATAATATATTAAAAAAATGGTGCAGGAAAAACTGTAGGAATATTTAATAATGGTAATAATGACATCACGTACCTCAAACCCTGGGATGCCCGGGTGTTTTTCCAGTAAATGTAAATTCAATGGAGGAAAAGGGGTCTTTTGCCCGTTCATGGAAATGGCGTCGGTGCTTTCTTGGAAGACGTTGGTTTCCCTCGAAGAAATCCACGACCCAGTTCACCAGCACGTCATCAACAGACATGCAATCCCCAATAGTCCGTCGTAACGTCTTTTTTACGTTGAGTGGCAAGTCTCGTGTCCTCTCAAGGTACATCTCATGAACCGCAACTGCTTCAAGTGGCTCTGATCGGTGGAATCATTTGCTACTGCTGGTTGAGAAAGGTGGACCTCGATACGATGGAAGTTTTTGAGCTGTCAGTTTAATTATTTCCGTCAGGTTTTGTTGGAGGTTAATTTGGTGAATCCCTGTTTGTTACTTAGCTGAGAGCAGCGATTTTCTACCAGGGTTCCGCATACCATTATCAGGGGCTCCGCATGAAATTGTGAAATAAATATGTATTAAGGTTGTTGGCTTAGTAATGCGAATATCTTGTGATGCAATGGAAGATTTTATATGATTTATATTTAGAAATTTCTTAGCTATATAAATATATATAAATATGTGTGTGTGTGTATATATATATATATATATATATATATATATATATATATATATATATATATATATATATATATATATATATTGTGTGTGTGTTTTGTGTACTGTAGACTGAGATTGTTTGGGATATGAAAAATTGTTTCAGAGGTTCGTTGAAGATATAAGGGTTGGGAATCACTGGCTTAGAGGCTCAAGTGATGTTAAAATGCTCTTTTCTTTTCAAGGACACTGTATCCCTGTATGAACCGAATTCAAACTGTTAAAACAATGATTAGAAGAGAAGTCAATATATATCCTCTTCAGTTCAACAGTTTACTCATGAGAGTCATTAAAAGCTTTTCTTCCTTAGCAACGTAGTGAGTTTAAATCTTTTTTCACAGAATAAAAAAACTGATCTGATAAAAAAAAAATGACGCGTTGGTCAGGGATAGAGTCACATTTGCCGTGAGCCAACTTGTTGGATACGCGTATCATTTGTTTGTTTTATAGCTTTCTGTGTATTACTTTGTGTACATATGTATGTATACACACAATATACACAAATACACACACACACACACACTTTATATATATGAGCATTTCCTAATTTTTATTTTCGTTTTTCCTCTATGCTATAAACTCGTAAATTTCCTTTTACTTTGTTTTCCTGTAAAAATTATTACATTTCCGTTCCTTTATCAAATTTTGCTTAATGTTTTTGAAATATTTCCTAACACAGCCATCCGTCACAATTCGCTCAGGAAAAGCTGGCCCGTCATAAGTTTATGGTAGCGGCTCTATCATCAATGGAGTGTCCTGAAGTAGCTGTGAATATCAGTTAATATTTATTATTATAAGCTACGAATTGCAAAGAAGCAGAAAAGAAGCATTGCTAAAAAGTGACCGGCTGATAAGGCGCTCAGATTTTATTGCTGGTCATCAGTCGAAGTCCAATAGACCGTGTCTAAGTAACTGTTTCTTGGAAAGGCAGAAGAATCTTTGCGTTTCATTAGAAGACTTCGTAGAAAGTACAAAAAGAATCTCATTCACGAACTTTTTGGAAGTCCAAAGAACCTTGTTTTTTTAGATGATAGTTTCGTAAAAAGTCCAAAGAATCTCATTTACGAACTCTCGGAAAGTCCGAAGAATCTGGTTTTTGGATGACAGCTTCATAAGAAGTCCAAAGAATCTCATGCACGAACTTCTTGAAAGTGAAAAATTGCGGTTTTTAGACGACAGCTTTGTAGAAAATCCAAAAGAATCTCATTCGCGAACTGTTTCTTGGGAAGTCCGACTAATTTCGTTTTTAGATGGTAGCTTCGTGGAAAGTCCAAAGAATCTCATTCGTGAATCGTCTCCTGGGAAGTCCAAAGAATCTCATTCGTGAATCGTCTCCAGGAAAGTCCAAAGAATGAGATGAAGGCTTCTTACGAAGTCCAAGGAACATCATTCATGAATCTCCTCTTAGAAAGTCCGAAGATTATTGTTAATGAGCAAGACTTAGAAATTCAAGGTTTCCATTTATAAGTGACCGTCCCCTTGCAAGTCCAAAAAATTTTCTCTTTGAATGACGGTCCAGAGAATCTTATCTATACATAAAATTTCTTATTAGGCAGTCCAAAGAATGTGACTTATCAATTACCGTTTTAAAACAGCACAGATTCTAATTTCTGACTGATACTCTTTTGGACGGCCAAGAAATTCTAATGACGAATAACTGTCCTTTAGACAGTCCAAAGACCTAGACTGCCCATAGAGTTCCATTCATAGGACAGCAAATACTGGAGCGTGACCCACAATCTTTTACGTCACCTATTATCTAATTGCTCGTTTGTTTTAGATTAAGATGGCCTTATGCCAGCGAGACTTCTTGCTCTTGGAGAGGCCCGTCCATTACTTCCTTTACGCATTTTCTCTTCCGACTTTTGTCTTCATGCAGCTGAAGATTAAGTTATTATTTGCATAATTTCTCACTAAAAAAAATTCAATAATGATAAGAAATTATCATATCTTTCTTTACTTGCAAAAAATAGTTGAATGTTTCCCTTATGATCCGGGAACAATTATCTGATGAAATATTGGATGGATGAGAAGGAGAGTTGAATTTGAAGAAAATTGATAAAACGCCTGTAAATAATATTTGAAAAAAATTAGATTATTACAAAATAAAAAGATATGGATTAACTACCAGGAAATGTAACTAAAATTCAAATAAACAGAATATGTGAACTAACAAAGACAAAACAGAAGAAAGCGCAATAAACAACTGCAAGACGTCATAAATGAAACAACAGTGGGATTAATGACATAAACCCGGTTCGACATTAACAGCAACGGCGCTGGGGACACCAGTGACAACAACGGGCTGAAGGCAACATCCCTGACAACGCGACAAACAATAAACGTTACCAACAACAACAAATACGCTCGTATACACGGCAATGCGAACACACTGAATGACAACGGAATGGATGACACCGAAACATTCATTCTTAAGGATAATGAGAAAGGGTTACGATAACAGGAACAATGTCAGCTGTAGCACAAAGACAAGCAAGGACGACGGCGTACATCATCACAGCGCGCAAAAATAAAAACCGTAAATAAAATAAAATAAAAAGATAAAAATAAAAATAAAGAAAAGAGAAAAAGTATTAACACTATCACAGACGGCGTAGGGAGAAGCCGCAGCAGTAAGAGCAACGCCAGTGTCGAATTACATGACAGAAAAATATCTAATAACAAAAACTTATGGAATTTTCATAACGCAACTAGCCAAAACAAACATGTACACACACACGCAATCATATATATATATATATATATATATATATATATATATATATATATATATATATATATATATATATATATATATATATATATATATATATATATATATATATATATATATATATATATATATACATAATTATATATGTATAACTGAATCTGAAATATGGAACGTGATGAATATATAAATAAAGATAAAATCCACTAATATAAACGGAAACACTCGCAGCACTCCAGTGTTTCCGTTTCCTTATATGTATTTTATCTTATCTTTATCTTTATATTATATATATATATATATATATATATATATATATATATATATATATATATATATATATATATATATATATATATATATATATATATATACCTACAGATTTAGATGTGGTAACACATGTACTAGATATATATACTGTATATATATATATATATATATATATATATATATATATATATATATATATATATATATATATATATATATATATATATATAAACCTACAGATTTAGATATGTGGTAACACATGTGCTTGTTGCGTCTCATGCTGACATATATTTACGAGCACGTTGACATGAGGCGCACGGGGAAGGGGGCGGGGGATGGGTGGGTGTGGCAAAACGATATCCTAATATACTCTTCACGGAGTGAACGTTTCATGAATCATATTGTGAAACGTAATAAATATCACAACTGTGATTGGTTGGATGTGACGAAAATGTTGATGTGTCTGCCCAATGAGTTATCTGAGATTTTATTTATTTTATTCATTAGCGGTGGTTCTGCAGTAATTATCACTCTTATCATCATCAGCTGATGCAATCATTATCAATATTATGACAATTGTTAATGATGATTTTATGCAAATGAAAGCTTCGTTAAAAAATTAATCTGATGAGATTTGAAGAGTTTACGTGAAAATTTTTCTAAATAAGATACCAAATAAATTATTCAGAACTCATAAAATCACAAAACCAATGTAAAACAAATGACATATTGACAGTCTAACCACGCAAATAAGAAATGGAACGGAAAAACACGTAATCTAGTCAAAATCTCTTCTCCCTGACCTGTGGTACCTGAATATTCCTTTAGCTACTTGTATACCTCGGACCCTTCAAAAGAACAAGCTAAAAAGAAAGGAATTCTGTACCAAGCTAATTAATCATGAAACCTTAAAGACTGAATTACATCTATCAAGTCCTTATATTCATTAACAAGCTATAAATTTTAATGTTATTATAAGAAAACTACGATTAGTTCTTTCTTTCATTTTAATGAATTTGTTCAAACTGACGCCCACATCACTTCCTAAATCAACAGATACAATACGCCTTCCCTAATACCTCTGTCACCAATACCTAATCTTTGTTTTAAACTCTTTGCCAGATGGCTCAAGTCTCTAAAAATCGACTTGCTTTCAAACGAACTAATATTAAATCTTACCGTTTGTAACATCTCCAGTGACAAAGTCGGGAAACCCTACAAAAATGACAAATCACCACCTCGTCACTCTCTCGGCATCCGGATTAATGAGGGGCATAAGATGCAATGATGTGAAGAAACCACACTCATACAGAAACAAGTAAAAAATGCGCCGAAGTTTCTTCTGCTCAATAAGAGTTTTCTGTAAAGCGTATAATGCTGTATGAGACTCTCAGCCACGGCCCGGTGGTGGCCTTTGTTGCTGGTACTTATAGCGGTGCCAGACGCACGATCATGACTAACTTTAACCTTAAATTAAATAAAAACTACTGAGGCTAGGGGGCTGCGATCTGGTATGTTTGATGATTGGAGGGTGGATGATCAACATACCAATTTGCAGGCCTCTAACCTAAGTAGTTTTTAAGATCTGAGGGGGACAGAAAAAGTGCGGACGGACAGACAAATAGTCATCTCAATAGTTTTCTTTTACAGAAAACTAAAAATGACAAATCGCCTCGTCACTCTCTCGGCATCTGGATTAATGAGAGGCATAGTATGCAATGACGTGAAGAAACCGCACTCATAAAGAAAAAGCACATTTACAAAACAGGACTCATCCCTTAATACATATAAACTGTTTAATACTGCAAACAAACAGTTCAGGAGGCACTGGAATTACGACTGTCTGGGGGAACTATTCGACTCGGGGTGAGACTTATCGCGTTGTGCTGATAACATAAATCCTCAGGAATTATGACAACTAAAATTATGGTGAGAAGTAGACGAGGAAAATACAAATTAATAAAACTACTTATTTTCCTTCTTCCCATGTAAATGAGGACGATAATGAGGAATGAATCGGATTACTAAAACGATACATCCTTACTAACAGAACCTTATCATTATTATTATCATTATGGAACAAGCCCACAGGGGCCACTGACTTAGAATTCAAGCTTCCAAAGAATATGGTGTTTATTAGGAAGGAGTAAGAGGTGGCAAATACAGAAAGAAGAGATCTCACTTATTAAAAAAATGAAAAAAATAAATGAATAAATAGATAAAAATGGTTCAAGCAGTTTTGCAAGAGTATGTAGTTAATGCATAACATTTTCTTTCGTAATCAGAAAATGTGTAGCAACAGGAGCGCACAAGAATATATGCCATATAAAGGTGAGTGGCTCAGCGTGTCTGGGGACTGTCAACCTTGTGAGCTTTCTGTGCATGTATGTGAAGCTGTTGATGTTATTGAAGATTTATGTTTTATTAATTTAAAGATAAATATGGCAGTGACACTTGTCTATTTTACTTGTGAAGCCACAAGTTACTGGAAACACCTATTTCGAGGTAATAATAATAATAATAATAATAATAATAATAATAATAATAATAATAATAATAATAATAATAATAATAATAATTCAGAATTATAAAATAGGGTTTAAAATACATTCGTAATAAAATGGTATTATTATTATTATTATTATTATTATTATTATTATTATTATTATTATTATTATTATTATTATTTGCTTCAGGCCAAGGAGAAGGCATCAATTCACAAGATCTCTTAAGAATACAAAACACGCACAGATAAAGCAAGTCAATTAAAATACACTCTTTCCGAAAAACTCAGACAAAATTAATAAACACAGCAAATTTTACGGGATGTTCTGGTGTCAAAAATAAATAAAGACGCTCCCGGAAAACTAAGAGAAAATGTAAAAAAAAAAAAAAAAAAAAAATTAATACAGGGGTTATCAGCTATAAATATTATACGGTGAAAATCTATTTTCGATTTCAATATCTAATCTAAGAGACCTTTAATCTGCATCAACCGATCACGGCAACATTGCCGCGCGCGCGAAGCACACACACACATATACTCGTATGTATTTGCACACACACACATATATGTATTTATGTATATACATATACATATAAATATAAATATATATATACATACATTTAAATATATAAAGAAAATAATAGGTCATTATTGAAGTATATTTAACAATGTATGTTGAAGAAAATGGTTTATGAATATATATGTATATATATATATATAATATATACATATGTAATGTATATATTTTACACACACACACATATATATATATATATATATATATATATATATATATATATATATATATATATATATATATATATATATATATATATATATATATATATATATATAATAGTGTGTGCATGTGTTTGAATGGTTAGGTAAACCATTTTCTTCAACATGCATTGTTAAATATACTTCAATATTGACCTATTATTTTCTTTTCAATGCTATCAAGTTTTTAGCATCCTGTGTTCACAAGGCACGTAGTATAGGTAATTTCCAAAAGGTCAAGCTGATCTATGGAGATTAATTATTGTAAATCCTTGTTGAGAGCTCAGACGACCAACAGAAAACCTGAAAGCCTCCAAAAGAAAATAATAAAAAGTCAAAGGTCAATTACATTTATTATAGCTTATATACATGTATATATGTAATATGTATATGTATATTACATATATATATACAAATTATATATATATATATATATATATATATATATATATATACAGTACATACACACATATATATATATATATATATATATATATATATATATATATATATATATATATATATATATATATATATATATATATATAGAGGCTAAGCCCAACATTTATTTTCATTGGTTTCCTCGGACCTAAGGTAAAATAGGACGTTAGGCTGCCCAACCTATCTGCAGGCGCTATCAATCTATCTATCTATTTATATGTATTTATATATAATTTATATATATATATATATATATATATATATATATATATATATATATATATATATATATATATATACATATACATATATTTGTATATGGCTATTTTTCCGTCAAAGAAATGAAACTGGGCCATGATGGCCACGAGACAAAATACACCAGTAATTTATAATCATTAAGTAACTGAAGAGATGCAAAAGGACAGATACAATAATAGCCCTGACACAATTACAAGAGATAAGACAAGAAGCAGGGATTTAATGAAAAAAATTAAGAATTTTAATAAATGACCGGTGATATACCACAATGATACGATAGCGTTGATGGCATAAAAGAGAGAGATGTACTCTGATAAGACACTAATTGACGAGTGGAGAGATTTCTTGCGTTCAGAACAAGATAGAGAGAAAGAGAGAGAAAAGGCTCATCATGTACCTTAGTAATAAAGGAGAAATTCCCACTCAAACAATCCACAGTTACAATTTAACAGTTGCTAAAAGGTGTTACAAAATCCCAAGGCTTTGCGCTGGGGCCATTACTGTTCTTGGTACTCTGAGTTTTGAGGAGGCTTAACTGACTGCTTCTTACGACAAGTATATGTGTTTTTGTGATTGCAACATTACATATGTTTATGCATTTGCAGAGGATGTTCTTAATGGCTTGCAACACTGAGTCAGTGGATTGCATCGCCATGTTACAAAACCCCAAGTCTTTGCGCTGGGGCCACTACTGTTCTTGGTATTCTGAGTTTTGAGAAGGCTTTACTGACTGCTTCTTAGGACAAGTATGTGTGTTTTTGTGACTGCAACATTACTTATGTTTATGCATTTGCAGATGACGTTCTTAATGACTTGCAACACTGAATCAGTGGATTACATCGCCATATATATGAAGCGGGAAGGAAGAGATTCAGTAGCTCGTCTGGGAGAGAGGAAAGGGATGGTAGACGTCAGGTGGGATGAGCAAAAAATGGCCGCCGAAATTTCATCACCTCAGAAGCTATATTTTATCTAAAAACTTTATTCACAATATGTGAATGAAAACAGGTGAAAATCTGATTACCTGGCAAGCTTATTATTAGTTGTAGCATGAAAATTCTAATGAGCACAAATGCACCTATGCAAGTCGTATTGCAATGCAGTTAATGTCATATAACAAATCGAGTTTTGTTATGTGATCAGCTATGATATGGTCTCAGGATTCCTTCGTCTTTCTTTACATGCTACTACACGTGGTTCCAATGAATGAATAAATCATTAAAAATAGGTAAATGTAAGTCAATTCAAGAACATGATGGTATAAGTCAATTCACGAACATTAAGAGATAAGACAATTCACGAACATGAAGATATAAGTCAATTCACGAACATGAAGATATAAGTCAATTCACGAACATGAAGAGATAAGTCAATTCACGAACATGAAGATATAAGTCAATTCACGAACATGAAGATATAAGTCAATTCACGAACATGAAGATATAAGTCAATTCACGAACATGAAGATATAAGTCAATTCACGAACATGAAGATATAAGTCAATTCACGAACATGAAGAGATAAGTCAATTCACGAACATGAAGATATAAGTCAATTCACGAACATGAAGATATAAGTCAATTCACGAACATGAAGATATAAGTCAATTCACGAACATGAAGATATAAGTCAATTCACGAAAATGAAGATATAAGTCAGTTCACGAACATGAAGAGATAAGTCAATTCACGAACATGAAGCTATAAGTCAATTTACGAACATGAAGACACCTAAAGAAAAACTCACACCTGCAAGAATTCCAGAGATCTGGAAGCAAGGAAAACGATTAACTTTTAAGATTACAACGAACGGAAAAGCAAATATAAAGAAAATGCTAAGTTTGTCAAGTTTATCGGAATGAAACTTCATATATTTAGTTACAGCAGGGATGTGTTCCAAGTTCCTGGCTTAAAATTTGTGTATCATACAAGCAACAAATCACTTGCTCTTATCGAAGTTGGAAAAGCTGAATGGAGTTTTTCTGTTCATTTGCATAAATTTTCGAGGTATATCCTTCATCAAACCAGAGTGTCATTTCTCACGAGGGACTGCTTTCCCTCTTTCTCATTCAAGAATATTAATTTCCTGATAACGAAGAGTTTCGGGAACGAAATTCTCTTCATCAAAGAATATATCTACAATTAAAACTTTCCGCCAGGCCCTTGAAAAAAATCTAATATTTCTTTGATACTTTACAGAAGTGTTATATAAGATCTAAAAGAGGGAATCAAACATAATACTAGGTAAGTTATTTTTATCATAGAAAGTTTGTGAAATTAAGTGAAGACAAATTATCAGTGCAGGATATTGTGACATGCAGAAAAAGACATACTCATTTTATATATATATATATATATATATATATATATATATATATATATATATATATATATATATATATACATATATAGTGTATATATATATATATATATATATATATACATATATATATATATATATATATATGTACATATTTATATATACATACATACATTAGATATATATATATATATATATATATATATATATATATATATTTAATTAATTCACATAACTAAATTTACATTCGAAGTTAAACAATCACGTGATAACAGCAATTTCGCCCTTAGGCTACTTTCAAGAAAACATATGCCACTACTATTAAGAAATAAACATAACGTATATAGCCACAATAAAAATTAAACAAATAAAAATGGAGAATCGGGAAGTCTTAATTATGAAGGCTTCTCTCGCAAGAGTGATCGCAGTGATCATCGCTCTAGATTCGTTTTCATCACTTTTCCTTCAAATCTTCCCTTGGCACGCACATTTATTTTATACCTTCATTACGTATTCATATTGTCGTCTCCCCCCCCTCTCTCTCTCTCTCTCTCTCTCTCTCTCTCTCTCTCTGTATGCTTTTCGCTCTCTCTCTCTCTCTATCTCTCTCTTTCTGTATGCTTTTTTCACTCTCTCTCTCTCTCTCTCTTTGTATTCTTCTCTCTCTCTCACACACACACACTCTCTCTCTCTATCTCTC
>NC_089767.1:26362008-26367008 GCF_040412425.1 Macrobrachium rosenbergii | reverse complement strand
TGAGACGTCAATACGGCAGCGGTGGCTGTCGACGGCTGGCGAGGACACACACACACATATAGGTGTGGCCAGGCGTTCATGGAAAGAGCCGGGTGAAGCATCATGCAAAATGAGAGAGAGAGAGAGAGAGAGAGAGAGAGAGAGAGAGAGAGAGAGTGGACACATTGGGAAATGATTTAAAGAAAGAGGGACGGAGGGATAATCAATAAAAGGGAGAAATTAGGAAATAATTTAAAGAGAGAGAGAGAGAGAGAGAGAGAGAGAGAGAGAGAGAGAGAATAATCAATATAATGGAGAAATCAAGAAATAGTTCGAATATAAGAGAAAGAGAGAGAGAGAGAGAGAGAGAGAGAGAGAGAGAGAGAGAGAGAGAGAGGCTGCCTTGACTGAATATTCAACACAGCAAAGGCGGTTGCTGTTTCCAAATCTATTTCACTTCATATTTTTCTTGTAGGCATTTGAAGACACAATACAGATCACCAAAAGTATCGTATTTCTGAAGCTCTGACGTCACAGGGCGAGAGGCCAAGACTGAATATGTTATGGTTCGCAACAAAACGGGAATGGGTCGAGCAGGAAGCCCTAGGTCGTGAAGCCTAAAAAAATAATGATAAAGATAAAAAAAAGTAAAAAATAAATACCAGACTGAAAAAATAGGTTTCATTATCTTGATATACAAAAATAACATGAAGCTATTGACGTTTACATAATTCCAACATGACTGAATCTCTCTCTCTCTCTCTCTCTCTCTCTCTCTCTCTCTCTCTCTCTCTCCCTTCCACACACACACACACACACACACACACACACACACACACACACAACCTTGCACGTAACCATCCGAACGCGACAACTCAAGCAAACACACAAACCTACATGAGCTAAATATATTGCTGCCATGCTATGATTTAATAGCTGCCCTATTTGTAACTTACAGAGAGACGTCTTCCTTCTGTGTCGGTATGAACACATGGGCAAGGTGCCTCGGGTGTGTGTGTGTGTGTGTGTATGTGTGTGTGTGTGTAGCACAAAGTTCGTTGGCTGAGTTGCCACCACGCTAGTAGGGCCTCTCACTCTCTATATTTGCAATGTTATTGCCAACATCGCTAGTTATTTACATTATTTTTACGATTATCAATGTCATCACTGAAATACTAGTTTTAGTATAAATATTTTTA
Organism: Macrobrachium rosenbergii; assembly: GCF_040412425.1. NCBI lineage: Eukaryota > Metazoa > Arthropoda > Malacostraca > Decapoda > Palaemonidae > Macrobrachium > Macrobrachium rosenbergii. Next base: position 26,365,830 of record NC_089767.1, on the reverse strand, counting down.
TCATAATCTTTACAATTACCAACATAACCGTTATTATGCACACACCAAAACCCAAATACAAACACAATCTATATGTACGTACTGTATATATATATATATATATATATATATATATATATATATATATATATATATATATATATATATATATATATATATATATATATATATATATATATATATATAATTATATATATAATATATGTATGTATGTATGTATGTATATAATATCCCAAAATCCTAACGAAGTTTCAGCAAATGCAGTAGAATTTAATACAACACTGATGCGATTAAGATTTTATAATAAAAATAAAAAATAAAAAAAACATTAACTCTTAAAGAAAACACGATAACTGCTTGCAATTTATAGATAGCGAGGAAGGAGTGAATAAGTAAACGAATATGAAGGAGAACCTGTCTATCTGGCAGTATTAAACTTGTGCAACATCGATGGTGATAAAATAAAAGTAAGTAGGTAACCGAACCTGCGTCTCTCTTTCTCTCTCTCTCTCTCTCTCTCTCAACTTCAATCTCCCTCACAGGCAAACTACATGCAAAGCATGGCTTAAAAAAAATAAGCTTTCTCAAATATCAACTCGAACAAATATGATTATGTGGGCAATTTTTTTTCCTCCTAAATTCTTTTGTTTTACCTTTAACATTATTCTCTCTCTCCTCTCTCTCTCTCTCTCTCTCTCTCTCTCGGAAGAACTTCCCTACCCTCAGAAGAAGAGCCACCCTACAGGTAATCTCTCTCTCTCTCTCTCTCTCTCTCTCTCTCTCTCTCTCTCTCTCGGAAGTACTTCCCTACCCACAGATAGGTAAAACCATATTACACGTAATTCTCTCTCTCTCTCTCTTACCGGCATGGAGTTCTCACTTGTATCTTAATTTTTCCTGCAAATCCAGCTCTCTCACTCTCTCACGTACATAAGTGTTATTACACTAACTACCCTTAATGTATATCTGTGAGTTAAAACACATTATTATACACGCATTTACTATGTCAAATATTTTGACACTATTACGCTGCCGTCACTCTGGCTAGCTTCACTGCAGCGAATATTGCTATTACTATTATTCATAATAATAATAAAAATAATAATAATAATAATAATAATAATAATAATAATAATAATAATAATAATAATAAGAAGAAGAAGAAGAAGAAGAAGCTACTATTTGCTAAATTAATGTGTTCTATGTATGTGTATATATATGTATATATGTGTATATATAAATATATACATATGTATATATATATATATATATATATATATATATATATATATATATATATGAATATAAAAAGGCCCATAAAACACTATTTAAAAGTTGCAACCATATATTTCCAGCACTCTTTCTGTTCCCCTGTTCACTGGTAAAAATATGGCCATATTTTACCAGTGAACAGGGGCACAGAGGGAAGTGCTCGAAATATATGGTTGCAGCGTTCAAATAGTGTTTTATGGGCCTTTTTATCTTCATATTATACTGTGGTATTACAGTAAAAGACATTCACATATATATATATATATATATATATATATATATATTATATATATATATATATATATATATATATATATATATATGTATATATATATATATATATATATATATATATATATATATATATATATATATATATATATATATATATATATATATATATATATATATATATGTGTGTGTGTGTATCTCAAGTGTATTTGCGTACGTAGTTATTTACACAAACGACAACAAGTACAACATAAAAAAAAAATCAAGGATATCTACATACGTTTAAGTACCCGATAATCGCAATATGGTTTCCTTCTAAATATAGAGCGATTTTCATCTTTTATTATCAAAGCGCCTGATAAGCAGACGATGAACCAATAGGCAAACTCTATACCTCTGAGCAACGACACAGCAACGCATTAAAGGAATACGCCCATTCCTTCAGCGAGCAGAAATACGAACGAACAAACAAAAGAAACAGGAGAGTAACGGGACCAAGACAAATTTCGAAAACCACGCCAATCCCTAAATACAATCCGGGGCTATTCCAAACTGGAACCAGCAGCAGCGTATGTAGGTCACAAGGTACGAAACTGGAATGTTGGAATCGAACGGAAACACAAAGTATGTTGAGCCGAGGAAGAGGTACCTGGACCCTGGAATCTCTCTCTTCGCCCCCAACCCTCCCTCACTCTCTCTCTCTCTCTCTCTCTCTCTCTCTCTCTCTCTCTCTCTCTGCGTATCCTATGCAAGTACTGTGCTTGCGGCTGCCTGCACCAAGCACGACACGAGTTACCTAACTTGCTGCCAAAGTCGATTGCTAGCGTTCACCCTGCTGTTGCAATGTCGTGTATTGGAAACAGAGGGAATCTCGTGACGTCTCCTTTGTCAGAGGTTAGTAACAGCAGCAGCAACAGCAGCAGCCATATCCCTGTGTGCTTGCGACGACGTCATTAGCATCTTATAATAACTACAAATCAAGCTGCGGATTGCGACCGCGATGAATACTTCAGTGCTTTGCAGATTCCGAGATGACGCAGAGTTTGCAAATGAAGAAGGGAAGTGAAGGAAAGCAATAAAAAGGGAGAAGGGCGAGCGCAGACAGAAAATGCGAGGGAGCTCGAAAAAATAAGAAAAGCTAGTGACAATGCGCACGAAGGTGAACAACGGCGCGTGGAGACTGACAGAGAAAGGAATCGTAATTTTAACCTCAGACCAGGTCTAAAGTCAACATCTAACACGTCAAGAGCGAAATGGAATATAAATTCTAAGCCGAGAGCCAAGCACTGGGAACTACGAGTTCACTTAGGACTGAAAGGGAATTGAAAATAAGATGGTTTAAAGTTGTAACAGGGGGGGGAAAACCTCGCAGTTGCACTACGAAACAATTGTTAGGAGAGGGTGGAAAGTCAAGATGGAAAAGAGCGAATATGAACGGAGCTGCAATAAAAGGAATGACAAGGGGACACATCGTGAGTAAGGCCTTGTGAATGACGCTGCTTGTCCTAATCTGATGAATCACGACAGCCGTTTACCTGATAGAATTTGTCACCAGGAAACTGTGATGTGTTGATCAAGGGCTGACTTTTGTTCAAAGGTCAGTTGAGGAGGCGTGTCTATAGGAAATAATACAGTAGTTGTTTGAAAATGTTTTCGTGGGTGTGATATCTGTGCGCTAAAAGCGTGTGGAAAGATGATAAAAGATTTTTATACTGCCTCATACTGTTTTCAGCGTGTGACTGTATGTCTCCATGTTTATATGTATATATATACGTACGATACAGTATATGTATAAATATATATATAATATATATAATATATAATATATAATATATATATATATATAATATATATATATATATATATATATATATATATATATATATATATATATATATTACACACATAACATATACATAAATATAAAAGCAAGTGGAAAGATCATAAAAGATTTATACTGCCTATACTGTTTTTAGCATGTGACACATAACTATCTCCATGTTTATATATATATATATATATATATATATATATATATATATATATATATATATATTTTATAGTATATGAATAAATATATATATTTATATATATATATATATATATATATATATATATATATATATATATATATATATATATATATATATACATATATTAATACAATAATATATACACATATGTATATATATATATATATATATATATATATATATATATATATATATATATATATATATATATACACATATATATATATATATATATATATATATATATATATATATATATATATATATATATATATATATGAGAGGG
>NC_089767.1:26324508-26357008 GCF_040412425.1 Macrobrachium rosenbergii | reverse complement strand
GGTTATTTTTACATGTCATCCCCTACCCACCCACACCCAACTCGTAGTTTCTTTAGTTACTAAGTCTACAGGCAGAACCAGCCCCGTTTCAGGGAGCCCTTCCCACCCCACCCCCTTTGGTGCCATTTGGTGCTAGTGATGTCTTACCCCCACAGTATTTTTTCAAGATAGTAAGTCATGTGTATACCAAGTTTCGTTGAAATTGCTCAATGAATTTCAAAGTTATACTGGAACATACACACACATACATACATACATTTTTATATATATACTAGCTGACCAACCCGGTGCTCCCCAGGAAAACTCTGAATGACAATTGATAAACTCTCTCTCTCTCTCTTTCCTCTTTCTCCTCCCAATGCCCCTCTACTCTCTCTCTCACTTCCTCTCCCTTTCCTGTTAAGATAGTTACTTCAATTACATTGCCCAGGATTTTTGACCTTTTATATTTCACCCCTTTTCACCACACACTCCTATCAGTGCTGAACTTTGACTTAAAGGGCATCATGAGTGTCACTATTCATCTCAGCGACCTCGAAAACTATGGTTTAGACACAATATCTGTCATTTTTAGCATTTTATTTTACACCCATTCTCACCTCCCACTTCCTATTGGGGCTGAGCTTGGACTTTAAGGCATTGTGAGTGTCACTGTTCATCTCAGCAATCTCGAAAACTATGGATTAGACACTGATATCTGTCGTTTTTGGTTATTTTTACGTCACCCCCTTCCAATTGGGGCTGAACTTGGACTTAAGGGGCATCAGGAAAGTCACTATTCATCTCAGTGACCTCAAAAACTATGGATTAGGCATTAATATCAGTTGTTTTCGGTTATTTTTACATGTCACCCCCTTCCCACCCCTTATCAACCCCCTTTCCTATCCGGGTTGACTTAAAGGGCATTGGGAGCAACACTACTCATCTCAAGAGACCTTGAAAACTATGGATTAGACACTAATATATGTCGTTTTCAGTTATTTTTACATCACCCCCTTCCCACCCCTTCTCACCCCCACTTCCTATTGGGGCTGAACTTGGTCTTAATGGCCATCGGGAGTGTCACTATTCATCTCAGCGACCTATGGATTAGACACCAATATCTGCCGTTTTCGGTTATTTTTACATGTCACCCCCTTCCCACCCCCAGCCCCTTTGGTGCCAGTGATGTCTCACCCCCACAGTATTCTTTCCCAAATAACAAGTCATGTGTATACTCAATGCATTGCAAAATTATGCTGGAACACACATACACATCTGTTTACATATATATACAGTATATATATATATATATATATATATATATATATATATATATATATATATATATATATATATATATATTATATATATATATATATATATATATATATATATATGTATATATATATACACAGTATATATATATATATATATATATATATATATAAATAAATATATATATATATATATATATATATATATATATATATATATATATATATATATATATATATATATATATATATATATATATATATATATATATATATATATATAATGCCCTTGTCATTTTCACCAGATATATATGTATTTTCAATAGCCATAATGAACTCTTAACTTTTCAGTTCCCTTGCACTTTTCACATACGCTTAGCGCTACAAGCCTTGAATCAAAATGGGAAATTAATGAAAGCCCTTTGCTATCTATGGTGGGATTCGAACCCATGCCGAGTGGTAAGAGTTAAGTACTGCTAGTTATTTTGATACATTTAGTCGTGTGTGTGTATATACTGGAAACCTCAATAAAGACACCTTAATTTAATTTTCTTTTACTAATAAACTCCAAAACAAGTATTAAAACGTGCAAAGACACAGTATCTGATATATGTTAAGGTTCTTTCCCCGCCGCCCGCCCCCCAAGGTTTACTTCTCTCTCTCTCTCTCTCTCTCTCTCTCTCTCTCTCTCTCTCTCTCTCTATATATTGTGCGCTTGCAGGTAATACGTGCTTACGCATAAGACATCACAGAAACTGAAGTCAGGCACTAACAAAAGAATACTTTTTTGAAAAGTATCTAAGGAACATCACCAATAACTGGATCAAGCATAGTGATTTCATAGGAAGGACAGACACACACAACCCATCCTATCACTACACACGCAGAATTTATACGTGAGAATCTTAAGTTACTGCATCATCATCGGGGAGAGAGAGAGAGAGAGAGAGAGAGAGAGAGAGAGAGAGAGAGAGAGAGAGAGAGACTACACACCCCGCATTATACGTGAGAATGGGAAGTTATTGCATCATCGGAAAGAGAGAGAGAGAGAGAGAGAGAGAGAGTACTAACGCAGAGATGCGTGAGAGAGAGTAAGTTGCTGCATTATCATGTGAGAATCGAAAGTTGCTGCAGATCGGAGAGAGAGAGAGAGAGAGAGAGAGAGAGAGAGAGAGAGAGAGAGAGAGAGAGAGAGACTACACACGCCAAATTATACGCGAGAATCGGAAGTTACTGCATCATCGGAAAAAGATAAAGAGAGAGAGAGAGAGAGAGAGAGAGAGAGTACACACGCCAAATTATACGCGAGAATCGGAGGTTACTGCATCATCGGAAAAGATAGAGAGAGAGAGAGAGAGAGAGAGAGAGAGAGAGAGAGAGAGAGAGAGAGAGAGAGAGAGAGCCTACACACGCCGAATTATACGTGGGAATCAGAAGTTACTGCATCATCGGAGAGAGAGAGAGAGAGAGAGAGAGAGAGAGAGAGAGAGAGAGAGAGAATCACTGCAATCCGGATAACATACTGAAGTGTAGGTATGAATCACATCACCGGTTTCAAGGTCAAGTATCGCAGTTTGTGTCAGAGAAGCGCTGTGGGACGTTTGAAGCCAGTGTGTGTGTGTGTGTGTGTGTGTGTGTGTGTGTGTGTGTGTGTGTGTGTGTGTGTGTGTAATGTTCAAATATGTATTTTCAGAAGACAGCACACAAATAATCCCAAAATAAAAAAAAAATCTTATTATCTATGGGAAAAATGATTTATTGATGATGGAAGTTCAGTGACAACGTTCATACGAGAGAGAGAGAGAGAGAGAGAGAGAGAGAGAGAGAGAGAGAGAGAGAGAGAGAGAGAGAGAGATGATGCCATATGCTGGTGAAACAAAGTAATCTTACCTTGATAAAACCCAGGCGAGTAACTACAGAAAAAAATCCAGAACGGTGTGTGTTTCTGAGACAGAGAGAGAGAGAGAGAGAGAGAGAGAGAGAGGATACCATATGCTGGTGAAACAAAGTGAAATTAGTGAAAACCCAGGCGTGTAATTACAGATAAAAAGAAGTGTGTGTGAGAGAGGATACCATATGCTGGTGAAACAAAGTGAAATTAGTGATAAAACCCAGGCGTGTAATTACAGATAAAAATCCCGAAGTGTGTGTGTGTGTGTGTGTGTGTGTGAGAGAGAGAGAGAGAGAGAGAGAGGAAAGAGAGATAAAACTCAGGCGTGTAATTGCAGATAAAAATCCCGAAGTAAATGAACAGGCAGCGGATAATCCTAGGATTACTGGATCTCCTGATGGATAATGTTGGATATTACAAGTGTTTGAAAACAAAGCTTATCCTTTATCCATAAATCATCACACCCGCAAGAAGACAAATAAACGAAATATCAGGAGATAAACGAAAGAGTAATGACAAGTTGAAAGGACAAAACATAACAAAGAACATCGTGTGAATTATATGGGATTTAACATTGTCAAGTAAACAAATTTAAAAGGAAATACTTTAAACTGCGAGTAAGTTTAAAAGATGGAGCTGACATGAACTCTAGGTACAAAATAAGCAAAGAATGTTCACGAGGAATTGAAAGAATTAGAGCAAAAGAAGAGGTATGTGTAAGAATGAAGGTGATGAAAAGAAATACTCGATAAAATGTCAGACAATAAAAACAAATTTAGCGAATAAATAACTCGCATGCGCAGTTGACGTGCCGACTGAACATACAAGAAACACGGAGTAAAAGCAAACAGACAGAAGACGAGAGCAGAGACGCAAGTTGGGATTAAGAACGAATATTGCAACTGTAGGAAAAAATCGGAAAAGACTGAAAATGTCATGAGAGGTTCGCAGACGTGTAGCAAAGCTGGCGTGAGTTTCCTCACATATGTTGATCTCTCTCTCTCTCTCTCTCTCTCTCTCTCTCTCTCTCTCTCTCTCTCTCTCTTGAATTCACAATTTGATACCTGGTTTTGAACCTGGTAAAAAAAAATATATATATATATATTTTATATATATCTAAAAATTGATTGTGTAAATATTTGCATATGTTTCCTTTGTAAGTATCTAACTTATTCTATTATTATGACTCTGCAAACGTGATCTGTCACAGATATGTAAATCTGGCAAATCTGGACGCAGAAAGGTGTCTGAATTTGGTCAACAATGAATATCTAAACAGGGTCCTCCAAGGGTTTGTGTACGTGGTTCGTCAAAGTAATAAAAAAAAAAATGTTGCAACTCGAAACTGAATAATGACCTTAAAATACGGGCAAAGTTTAAAAATAAAAATTAGGTTTTCTCAATGCAGTTAAAATATGGTCCATTATGATAATCTTCAAATGAGTCGTTGTGGTTTTCAAAAATATGATTCACGAAGGATACTTATGTAAAGAAAATTAAGAATATGACAACCAAGTCCCAGCGTGACCTGGTAACATGAACATTAAAAAGTCGAGAGGAAAACGATGGAACTACCAGAGAATGAAATTAATATGCATGATATCATATAACATTTATTTATTGGCATTACTTTCTGACATAAAACAACGTTAATTACTGATACAGTTATCAACAATATAGGTTTGTTTGCGAGCGCGTACGCAAACACACACACCGACCGACACATGCATATATATATACATATACAGTATATATATATATATATATATATATATATATATATATATATATATATATATATATATATATATATATATATATATATATATATATATATATATATATATATATATATATATATATATATATATATATATATATATATATATATAATATATATATATATATATATATATATATATATATATATATATATATATATATATATATATATATATAATAGATTTAGTCCCTTTTTCTTGCCACCCATTACCAATTGGTTAGGAAGGCAAAAGTACCAAGGGCGTCTGGTCACCCACCCAAATACTGACCATCCCCAAAGTTACTCAACTTTGCTGATCGGAAGACCAACAATAAAGGATATAGATATATATAAATATATATATTACATATGTATATTTTATATATTTATATATGTATAGCCTATATATATATGTATATTTTATATATATGTATATATATAATTATATATATAATCTACTGATTACAGTCAATAGAATATTTCCCAGTATTCTGATATTCTCTCACTGGAAGCTTTGAAATCCAAAATGAAAGAAATAAAGAAATTCTCTTGTTAACGTGGAATTCGAACGTACACTGTCGAACAGACCCAATGCTTAATCTATTGCCCTAACCTCGGTGTTCTAATTAACATATACTGCATACAGTGGAAAATGAGTCCTAAATTACTATGAATAAAGGATTTAGGAGAAGGTCACTGTGGCTATTAGAATATACGAACATGCATAAATTGCAATTTTCATAGACAAGAAGAAATAATTGAGGAAAGTATAAGGAGAAACGGTGTTCAGTTGAACCCTGCCGTTTCGTCCACCCACCGAACATTGAGGAGGGCAATATATTAGGAAGAGATGCAAGTACAAACGGAAGATTGCGAGAGTTAAAAGAATTCAACAAACGATACTAAAAATGCATGAAACTACTTGAAAGCGATTCAACTATACTTGTGCATATATATATATGCATATATATAATAATGTATATATATATATATATATATATATATATATATATATATATATATATATTATTATATATATATATATATATACATGTGACTGTAGGTAGCCACAATGGCTTTTTTAACTTCTCGAATTCTTCACACTTCTTGGATACGCTTGTCACTGCAAAGCCTTGGATCCAAATGCAAGAAATATGAAGTAATTCTGATGTCCGGTAGCAGGATTCGAACCCGCATTCCGAATATCAGAACGAGGTCGTGTTGCAGACCTGACTTCGAGAAGGTTAAAGGTTACCTGACCAGTAGATTATATTATGTATATATATACATATATATATATATGTATATATATATAAATATACATAATGTAAATATATATTTACAAATATACAGTATATGCCACACAGAATGAGCTTTTGTATTCATGACATTCTAATCTTTTGAAGAAATCTGTCATTGAAAAACCTGGAAGGTGTACAGAGAGGAGCAGCACCGTGGCATCAGGGCAACTGTGGGAATGAGTGAAAGAGTGCACATGAGTTTTGAGGACTGTGTGGTTAAGACTGATCTCAGAATGGAAAAATGAAGATGGAGAGGTTATATGTGAGGATCTCTATCCGTATCAGTCTGCAGATTATAAAAGGGTGATTGTGCTGAGTGATTTAAATGTAAAAGTGGGTGACAGAAAGAAATAAAAATTTTGGAAAGCATGGAGTTCTTTGAGTATTTAAGTGAATGAGAACTGAGACAATTTCATGGAAATGTTTGGAAAAGAGTTTAATTGCTGGAAGCATATTTTTGTATCGCAGTACACGTGAGTGAGGAAAAGTATGCTATCAGTGGAAATGATAGTTTATGGCTGTAATGATGAAAAACAGCGAGGCTACTGGTATATCTGATCATTATTCGTTTAAAGTAAAAGTTCAGCGACACAGAAGTTCAAACTGAACAGAAAGGGTTGAACCCATGTCTACAAATGTATTTAGGATATGTGCTATGATTAGTTGCACGTGAAAACAGCATGTAAAGCAAAAATGGACGAAAAATGAAGAATATGTATAGTTCAAGCATGGGGTCACAGATTCGGAATAGCGTTTACGGGTATAGGAGAGCAGAAAGATATAACGACAACTGCAAGTTGTAGCAATGTGAAATAAGATGTGTAGGGAAAGAAAAACGATGATTTGAAGTGCAATTGCATGACAGATGAGATCACGTATGGGCATACAGGAATAATTGTAAAATCGCTCCTCTTAGTGAAGTCAAAGTGTTTAATGGTGAAACTAAATCTGGAAAACAAAACTTGAAATATTACCAGAGTAAGGGGAGTTTGTTTATTAATAATCAAATAATTACAAGGAAGAGGAAGAAAAAGGAGGAATATCACGAAGTGTACATCGATTCTCCATTTTATTTTCTCTTGCACTTCAGTAAGTAAAAATTGTGCTTGTAAGTTTCAGTTTATAAATCATATGTCAACTTTCTTATTACTATTAATTAAACCAAAATACTATTTGTGAATCATACAATCATAGATAGCTTGTGTAGATGTCGCACCGATCGCCACACGAATGCCCATAGAATTTAGGCCACAACATACAGGAATGAGACCATCAAAAACTATTTCATTTCTCCGTCCGCGTGTATGTGAGTGCGTATGTCCCAAGCACCGTTTGACCACATTTGGCCCCAAACCTTATAATAAGAAGTGAAATGTCATCATGCTGACTGTCGTCCAAGGCTCTTGAAAAGGTTTTAGGTCACAGGGCGGACATAACCTCGTGTTAATTCACGCCACCCCTCCCCTTTCCTTCTGCATCAAACCGACTCCCGCCCCCGCCCCCAGCTCCTCTCCAATTAAAGGAATGTACTTTACTTGCCACTGCATAATATTTCTGTCAAATCTGTCTCGGCTGACAAATCGGAATTAGCTTACTCTGTCAGAGTTAGTTTCTTTACAAGAAAAAACTGAATTTCCACTGTGGAATTTTGGCAGAGTAAAGTAATTCTGTGAATTCTTTATTCACTGAAAGATGAAACACTAAAAAATACTTCTTTTCTCTTTATATATACAGTATATATATATATATATATATATATATATATATATATATATATATATATATATATATATATATATATATATATATATATATATATATAAGCATTAAGCTACAAACGTCCTTTTATATCCAATTCGCTCTACCTTGGAAATAATATATTTTCATATATGTTACCCGAAGGGGAATGTTTTTTTTACATATTCCCCTTCGGATAACATTTGTGATAAAATTCAATCATATATATATATATATATATATATATATATATATATATATATATATATATACATATATATATATATATATCCTATTATAAAAAAAAAGCAAGAGTCAACGTCTAGGCTTGCCGTCGTCCATCCCGGGGGCAGTCCCTCTCCCCATTGGCCCCCATGTAAGTATGTTACCAGAAGGTTACTTGGTCCGAGTTTTTGGACGTATATAACGTTCCTCGGGTCAGGCCTTAGAGTCTCGACCCTCTTTTTTATGACGGTCATTTTTGAAGGTACGGGAATATCAGCATATGTTTACATTAGCTGGAATTTGAAATGGCCACATAGTTTCTCTAAAAGGAAACATCTGGTGATTAACGCGACGAATCTTTTTCAAGTGGCAATCGCCATAAGCTATAAAGAATGTAATCAGTCGAAAATCTTTAATAATGAATGTGATATAAAGAATTTCAGAGACCCTGGCACTGAAACGGCCCAAAAAAATCTGTGCAAACTGTATCCAATTTTAAAATGAGCCCCATATCCTCAATTCAGGGGCGTAAGACCAAACGAAATACTGTATTTGCTTTATGTAAAATTGTGCTGGGTGTTAAAACAACCCTTCCTGCGAACTATTTGCTCTCTCTCGCCCGCGTGTAGAACATGTTCATGCATACAGAACAGATTTGCATGGACACTGTCCTCTACGACAACTCCATGTTTTATTTAAATACGTGACGGTGTATCTCTGTCTGTGTGACTATGTCATGTGTTAAGTGATGGATGACTGTCTCACCATAATGTCATATGTAGTGTAAGTACGTACTTGTGAATGTGTGCGTGTGTGTGTGTTTGAGAGAGAGTGTCATGCTGAACTCTAATGAGTTGCAGGTGAATTGGACTGTATTTTCAAGTAATAAACAATTTAATAACCACAATTAAAGGAGAAGTTAGTTGGTCATACTCTTTACTATCAAATATTAGTTGACGATTATCGAATACTTTTACATTCTTTTTTGGCATCATCATCATCATTTTCGCATGATGAATCAGAAAAATACAAAGAATCTGACATAGGTCCAGTTATTCTTATAATCAGTTTTACTCCTTTACTTATCTCTCTTAACTTTATACATGTATGTATCACACACACACATACATACATACATACATATATATACATATATTTATATATATATATATATATATTATATATATATATATATATATATATATATATATATATATATATATATATATATATATATATATATATATATATATATATATATATATATATATATATAGTATACATATACATACATAAATGTACAGTTTTGGAAAAAAATGAAACACCAACTCCTGGTACGTTTATCTCTTGAACGTTGCATACGTGAAAAAACTGCAAGTTTGTTCCATACATCTACAGTACCACTCTGGATGCTGCCACGGAAACAGTCCTTGCCTGGGCAATGCTATACTGAGAAGTGCCAGTACTTTGAGACAGTAACGAACTTTAAAAAAAAAATAAGTGCAACCCTTACACAAAAGTGGTGCCAAGTGATATTTCATTCTGTCAGACTTTTGGCATCAACATCCACATCCCTGTCAGGAATACCTTTTCATGGGTTAACTGTAGTTAGATAGAAAAACTTCTAGTACTAGTTAGTGCGAAACAAGTAGCACTCACTTTTTGTAGAGGCACAGATACTTAAAGTGAGGGTGGAAGTTCTGTCATGAAACAGCTTACTGAAGATGGTCAGGCAGGATAACTTTCAAGAGGAGGCTAAATCATACTTATAATTCTTGAGAACAAGGAAATCCACAACTGAGTGAAAGTTCATCAGAAAGATAAAGATCTAGGAAGGCTGCTGACATCCAGTATTCCAGTGTCATTGATACCACCGTCTCTGAAAGTGTAACAAGTGCCATGTTTCTGCATCATTAGAAGACAAGTTATTCATAATCTGCGAGAAATAAAGTTCCGAGTTAAAAGATGATAGGTATTATCTTTTAACTTATGCAAGACAAATCATGGAGTGGAACCTGGTGCAAGACTGGTTAATCAACGAAAACTTGGTGCGGCTGCGCTTTATAGCCCACCAACTACACCATTTTACTAATCTGTTTTAGTCTTCTGCTAAGGTTAACTGCTACTGCACTTCGCACTGGGACTGCAACTAACAGCCTTCAAAGCTTCATCATTACTACTGCCACTAAGGTTCTAGAGAAGTGGGATAATGAGTGCGTTTGATACACCTACTCTGCTCTGGCCTTATTCCGAGGTAACTGACAACAGACTGAACTCCACCTTAATTGTGGTATAAACAATGGCAATGATGTGTAATTACTTCTATACAATCTTATATTTTCATTCTGGAATCTCGAATATCAGCCTGAAGTTTCTCCACTTGTTCTATTTGTTGTACTATCTAGTATTCGATAACTTGCTCTTTCTCTTTACTAATAACCAATGTCATTTAAGGTCTAATTGCCACAGTTTTCTCCTCCAATCTGTCTACACAGCCCCAACCCTAGTAAAGGCAGACAGGTCTCTTACGTAGCTTCCAAGCTTTATCATTCAGCGTCTTTTAGTACCATGGTAGCTTCTGCCAAAGTAAGACTGCCTTTTCTATGAGTTTTGATATAACTGAATTTTACATTTAACAAGCTTCCCTTTGACAGAATCGAAGTGTCTTTCTTTATTCGGTAACATTAATGCGAGTATCTAAAGCTCTCCATTTTAAATATTAGGCAGTTTAGTAATGTGCTGTTGTCTTACTACCATATACTCTCTACGGGAGTGATACCGGTAGTGCACCTCATGTTGTGCAATAAAGGCACTACCAAGGGCGGTTCGAAACGTCCTTTCGGCCATTATCAGCATCCACTTTATAGCCTTGCACACTAATATTGTTATTATTATTTCAGTAGATGAAACCTATTCTCATGGAACAAGCACACTAAAGGGGCCATTTACTTGAAATTCAATCTTCCAAAGAATGTTGGTTTCAACCTCCCACCACAGACCCCACACTGCAGCAGTAACTGAACATGATACAGAGCCCTGGGGGAGACGCTAACCCACGACATCTGAGTGGCATTCCACGACACTGACCACTAAACCAGCCGATCTATTGCTGCTCTCTTTCATGTTGATAACCAACCTCTATTTCAGTTATTTCTTAGTGCGTGTTTCCCATCAGTTTCACCAATAGACCCTTGTAAATCACCTCATTTATTTTTGGACCTCTATCTTGCTGTCCAACCACTCCAATTCCCTTTTTTCTCTGTCTTTCAGCCAAAATTTCGCCGTTCATTCCTTCCTTCATATATTATAGCTCATCATAGGTATATGTTGACCTGTGATTTATTTGTGCACCACGAGCAGTTTCTGAAGCAGTTTAAATACATAACATACTTTCAGCAGTGATTTATCTTCATAATTAAAATCATTTTCCCGTGATTTATTTGCACAATTACTTTATTTCATGCTGTGACTTCTTTGGAGATGTACCATTGCCTTTGCATGTAAGTTTCTAAAGTTAGCTCAATCAATGCAGAGCCTTATATGTTTATTCTGTGTACTCTAAGCTATGATTTACTTACACTTACCTATGAACTCATTTAACTGCAGTATTAGCATACTCCAAGAGGCAATTATTTGGCAAACCCTGTACAGTAATTCTTGGCAGTGAGTCATTTGTCACAGTTGCCTACTTCATGTCAACTTTAGGAAGGTTTTGATATTATGTCATAACATACTTTATGAAGGTTTTATTAGCGTATCTTTTATAGCCTTCAACTAAATTCTATTAACGTGTTTGATAGAGCCATTTGTTTCACAAAATCATTTGAATCTTGTATGTTAATGTATATATATATATACACATACATATATATGTGTATATATATACACATATATAAATTATGTATGTATATGTGTGTGTGTATGTATTATATATGTACGAAGTTTAGTAACTTATACACAGCTATAAGCAACAGTATTTGCAAAAATGTGTGCATTTACATCATTAGGGGGTGGATTTACCTGAAACGAGTTGGTTCCAAGGAAAAAAAAAAAGACACCTGTTATGGCCTAATTCATCATTTTCACTGTCGAATGTAGGGTAAGGCCGCCACTCACAGTTCTAGAGTGGTTTCATAGGACGTCAGTCCACCTAAAATATTTGCACCATTTATAGTTCAAGGCTCTTTCATTCTAACACTTCTGCCGTAGGGGGATAGCGCCATCAGTGCACCTCACGTGGTGCACTGTAGGGATTACTTAAGGGTGTCTGTAGCGCCCTTTCGGTCCGGCATCCACTTTCTAGCCCTTTACTTTATCTGCATTCATGATTCCTTTACTAAAACTTGCTGTCCAACACCTGTAACTGTTGCTCTTGGTGCAATTGTGGGATTCTCTCCCTGGTGCCACCATTAGATCCTTGTACTTCATCTCCTATATTTTTTAAATCTCTTTATCTTGCTGTCCAACCACTCGAATTCTCTCTTTTCACTGTCTTAAGAGCTGAATGGGCAAAAGTGCCCCAGTGCTTGGCCAGGCAGCACAAATGTCATAAATCAAATCAAATTTAAGTCTCTGTCTCTTTCCCCTCCCAATTCCCACTGTTTTTCTATGGGAAAGCGGCCTTTTTTTTTTTTTATCTATAATGACCAATTATGCCACATTTTTCAAGAATCTCTCCTTATCTCACCCTTTCATCAGTGTAACTTATCAAATTCAGCAGACAATTAGTAGTTCAGTGGTAGAACACTGGTTGGCGCTTGCTTAGTCTGAGGTTCAATCCAGATCAGCCGCCTACCAGTCGACCCAACAATGAAGGGGTATTAGCGTCAGTTGTGAGCAAGACTAAGGGTATGGCTAGCAACTTCATCCCTAAAGACTTGTCGAAAGAGTATAAAGGTGTAATGTGATATATATACATATATATATATATATATATATATATATATATATATATATATATATATATATATATATATATATATATATATATATATATATATATATATATATATATATATGTGCATTTGCAGCAGTGTCACATTTTGGTTTGAACATTACCCATATACTGGTCGCTATTTTGGTCAACAGTTAAATCCACAAGATTAAAAATTTCAGCTACGAACAGGTTTCCAAGGACGCGTCAAGGATTGACGAAGAATATCTTTTAATGCCTATTGTAAAACGACTAGTTTATATGACGTGTTTCTTGCATTTATCTTCTTAGTTTGAATAAGCTGTATCAGATGCCAAGCTTGTATGCTTAAGAAAGACCTTGCAATATTAGTTGCAATGTGAATCTTGATAAACCTGTCGGAGTTGACTAGAGTTTGTCTAACTGTACATATCGTTGGTGTTGTTAGTAATTTTCTCTTGTCACCGAGATGAAGATTCTACGGGACTGGTGAAATAATGGATTAACCGAGCACCCAGACCTGACTTCTCAATTGATAAGGTCGTTGACTTGCAAGAGAATTAAGAGAATCTTTTGCTGCTGCTACCACGATGTGTTTGTTATTCAGTCTCACATTTTTTTTTCACCTTCCATTGACCCAGCTTTGATAGCGTTAGCAGTTTTTGTAAGATATATAAAAAAACAGACTAATGTGACCCTCTTTCACCTGGGAAATTTGCTTAATAACCGTAGACATAACGG
Source organism: Macrobrachium rosenbergii (assembly GCF_040412425.1). Classification (NCBI taxonomy): domain Eukaryota; kingdom Metazoa; phylum Arthropoda; class Malacostraca; order Decapoda; family Palaemonidae; genus Macrobrachium; species Macrobrachium rosenbergii. Next base: position 26,343,183 of record NC_089767.1, on the reverse strand, counting down.
CAACAAATGCCCGATCTCAGTTACGGTATCCTTTCTCTCTCTCTTAGGTCAAATGCGACCTTGATACCATCAAATGGTGTGTGAGAATCCCGTAGATTTTATCGGCTTTTGTGTCTGGCAGATGCCATCTCATCCTCCGGCAAAAGCAGCCATATCGAGTTCGAACTTGTTATATCTCGACGGTCTCAGATTGCCTTGGCACACAACACGTCACCAATAAGGAATTTTCTTTACAAGATGATAAGTCATGGCTCTCTCTCTCTCTCTCCTTCGCATTTCCCTGTGTAGGATGTCGATTCAGGAAAGGGCTATTGATTTTACTCGCAAGCACAACGAGGGGCTGCTATACCGTGAATGGCATTTCTCTGTTTTTGTGAGAGAATTATTTTCAACTTCTTTATATATTTACATATATCTTTTTAACTTCTGAACGTACTTCTTAACTTTCTCATTGATATAACTTTTACGCTGAACGTACTTCTTAACTTTCTTATTGATATAACTTTTACACTGAATCTCATTGCTGAAAGAACATTTCTTACATTTCTTACTCATTCAAGTGCTGTGAAACAGATTTTTAGTGCTGTTAAAATATAAAACCACCTCTTCAGGTCGCCAGTAACTTATCAAGTGTACTTACATAAAACCTGTGCAATAAAACCAGTTGATCCTTTCATTTCTGATATCAGACATTTATTGAAGTTTTAATGTTTTAAATTTTAATAATTCTGAATGCTTTTCCTTACAGAATTACACGTTGAATGCTTTTATTTCCATCCGGAATCATAACAGACAAAATTACTGTCAACTCTGATAACAAGATGTACTGTACAATAAAACTCATGAGGCAGAAAAGAAAACACATGTTTATACCGTACTTCCTGTATTTGGAAAATCTGGATTTGTATAAAACTACAATCAATTAATAGAACATCAATAAATAAAATAAATAAAAAGTAGCGTAACATCGTCTATATTACATTTAATAGCACAACTAAGAATTCTGGCTTAAAAATAACAAACATTTACAATAATATATTTTTAAATGTTAATTGGAAACCTTGTGTTAACATTGCCTGTTTATATCTTTTATATTAATTTTAACTCTAATTATTAACATCTGAGGGGTTAACGTATTCATTCAATTTGGAGCTATGGACCTTTGGTTGGTGGCTTAAAAATGAGGACAATGATGATGGCAGAAAAACAGAGAGAAAAAACGATTGTTGTGCATCACTTCCATTTAAGGAGGAGGGGAATAAAAAAAAAAAAAAATAAGAGAAGAGCGTTTCCAGTTTATAACAGGTGCGAGGCTGTTCGAGTTCGAACACTTTGGTTTTGTCTCGCAAACGGAAAACAGTTAGGCTTCGTTCCACAAGTATCAAAAATTAAAAAAAAGACGAGACAGGCTTCGTTCCAGCGTCAATCAAGTTAAGTAAAAAGCGTTGACGGGTGAACACCGGTTCTGAGTGGCATTGGTACTTAGTTTTTTTTTTTTTTTTTTTGTACAATTTAAATCAACTAAATTGACAATTGACCTTTGGGGGCAGGAACGTGCCTTTGCCTGCAGGATGACTTCCGTTTGCTCTGCCTAACATTCGAACAAGGACCAAAGACAGACTGGATGAAGTATGAGTGATAAAAAGGTTGTCAAGACACAGAAATGACAAAAATGACTTGGAAATAAAATAAAACTGGTTGCTTCCAACGTTAATGCACCTCACACATCGCGAGAGAGAGAGAGAGAGAGAGAGAGAGAGAGAGAGAGAGAGAGAGAGAGAGAGAGAGAGAGAGAGAGAGAGAGAGAGAGAGAGAGAATTTTCTGATGAACTCATGTAAATAATAGATAACAACAACTTTCAATGTGATTATGAGAATGTAACAACACTGCAATGATGTATGATTTGGGAAGAACCATATTTTTAAATATATCGAGGAAGACACAAAACAAACAAACAGAAAAAATATCCAAAAGACCTTCTCACTTCTTTCTTCAAAAATATCATCTTTCATCAACAGATAACAATGAGTTAATATAAACTTTGTCAATTATTCAAGTAGAACATAAAAATTATTTTAAAAAAAATCAGATTGGGAATGGTTTCGTTTTGTTGACCTGTTTCTATGAAGGGGGATCATCATCTACCTACTGGGCATAATAGCCCCAACGAAGGTATCTTAAGAAAAGTGATCAATCACTCAAAGCTTCTTACTGAAAAAAAAATAATAGAAAATACCCATAAAAATAGATCATGAAGGTGTTTACAAGTCCTCCATGACTTTTCTTTCTCTTCTTAGCACCACTTTTATTAAACAGGATTTTGTGCCAGCTGTGGGAGAGGGGGCGCAGGAGGAAAGGGATTCAGAAAATGCTGAGGGAGGAGGGACTGGGAGGAATCCCTTCCCTTTTTAGTTTTCTCAGGGGTTCCAGGGGCGATAAACATGCGTTAAGAGGTCCATACACATTTTTCACCCGAAGACGTCCACGGACTCGTGGATGGCCTTAGTAGTTGTCGCAACACAAATTTTACCATTCGATCAAACAATAAATAAACCTCAGAATAGCCTCACTGATTAAATCTGATGTGACTGATAAAGCTAACAGGAGTGAATGCCATCAACTTTTCAAGAGATGTTGCTAGGAAACTGTAGCTTTTCAGAGCGTCAGAAACGCCTCCATCGTAGCAAAATCTCCCAAAAGAGTACAACAGAACATACATGTTTTTTTTTCACTTGTTTTCAATACGAAATTACTGACAGAACACGTTCAATATGTATAAACGAAGCGTTTTGTTGTGGGGAATACAGGGGAAAGGGAGAGGGTAAGGGGGAGAGGGGGGTTGAATAGCTACAGGGTTAATTACTGGTCAGAATTGATTTTTACAGGTGAAGCTTTTCAACCAAAGAGCACAACAATAATCCTCTTGCAAAGGCTTCATCAATGATGAGCTGCTTCTCAGGGGCCGATTTTTACTTTTTAATAATCTTCCAGACTCGCACTACGAATCAACGAAGTTTTTGGGCTTTTAAATCTGTTGTGGCGAATGAGGAAAGTTTTGGCATGACGAATCCTCTGGGTCGGTAGCTGAGGAGATTTTTGGTCTGACACCTGATGCTGCTGCTGCTGCTGCTTCTGCTGCTGCTGTGGATTTTACAAAGTCTGTCGGTTTTGGGGGGCTGGAGGCAGGGGCTCCAAGGAGAGGGGAGCTCGCCCGGTGGGGGCCAGCTCTCTTCTGCTGAAGAGGCGGGAAACATGGCTGAACACTTGCCGACGGGGGGAGTGTACACAAGATGCCGGAACGGAGGAAAAACTCTACAACATGCACATCATAATAATATCACAGCCGATTCTGGAAAGAGAGAGAGAAAAAAACGTTACCAAACAATTGATCTACTAAACGAAAAACGTAATAATAATAATAATAATAATGATAGTAATAATAATGAATGAAGGAAGTAGACAATAATAATAATAATAATAATAATAATAATAATAATAATAATAACAATAATAATAAATTGCTTATCTTTCTACTGTGCAACAGGAAACAGCAAAAAGTAAAAAATCAAGTATAGATGTTGCTGCCAAGGTATATAACACGTTTACTTTTATGTGTGTGTGTGTGTGCGCGTTTGAGAGAGAGAGAGAGAGAGAGAGAGAGAGAGAGAGAGAGAGAGAGAGAGAGAGAGAGAGAGAGAGAGAGAGAGAGGAATGCAGTCAAGAACACGTCACTCAAGGACACGAGCAACAAATGTGCAACTTACGAGCAGAGATGACTTGTGGATATTTGAAGATATAAACATGTAAAATGATGACACAGACCGAAGGATGAAGGGAAACTATTTAATGACGACACGAATAATTAAAGGAAGAAAGAATCTGCCTGACTGATGGACGCAGAGAGAGAGAGAGAGAGAGAGAGAGAGAGAGAGAGAGAGAGAGAGAGAGAGAGAGAGAGAGAGAGAGAATCATATTTGTCACTTAGCTTCATATCATTCAAAACTAGAAAAGATATTGTGAACATTAACATTAACAATGTTGATAGTAGTTAGTATCAGGGGATCGTGTTTACATTGCATGAGTGGGTGTAGACGTGTGCATAGTGGAATGCAGAGCTCTCCTTAACGGATGATCAACATTTGTATGTTTGGTTAATGAATCACGATGAACATTCCATAACGTATGAATAATTGCATTTATACAAAATTAAAATAAAAACGCAGATAGATTTCGCAAAGGCTTCTTTGATATGCACGTTTCTATGTAGTAAATTTGTCAATAAATTTAGACATCATTAATTTGAAAGCTGTGTGTTTGTGTTTTATTGAGAGAGAGAGAGAGAGAGAGAGAGAGAGAGAGAGAGAGAGAGAGAGAGAGAGAGAGAGAGAGAGAGAGAGAGAGAGAGATTATATTGCATATATATGGCATATACGTATTCTTAATGTATATGAATGGAATAGTCATTCACCAAATTACGTTATTGGAAGGCTATATATATACAGTATATAAATCATTATCAATTTCGGTGAGCAAAATCAAGAAATGAATATGAATACATAATAATTACTGCATGCCATACATTTTACAATAAAAATACAAAGGAGAAACTCACCCATAACAATGCATGGTATTTCCACAGGTTATTCTATAGGCATGTCGCTGATCATTTCATAGTCTTCCATCCCCTGTGGGAGATGAACAGAATGCCTCTTGTGAGAGTGGGCGGAATGAACAGACTCGCCCATACTTGGTAGCTGGTGATGTGGAATGATCATCCCTGGCACCACCTGACCTCCGCCTGCGACGCCCATTCTTCCTCCACCCATGCTGACACGGTGCTTCACTGCACTCTGGTAACCAGGGTCCAAGGGCGAGTGTGAAAACAGATGTGTATCTCCCGGGGAGTGCGACACGAGGACAGCATCGCCCGGCGATCGACACACTCCTTCCATCACCTCGTGGGGAGACCTGCAGTACTGTGCTGAGGTATCTCCAGGGGATCTGGAAAACATATTATCAGAGGGTACATCTGGCTCGTAGGGCGACCTGGCTAGCAGGTGTCCCCTTATCTCGTGCAGGCTGCTGCTTTCCGCTGCAGGAGATTGAGAACTGAGGGACTCCCTGTAGATGCGGGCATCGACAGGGGAGGCAGTGGAAAGATCTGAAGGGTGGTGTGGTGTTCTGTGACAGGAGGCAGAATCCAGCAAGGTGTCTCTCGGAGACTGGAGATACTGAGAATGTCTGCTGAGCAAGGGAGATTGAGCGTGACCAACGTGCGGATTAAGAAGCACTGACTGGAGCATTGTGGATGCCGTACTGTAGGAACCATTGGGTGTGTTGGAGAAGGGTGACGCCCCTGGAACTCCCTTTGCCAAGGAGATAGGAATGGGACTAGTGCTATGAGGTGGCAAGGCAGTGTGGTGGAGGCCTTCAACTCCACGACCCAAAGGATGGTGGTGTCCTGGCATTGCCGCCGCCGCCGCCGCCATCTGAATGTCATAGGTGGAAGAGGGGTCGCGGGAAGTGAGGTCTTCGTGGGCATGAAGAGGCGAGTCATGGGCATGAGGAAGGTAGCCTGAGACCCCCTCCCCTCCTTTGGGTACGAGACCAAAATAATACCAAGTAGGTTCAGTTCTTCCTCCACATTTTCTCACTTCTACATTAGGAAAACAATGTTTCACCAATTTTCCAAAATAATTAAGAGTCACTGGATTTTCATTCATGATCTTGCAATAATTACAGTAATTGTTAAAGACAGCACTTTTCATGATAATTCTGTCAGTACCTGGCTCATAATGGTTTCTTAGCCATTCAATAACAATTTCGGCACTTTTATTGTCCGTTGCAATTTCCTTTTTCCGAGACCGCTGTGCTGGGTCCTTACCACTCATGAACTGAAAGAGGGCGCTGGAGCTTTTCACAGCAATCCCACAATAGTGGTACTGGGGTTTCACACGGCCACCCAATCTGCGGATGGACACTTTGGGGAACACCTGACGCACGATCTTACCAAAGACATTCATCTCAAAGGGTGGCTGTTTGATGCTCTTGGCATACTGTTCGTAATGACGGTAAGCTTCAGCTTTCAAAACACAAGAATCTGGGACAGATTCAAAGTTGTCAGTCAGCCACATTCTCAAATAATACTTGCCGTCCCGCAGGACCTCAGGCGTGGAATGTAAGTCTTCATCAGCACCCTCATGGTAGTTATCAGCATAGCGCTCCTCAGAGGCCTCCTCCTCCTCCAGGGTAAGGGGAGAAACACGGGGAGCAGCACCCCTGGGGGGAGACAACTCCATGGAATGTTGCGGCCACTTACAAGGCTCACCATCGATAAGTTCCTCAATGCGACCATATAGTTCGGAATGTATCTGGACACGAATGCCCTCGTAGAATGTTTTTTCCGAAGGGTGGATCATGGTTCCCACCCCACGGAACTCCTTTAACACCGTCTCATCAAAATAGGTGAGTGGGAGGGCCGTGGTGGCAGCCATCTCACAAAAACTCTCATAACAAGCATAAACTTGGTCCCTGTTCACACAAACATTATCACACTCTTCAAACGTCTGGACCAGCCAATCGCGTAAAAGGGTTTCCCACTGAGACTCGACAGAATTGTTACAGTACTGAACACTATATTTGTCCATTTTTGGATCGGATTCACTGTTCCAACTGGTTTCATCATTATAGTCAGATATAATGTGAAATCTGGGCTTATAGATTTTTTTAGTTTTTTGGTCCTTCACTGAAGGGCTTGGAGAATCACTAATAGAAGTGGCCACGGAGGGCGACCTCTCTGGGCTGGCCATGTAACAGGCAGCCTCCATGTCACTTCGCATTTCACCTCGCTCCATGTGCAAGTCTAAAGGCTCCTCTTTCACAAGCACTTCGTCTATGGGCTCGTCCTTTAGCTTTAAATGTTGCAAACTATAGTCCACTGGTTCATCTTTCACGTAAGAGACGTCGAGATGGTAATGGTGGGCGTGAGCAGTGTGTTCACCCGACAGGGGCGTGTGGGTGTCCCTGAGTGACCCTTCGGAGGTGTCTGACACGGGACTGCGACACCCACATTCATCATCCTCTTCGTCGTCTTCTGCGTCGAGTTCCTCTCGGTAGCAAAGTTTCCCGTTGTTAAACATGAGGTCAACCACACTCAGAAGCTCTGGAGGAACTGTGTCGAGGGGCAGGGGCGCCGGTCTCTCCGCAATGCCAAAATAGAATTTTTGTTGATTGGCTCTGGGACCCAATTTTCTCTTGGTAATGTGTGGGAAGGCGTGGGTCATGACCATGCCGAAATACTGCATGGACAAGGGCTCCCCAGCCCCTGCTATGCACTCCAGAACGTATCTGTCGTAGACCTCCGCCTTCACGACGGAGGCGTCGGGGGAAGAACAGTAATTCTTGTGCAACCACAACAAACATCGATGGACGTCGGTCTTGTCCGTGACCACCTCTCGTTTTCGTAACCGTCGCTTCGGCCTGGTCGTGGTGGCGTTATCAATGGCATGGGGCGACGACTCTTTGGCCTGGATGCCACAATAATAGTATTTCAAATTGTCCCGACCCCCGAGACGTCGAATAGTGACGTCGGGGAACACTGATTTCACAACACGTCCGAATATACTCGTTTCCATTATATTACGTCCTTGTTCCCGGCAATAATCTTCGTAATGTTTATACATAACCGATTTAGCCACAACGCCATCTTCGTGCCTTTCGTAATGTGTCTTCACCCATAACTTTGCTTGAGAACAATGTAAGGCCATGGTACTCGATGACCCCTTAGCACGGGACACCATTAGGTATTTTAAAGGAAAATATATTAAGGGGTGACAAAATTCACCCAATAAGCACTATTCACACCAATAAATTGGTATATTTTATAAAGATCAACTCAGCATTTGTCACTTTGCATCACTCCAGTTCAGAGGTAAAAATATGAAGTTCATCGAATCGATCACTGAATATCACAGTACGAGTGATGCGAGAAAAAGGGGGTACCAGGTAGCAGCGAGGCGCACGGCCTTACCGTATGACTGCTGGTGTAAGACTGAACCCTTCTTGTGTGTTTACGCCGACGGCCAGTGTGTCACTAAGCAACACTCATTGACGGTGGCACAATCGCTAAGCTACGAATGCCCGTGTCTTCTCTCCCAATCCTCTCTCTCTTTACTACGTCGTTGGAAGGCACTCTAGCCAGGATATATCGATTAAAATCCCGCAGTAGGACCACATCACAAACCCTTCTCGGCGATGGTTTGCCTAAAAGATAGAGTATGGAACTGAGGGCAGCCAACCACTCAATCCCTATTTATAAGGCAATAGTGCCACGGGGAAGCACGTTATGTACTGGACCTCTGCTTGTTTACTGCCCAAGATCGAGCGAAAAATGACGCACGCAAGCCACATGTGGAGGAGAGCACCGAGGAGGCGGTGCTTCCTGTCCCCCGTGCCAGACGTAAGAGTTGGAACAATTTTACGAACTGTGTAGCACTCGGCGGTTCAAGCAGGCAGGCATGCACTGACATACACATGCACAAACACGACTGAGAGCGCGGGTGAGTGTTTGGCACACATACACTCACATACACACACGCACACACATACACACAAACAGCTCTCTGAAGCAATCACACCCACAAATCAACATTCTTTTACTTCAAGTAGGATTTTCTGTTGAAACGGAAATCATCATTTGACGCGGGGCGTTTATGGATTGACATATCCAGTCTTCTTTTCTCCTAAACATATATCTTGAAAATTCCCGAGAGAGAGAGAGAGAGAGAGAGAGAGAGAATTTCAATCTACGATAAACTGACTCTTGACTATCAAACTCTTAAATATTTAACACAAATGAATCCCTTTCTGTTAGGATAAATATCTTTCACCAATGTTTTATGCAATTTAATATTATGATATCCCAGTTCTAATGGATAAATCCCCCTGTCACTGAAGCTATAACAAGAAAACCTTGAAGCTTTATTTTTCCTAAAGCTTAACAAACTCAGGATAGATTTTCTATCAGGGATCTCTAGAGCAATAAAAATATAGAAAGGGAATGCTATATGTTATTGTTACATATATATTATTGACTTATAATACATGTACATATATATATACTTATATATAATGTATGTATATATATATACATATGTTCATACGTCACTTAATAGCGAGTGACAACATATTCAATTAAAATAGCGAGTGACAATATATTCAGCTATGGCCACAGGGAAAATAAGAGCGTACCAAGCGCTTTCGTGTTATTTTTCCAATATAATTTCCAATATATTTTCGAGGTACACTGTTAAAGACATCCTGAGTAACCAACAAAGCTGAAAAAATGATAACAAAACTATTCGAAATCGTGGAAACAACTTCACAGCAGTACAGTAGGTAGAGAAACATTTCAACAAGTGATTAAAAAGAGCCGAGCTTAAGAATCTCTTTAATAACAAATGGGTCCAGTCTGTACATATTTATACACACGTACACACATTATATATGTATATATATATATATATATATATATATATATATATATATATATATATATATATATATATATATATATAAGGCGATGTGAATACTGCAACTTGAATCACAAACAAAACCATATGTCTTTCCAGAGAGAGAGAGAGAGAGAGAGAGAGAGAGAGAGAGAGAGAGAGAGAGAGAGATGGAAATTAGAATGTCAAGAATTACACTGACCTAGAAGTCGGCGGAGCAAAGGTTACTTTTTTTTGCTAAGACGTACTAGAATGCACAACATTCGATAAGTATAGGTTTCATCCACAAATACATTCCAAAATTAACTGGAACTAATACAAGGAGAAAAAGTACGAACTTATAAACTATGTGCGCGCAGAGAGAGAGAGAGAGAGAGAGAGAGAGAGAGAGAGAGAGAGAGAGAGAGAGAGAGAAAGGGGAGGTGATCATCCACTAACTCAGCCTCATGTGACCTCACGCCATGAGTCATCTCACACAAACTTTTGTAATGCCTTTCTAAATTTGTCACAGAGAGTACAGAGAGAGAGAGAGAGAGAGAGAGAGAGAGAGAGAGAGAGAGTGTATTTTGGGAATAAAAAGTTAACCTCCGCCGATATAAATAGAAATATGTGAAAACACAAATTTCGTCAGGAAAAAAAATCTTATAATTTCATATTCCTGTCAAAGAAGGTAACACTATTGTTCAGTCTCAAACTCTGTTCTCGACTTCCTTTGAATGCCGCTGACTAAAATGTTTATATAACGACCGTTTCGTAGTATTTCACAACCGTTTACGGTAAAAGGAAATTAGGAAATAAAGGAAAAAAATTGAGGATTTCTGTTAACAATTCGTGACGAAAATGACCATACGAGCATAACGAAGAACAGGGCATTTTGAAAAGGAAGCTAAATAACAAACATAACTTAACACACAATGAGGAAAGAAATCACTGAGAGAAAATGGAGTTAAGAGGAGAGATACCGGGTTGGTGAAGGGTGAGGAAGGGGAGAGGAATGGGGAGGGGGCCGCCGGGGGATGGGGATGGGAAAGGGGGTTAGGTATATTAATTTCCTAGAGCTGGGTTAGGAGTGAGTCAGGCAAACTCCGTGACGCAATGCCGTCCTCTCTCTCTCTCTCTCTCTCTCTCTCTCTCTCTCTCTCCGTAACGCTATCAGCCATACACTGTCAACCTATTTCGTTATCTTTTATTTACGACTTATATCAAAACTGTCCTCTAGTTTCATAAGCCATATCGTTGCGAGATAAATTCCCTTAATTTTAATACAGTTTAATAAGACTTTCCAGCATAAGATACTGCCCGTATATTTTTTTAAATATAAACGGGCGAACTAGACTATCCGTTTAACTCCTCCTTACCGGAAATAACTTTCACGTCAAATCTTCCATCATTTCCTATATGAATATACGATCTGTCAAATAACAAACAATTAAATTATATGTCAAGAGACATACGCATAAAAAAAGCGAAAGGGAGTGCAAACGCACACACTGACATACAAGACTCGTACAGCATTCCTGGCGCATATAGGTTTAGCCCACGATTGCATCACCACATCCTACGACTGCCACATGGTCGAGCTGGTGGAAGATTCGGGTGAAATTACGTATTCAGAACCCGTGTTTGTCTTCATTGAAATACTTCCTCTGGCGTCTCGTCGGTCAAAAACACTTCTTCAATCTTTACCTTAAAATGTGAAGAGGTATTTTTAATATTCAGGCGCATTACAGGGACAGGATAAAAATAGGACAAGTGAACCATGAGGTTTGGCTAAGGTACCGTTCAACATTCTTCTACCCTACGCTGCCACAACTGGCGGACGTACGACCAAATTTTTTCATCTATTTTCCAGTGAAAGCGTCGTTCAATATGGACCCAGATACAACCATTTCCTGTACGGCAATGAGCATAAAGACCGTGACGTCCCTACATTCTTGATCCCGCAGGAGGGAGGGAATGCAAGCGGTAAAAAACTCTGAACAACCTTGAGATGACGAATTTATGAATGAAACTTCGGGTGGTGGTGGTGGCGGCGGGGAGGAGGGGGAGGGGGAGGAGGAGAGTCGACCTTAGTGCTGCTGCTGCTGGGACTGTGAAGTTTCTGGCGCTCAACGCCGATGCTTATTTGAGTTTAGAAGCGGCATGTATAGCGCAAGATGTCAACGGACTGGTTGAAAAGAGCGATGCAGGAAGGGAGTGATTGCGAAATTCGATAATGTTTTTTTACCCCGCGTAGAACGAAGAGAATAGGAGAGCAGAAAGACACGGGTTTTCAAGTCATAAGAATTGGAGGGAGGGGGGAAGGTGCAGTTGAGCAGGAAAGGAGTAGTATACGATGAAAGAAAGGGCACTTACCCATAGAGGTGTAATAAAGAAAAGACCTTCACGAAAGGGTCAGCGGTGAAAGAGAATTTTCTATGCATAAAAGGAGGGAGGTGTTTGTATACGTAGGTTCCTGTGTTTTCCAGTAATGGATGTGGGTAGTATTTCAAGGGGGGGGGGAGTTGCTCCACTGACGTCAAGAGACTCTCTCTCTCTCTCTCTCTCTCTCTCTCTCTCTCTCTCTCCGAAAGGATTCTAACTCGAGTAACATACCGTAGTAAGATGTCAGTGCAAAAACTGAGACAGAAGATACGTATACATAAGACGTTATTCTCTCTCTCTCTCTCTCTCTCTCTCTCTCTCTCTCTCTCTCTCTCTCTCAGTGGAAAAACTGAGACGCAAGCAGGCTTACATTTTCGTTCACAAACAAATATCTGATAAACACTGAAAACATCGGTTACATATGACACACACAATGATGATCCAGAACTCCATCGTTCGATCTGCACCAACATTCTTGAAGGAAGAAAGTCGATTCGTCGTAAACAGAGCATTACACATCTCCCTTGGATACGGGGTTACGCAGTGGCCTTCAGTATATCGACTTCTGAGGGTCGAAATACACGCTGGGGTCCTTGTACCGTCGTTTAATTCCTGTTTGGTTACACACATGCCGGGGGAGTATGACAACAGGAAATGATCATACATAGAAAGACATACACGGAGACATAACAACAGGAGATGATCATACGTAGGACGACATACAAGGCGGAATGACAACAGGATATGGTCATACATAGACATACAAGAAAGCATGTCAACATGATATGATCATACATAGAAAGACACACAAGGAGGCATGTCAACAGGATATGACCATACATAGAAAGACACACAAGGAGGCATGTCAACAGGATATGATCATACATAGAAAGACATACAAGGAAGCATGTCAATAGGATATGATCATACATAGAAAGACACACAAGGAGGCATGTCAACAGGATATGATCATACATAGAGAGACACACAAGGAGGCATGTCAACAGGATATGATCATACATAGAAAGACACACAAGGAGGCATGTCAACAGGATATGATAATACATAGAAAGACATGCAAGGAAGCATGTCAATAGGATATGATCATACATAGAAAGACATACAAGAAAGCATGTCAACAGGATATGATCATACATAGAAAGACATACAAGGAGGCATGTCAACAGGATATGATCATAAATAGAAAGACACACAAGGAGGCATGTCAACAGGATATGATCATACATAGAAAGACATACAAGGAAGCATGTCAATAGGATATGATCATACATAGAAAGACACACAAGGAGGCATGTCAACAGGATATGATCATACATAGAAAGACATACAAGGAAGCATGTCAATAGGATATGATCATACATAGAAAGACACACAAGGAGGCGTGTCAACAGGATATGATCATACATAGAAAGACACACAAGGAGGCATGTCAACAGGATATGATCATACATAGAAAGACATACAAGGAGGCATGTCAACAGGATATGATCATAAATAAAAAGACACACAAGGAGGCATGTCAACAGGATATGATCATACATAGAAAGACATACAAGGAAGCATGTCAATAGGATATGATCATACATAGAAAGACACATAAGGAGGCATGTCAACAGGATATGATCATACATAGAAAGACACACAAGGAGGCATGTCAACAGGATATGATCATACATAGAAAGACACACAAGGAGGCATGTCAACAGGATATGATCATCCATAGAAAGACATACAAGGAGGCATGTCAACAGGATATGATCATAAATAGAAAGACACACAAGGAGGCATGTCAACAGGATATGATCATACATAGAAAGACATACAAGGAAGCATGTCAATAGGATATGATCATACATAGAAAGACACACAAGGAGGCATGTCAACAGGATATGATCATACATAGAAAGACATACAAGGAAGCATGTCGACAGGATATGATCATACACAGAAAGACATACAAGGAGGCATGTCAACAGGATATGATCATACATATAAAGACACACAAGGAGGCATGTCAACAGGATCTGATCATACATAGAAAGACATACAAGGAAGCATGTCAACAGGATATGATAATACATAGAAAGACATACAAGGAAGCATGTCAACAGGATATGATCATACATAGAAAGACATACAAGGAGGCATGTCAACAGGATATGATCATACATCGAAAGACATACAAGGAGGCATGTCAACAGGATATGATCATACATAGAAAGACATACAAGGAAGCACGTCAACAGGATATGATCATACATAGAAAGACATACAAGGAAGCATGTCAACAGGATATGATCATACATAGAAAGACACACAAGGAGGCATGTCAACAGGATATGATCATACATAGAAAGACATACAAGGAGGCATACCAACAGGATATGATCATACATAGAAAGACATACAAGGAGGCATGTCAACAGGATATGATCATACATAGAAAGACATACAAGGAGGCATGTCAACAGGATATGATCATACATAGAAAGACATACAAGGAAGCATGTCAACAGGATATGATCATACATAGAAAGACATACAAGGACGCATGTCAACAGGATATGATCATACATAGAAAGACATACAAGGAGGCATGTCAACAGGATATGATCATACATAGAAAGACAGACAAGGAGGCATGTCAACAGGATATGATCATACATAGAAAGACATACAAAAAGGCATGTCAACAGGATATGATCATACATAGAAAGACATACAAAAAGGCATGTCAACAGGATATGATCATACATAGAAAGACGCACAAGGAAGCATGTCAATAGGATATGATCATATATAGAAAGGCATACAAGGAGGCATGTCAACAGGATATGATTATACACAGAAAGACACACAAGGAAGCATGTCAACAGGATATGATCACACACAGAAAGACATACAAGGAGGCATGTCAACAGGATATGATCATACACAGAAAGACACACAAGGAGGCATGTCAATAGGATATGAAAATACATAGAAAGACATACAAGGAGGCATGTCAACAGGATATGATCATACATAGAAAGACATACAAGGAGGCATGTCAACAGGATATGATCATACATAGAAAGACACACAAGGAGGCATGTCAACAGGATATGATCATACATAGAAAGACATACAAGGAAGCATGTCAACAGGATATGATCATACATAGAAAGACACACAAGGAGGCATGTCAACAGGATATGATCATACATAGAAAGACACACAAGGAGGCATGCCAACAGGATATGATCATACATAGAAAGACACACAAGGAGGCATGCCAACAGGATATGATCATACATAGAAAGACATACAAGGAGGCATGCCAACAGGATATGATCATACATAGAAAGACATACAAGTAGGCATGTCAACAGGATATGATCATACATAGAAAGACACACAAGGAGGCATGCCAACAGGATATGATCATACATAGAAAGACATACAAGGAGGCATGTCAACAGGATATGATATACACAGAAAGACATACAAGGAAGCATGTCAACAGGATATGATCATACACAGAAAGACACACAAGGAGGCATGTCAACAGGATATGATCATACATAGAAAGACACACAAGGAGGCATGCCAACAGGATATGATCATACAGAAAGACATACAAGGAGGCATGTCAACAGGATATGATCATACATAGAAAGACATACAAGGAGGCATGCCGACAGGATATGATCATACATAGAAAGACATACAAGTAGGCATGTCAACAGGATATGATCATACATAGAAAGACACACAAGGAGGCATGCCAACAGGATATGATCATACATAGAAAGACATACAAGGAGGCATGTCAACAGGATATGATCATACATAGAAAGACATACAAGGAGGCATGTCAACAGGATATGATCATACATAGAAAGACACACAAGGAGGCATGTCAACAGAATATGATCATACACAGAAAGACATACAAGGAGGCATGTCAACAGGATATGATCGTACACAGAAAGACATACAAGGAGGCATGTCAATAGGATATGATCATACACAGAAAGACATACAAGGAGGCATGCCAACAGGATATGATCATACGTAGGAAGACATACAAGGGGTTTGATAACAGTTAATAATCATACGTAGAAAGACATACAAGGGGTATGCCAACAATAAATGGTCGTAGGTAGGAAGACATGCACTGTATGAGAATGAACACAATGAAAAAATTACCTAAGGATACTAATGCCCTATTCATTCAATGGCCATTGATTTGTACCATAATGTGCGCACATTATGACTAATATAAGGGATATCATCGTTAATGCCGCATATAACTGACACGGAAGTCATTATAAAATTTTAATTGTGTAAAATAGGTTTTGTTAATACACGTATCTATTATGGCCTGAGAATACTGCGGCTCATTGTGACTGAAACTCTACAGAATCTTGAAGAAAATGATATCAAATACGCACATCAAGACTGAATGTTTAAGTACAATAAAATTTTCATCAAAGCAAATAAGAAAATTCATAAAAACACACGAGGTATGGAACATGAACATGAATAAATGTTAGGACATACACGTTGTTTCATAAATATGAAAATATACATCAAAATCAACAGCCAACTGACACGGGAACAGAGAATTCTATTAATCACTTGGACTGAATCCTTCTGAATACGTTTACTACTGATAAGAGCAAATGTACGTATCATACGCACAACACATATTTGATGGTTTTCTATCTTTGTGTGTGTGGGGCTTAATACATAAGTAAAATACTGACAATAAGTTATTAGTACAAAAAGAAATTAACAAGAATAAGAACCGTCGATATACTCCTTCAAGAATCTCATAAAACTATCTGTCCTTCTATTCACATGAACATGCTATTATCAGCCACTCTCTAAAAGTGCTACGCGTGATACAATTAATGTGGCTAGGGGAATGGATCATTTAGCTTCCTGACCTACTTAACTGTTATCCCAAGGGAATTCCACTGATGATTAAGTAGTCCAAACTGTTTAGCTTGACGTCAAATTCCTATTCGGCAACAAGGGGTGTGAAACCAGTCTAAGTTTCTGACATAAATAAGTATCAGGTGATGTTATGTAGATTGTATAGATGAAATATCATGCATTCATCCTGCAGCTGAATGAATCATTTTAGGATAATGATCGGCATGGTATGCAAGCAGTGTCAGCTCAAAGTAGGAGATTAAAGCAGCGTCTAAAAAAGCAAAGATAAGCAAATTTAAAAAATGCAAAGATAAGCATTAACTAAAGGTGGATGAAATGAGTTACCGATTAGGCGTAAAAGTCTACATAACTCGGTAAAGGAGATACGTGAATGTTAAGGGATTTTATGTGTAAGACACTCCATACAAGGATGGATAAGTTTAATTTAGTTACTGATTCAAGAATTGACTTCATAAAAAAATCAAGCCTAGCACTAAGGCATTGTTGGCCATTCACCACTAAAAACAGTGAAAAGAGGGAACTGGAGTGGTTGAACAGAGAGAGAAAGAGAACCAAAAAATAAAGGAGATGAAGTACAAGGATCTAGAGGTGGAACTGTAAGAAAATCCCACAGTTGCAGTAAGCAGTAACGGAGAGGCTGGACAGCAGGGCTGAAGAAAGGAAGAGGAGTAAAGGCCGAAGGGACGTTCCAACACCCTGTAGTAACGCCTCAAGGGACGTTCCAACACCCTGTAGTAACGCCTCAAGTTTACTACGTGAGGTGCACTGACGGCACTAACCCCCTATGGGACTCAGTTTAGTTATAAAGATGGGGACCAGAGAAGTACTACAACTTCCATAAGAGCACATCCAGGTTCTAAGTGGAAAACTCGCCTACGATTTACTGTAAACTACCTGAAACTTAGTCAGGAATCTGATATGCCCCTTCTCAGAAAGGTAGCTACTTCTTCCAAGCTAGAAATGCTGACACAAGGCTCAGAAACTTTACTTTCAGGCATTTATGAAAGTCAGGAGTAAGAATTACAAGTATATATGTCTTTAGTGCATTGCCCTTGTCCCTTGTATTGATGGAAATGCCAAGACTAAAATAGCATTTGAACAACAGTCACAGGAAGGGTAAAAGGGTAACATCATCTGAATCGAATAGCCTGAGGAGCTTTGAAAGAATCTATTGATGACGATTTGGAAAAGGATAGCGGGGAGGACGGAGAGGGGGGGGGAGGAAGGGGAGAGAAACTGCGTCCTGAGGTACACCACATTATGATGTTCATACTGGGGTCATTAGTAATCCAGGGCAAGCTATTCGTGTTGTTCATAAATATGTCGAGACATGGATATTAATATTAATTGCTCGCCGAGTTTTGAAATTTTTTTTTTATTTTTGAGGGGGGAGGGGATTTAGAACGGCGTTACTTATGCTATTACACGTTTCTACTTTATTAAAACGGAACATTTACATCTCGTCATACAAAAGTAACGGTCTTCCTAGTGTAAGAAGAAATCTTTTTACCAGCAGTGTTAATGTCTTCCAAAATATTTATGCAGTTGAGAAAAATGTTAGAATTTTCTTTGCTGCCGAAGGGAAAATCATCCCCAAATTCGATCGAAGCGCATCACGGAAAACCGAGCCTCTCCTGAGATAGTTCACAAACGTCGAACTGAGGTTAATTATTCAACTGGGCTCATTCCGGAAGTTCCATAAACTGCCTAGTTCGCCATGCATCCCGTACCTGCCGCTGACAACACCTGAAAGCGCCAATCCTCGCCCCAAACAGCCTTCAGAACCGACAAGAACCACACCTATGTCTGGGTTAGGATAAAACAGGCTTGACAACA
>NC_089767.1:26317008-26319508 GCF_040412425.1 Macrobrachium rosenbergii | reverse complement strand
CTTTGCTATCTGTGTAGACACCCCGGGATTATGTATGTAAACAACGGATAGGTTTGCTTGAAAGCAAATGGGTGTTACAGACTAATACACACACAAACAAAGCCACTCCAACATCTAAAAACATAACAGACAGCTCACACGTCTCGACTGTCGACCTAACCGCGCAACGTCTCCTCGCTGCTGGGAGAAAGGGCGCTGGTGACTGGTACAATACATGCACATACACTACCGGGGTCTAAGCGATGACAGGCAGGGCAGCCGATCGAGACTACAAAGTCTACCCCAAAGCCAAATCAAAGTCCTTCAAAAAGAAGGCATCGTGCTTCCCCCATACAAATGGGAAAAAAGCACGTAAAAAGAAGTTATCTTCCTAGTCCTTTCTACTACTTTTCACACACACACACACACACACAGAGAGAGAGAGAGAGAGAGAGAGAGAGAGAGAGAGAGAGAGAGAGAGAGAGAGATACCGGTTGTGTGTTTACCAGCGGATCATTTTTCAGTAACTGTTTTTTTGTTTTTGTTTACTTCCGCCCATAACAAAGTGGTAACTTGGGTTCACGATCACTTTACAACTATGTGAATATCTCTGAAAGCGTTGGTATTTGCATCTAATATATATATATATATATATATATATATATATATATATATATATATATATATATATATATATATAAATATATATATATATAACATATATATATATATATATATATATATATATATATATATATATATATATATATATATATATATATGTATGTGTGTGTGTGTGTGTGTGTGTGTGTAAAACTACACGCAAAAGCGCATGTCTCTGTCTTTCTCTACCTCTCACTTGGAAACGAAGGTAGAGCCCAATTTAATTTTGGTTCCTGAAATCAAGTTTGGTTAAGTTTCTCGGATAACCGCCGAAAGATCTGCACTTTCTGGAATCTCGCGGGATTATGAACTACATAATCTTGAGGCTAAAACCCTAAAGCCCCCAAAAAGGATCGAAGGGAGATGAATATAACACTTCTTACCCTAAGTATTTGGCTCGTGTGGACTGTGTCAATAGGCGTGAAACATTATGTACAATGGATCTTACCCGTGACTAAAGTTTCAGTAATATTTTCACTTTGTTGTGAGTTCACAAACAGCTTGTGTGTATGTATGCGCGTGCACATAGAGAAGTACGTACTCACACATATATATATTATATGAATACACATGTATATAAACATATATATTCATGTATATATGAAAGAGAAAAAATTAAAATAAGAAAAAGTGTTGATGGGTACGCCTCTAGGTGAAGTAAATAATTAAAAAAGAAGTAAGAGGCAAAGAACACTAGGCACAAACGAAGCAGACAACATATTCACACCATACAGGTGAGGGGAAGAGAATGCGACGCCAAGTCACAATACCTTTAGGTAAGGGGAGACTGAAGCTTGCCGTGTGGCAGAGAGCGAAAGGGTAATTTGCGCTCATTGAAATATGTCATGAAAGCATTACGGGTAATAATGCTCAAAGAAAAGACTATGGGTTTGGTTGAGTGAGAGAGAATTTGTGTGTGTGTGTGTGTGTGTGTGTGTGTGTGTGTGTGTGTGTGTGTGTGTGTGTGTGAGAGGGCCTATTTTGAGAAGGAACCCTTAAAGAATGTAAAAGATTTTAAGTATGATATATATACAATATATATATATATATGTGTGTGTGTGTGTGTGTGTTTGTGTGTATGTGTGTGTGTGTGTTATCGAAGATATGGATGGTCTTCCTAAGGGTCGAACAAAAATTCACTGAGAGCAAGATGTGTTTACAATGGACGTAGGCCTCGCAACTTCATCCCTAAAGACTGGCTGACAACCGGAAGTCTGTATACTCTCGGAGCCACCCTATCCAAATGGGTAAAAGGCTTATGGTGACTGTCCGTAGTATGTATGTATGTATGTATATATGTATATATATATATATATATATATATATATATATATATATATATATATATATATATATATATATATATATATATATATATATATATATACATATACACACAAACACACACATATATATGTTTGTGTAAGTATATATAAATACATACATACACACTCTTGTATTGCAGTGAGTCAAAACCCTTTCAAAGTCGATAAAACAGGTATGAAAATGAATGAAGCTACAGCATCACAATATAACTGCTGGTTCAGATACGCTTCCGTGATTAATCTGAATCGCTTAACCTTTCATCTCCAGTGATTACGGAGTCTTGTTATTGTAAACAGAACACAGTGATTTACCCTTGTTTGTAATCTATCAACTCGCTCTCTCTCCACACCCCCCACTCTCTCTCTCTCTCTCTGCCTCTCCTGGTATAAGCACGAGGAAGATGATTTATAAGGTACTTTGGTTAGGCTGCAATTAAGTCAGCTAACTGTTAAACACCTGTCAGAATGGTCTTCATTACGATGCAAACTTGCATTCATTAGTTCGTTTTGATGATAATGAATGGTTCTAGTGC
>NC_089767.1:26312008-26314508 GCF_040412425.1 Macrobrachium rosenbergii | reverse complement strand
ATTTTCTAGTTTCTTCTACCTAGCCGCACTGACAGCCTTAGCACTCAAGTTTTTAACCCTTCTACCGCTGGAGGAATAAGGAAGAGGCAGATGGCCATACAATAGGGTTATTTAACTATACGCAGCAGGGATTTAATTACGTTTTTAGTATAACAGTAATATGCTGTGATACTGGACCACGTTTGGGTGTATATTTTCACGTCATATATTTCTCAATCATGATACGTTTCGTAGTTGCTGACCACAACATACCATGAAATTGCTCATTCATCTAAGTTCAGCACTTAATACTTGCATTACTGAGAGGCTAGCTTGTTGTGCGTGCTTGAGAGAGAGAGAGAGAGAGAGAGAGAGAGAGAGAGAGAGAGAGAGAGATACAAATGGAATGCGTCAGGAGCATTCATTCAGCTTAATAGAATAAAAGTGTCGGCTTATCAAGCCAATTATTCACAACCCAGCCTAATCTAACCAAGAACAGAAAAGTTTGTATCATTGCAGTGACAAAAAAAAAGAACAATAGAGCCAACATGTATAAAAATGGAATGAAGGAGCAACAAGCGGAGGAAAGGTTCGTCAAGAACAATATTAAAAAACATCCCTTAACATAGAGAACAATTAAAGCAACGCAACACACAAAAACAACAGCGCTTACACTCAACGTGCATGTGCTAGAATATTATCAGGAGCATGTGACGAACTTCGCGTCTCGCCATTGGTGGGTTCAAGTGGTTGGCGAGTTGTCATTGGATCAGGAGGAAAGGGTTCGGGGTTCCATGACTTGCATAACCCGCCGACGCCGCCACCAACCAACCCCGCGAGTCGAGTCGTGCCTCTCTTCGATTTCCCAGTGTCAGGGAACTCGAGAGCGCGGGCGGCACTCCCATATACATTACCGGTAACAACGGTATCGATTTGATTCGTCGATTAAAATAGCTCGTGAGCACGAGAGAGAGAGAAAGAGAGAGAGACACCGGCGCCGCGCCGGTGAATTTGCGTTGTTGTTGGAAACGATGAAAGCGCTTTTAGATTTAGAGCAAAATAAAAAAGAATAAAAAAATAGGAAGGCGATGCGAAGATTCTCACTATGTAGATTCCCACTGCACACACATTTTGACAGGGCCATAAAGGCTCGTATGCTTTGATGAATGAACAGTTACTACTACAGTAGTGCTCATTTCATTCAAGCTGTATTCGATAACTGGCTCAAATAATGACGGGATCCGCCTCAGGCCAAGACCTCGATGTGGTAATCCCCAAAACCGGAGGGGCCGAGTAATTTTGCAGGTATATGTATTCACTATGTTTGCGTGTATGTCTTATGCACGAACATACACACAGACACAGGCAAAGCACGCACACACAAACAATTCATGCTCTTTACGATGTTATTTAATTCAGCTTCTCTCTATATGTTGTTTCTTAAGTTTCTGGACAAATAATGATCGAGATACACACACACACACATACATACATACATACATACATACACACACATATATATACCTTATTTACATTATATATATATATATATATATATATATATATATATATATATATATATATATACATACATATAATTAATGTATAAGTATTTATCGAACATTATTTGCCCCGAAGCGTAGAAATCCACAAATACGAGAGCCGCTGAATTTACACAACCTCGTAAAGAACGTGGATTATGGTCAAGCCAGAAATATACAGAAGGGGCTGGCCAAAAAATACCAGGCCACAGCCAACGAACTATTGACGTGCGTACATCGAGAGTTACCACCATCCATTGAAGAAGAAAACTGGGCACAATGTAAGTCTCCACATATTCAATGAAAAAAATACGGGGTATAATGTAATGCTCCATATATATATATATATATATATATATATATATATATATATATATATATATATATATATATATATATATACATACATACAAACACATAATACAAACACATAAAAAGGATCGCTTCAAAACATTTGCAATTATTACTTCACATCGCCCTTGCAAAAATGAAAGGCATGTCTTTTGTAATTACTTAAGTTTATGTTTCAAAACACGACATATGCACTTCGTTACAAATCTGTATTTTACAGGAACACCAAAATAAGAAACGTTACACGTAATCATTGACAGGCAACAGCTTCGCTAGAAACAGGACCGTAGTTTGGTAACGCGCTGTTTGGACTCTATTTGAGAGGGGCCCGATGATGTTCAACTTTATTTTGTTGTTCCAGTTAACTAGGCCTCTCTCTCTCTCTCTCTCTCTCTCTCTCTCTCTCTCTCAGTAATTGGCTTAGCTGGAACTAAACCTATACGGATTCATGTAAAAGTACAACATGCACAAAAAACCGTGAGCACTGCATACGAGGAAAAAACGTTTAGCCCACACTTATGAGATCACCAACGTATTGAGATGTGTAATCCCTGATTGCTTAACTCGATTACTTTATTCTTTTTGCATCAAACCTTAGAAATCTCCTTCTTATCAGATTTCCCTATTTC
>NC_089767.1:26259508-26307008 GCF_040412425.1 Macrobrachium rosenbergii | reverse complement strand
AGATCCAGTAGGTGGTTGAGTCGTCCTCAATGTCCTCACATTATAAAAAAAAACATTTTTTCCCTGATTTTCTGAAGTGGCAATAACTGTGTTACGTTCAGAATGAACACAGATTGATTTCCCTCGTCGAGAGTTAAACGAACTCACATTTGATTTGGTAGTGGCAGAAAGAACAAACCCATCCCATTATTTTCGTCTTTCACATGGAAGCTTTCGTAGAGATAAATCACTCGGCCAAAAGACAGAAATTAATTTTTTTTTGATAAATGAAGATTCTGAGATAGGAAGTGTTGTAAAGAAATATTGGTGATTATGCTTTATCCCAACTGACTTTCAGACTTAACAGGTTATCTAGTCGCTGGTCATTTACTAAATATCTTAAACAGTGACGTCAAAATTAACTGACCAACCAACAACTTAGTTATCTTTTCACTTAAAGCTTTATGACATGCTGATCTAACTGGTTAGAAGTAGATAAAAAGTTGACTGTCATGTACTAAAGAATATCACGACTTACTCATTTTCTCCCCAGAACGTACTAGAAGCGTTCTATTTTAGAAGTCCAGGTCAAAATTCAGCTCCTTGATGGGAGAGACAGTTGACAAAAATGGAACCAAGCTGCTATCTGAAAGTTTACATTTATTTGGAAATGTTTATGAATGAAAATGAATACCTAATTATTACTTCACATTGCCGTTCCCTCTGTCTATCATGGAAGAACTGGTAAATGTAAATATGAACCACGTTCTGACGATCTGATGCTTACAGTACAAAGGGACACTGAACAACTTATATTTTAGCTGCCTTTACGCACGAGGCTTGTTTTTTTAAAAGATATTTGCACTTACAATCTGTCTACAGGAAACAGTTCGGTTTTTGTGATACCCTTTTAGATCTATAGTTACATGAAAAGGAACACTGATCATGGAACTGACTCTCGACTTGTTCACGCTGATTGTAATGCTACCTTTGACTTGATTCCATTGTTTTCAAAGCAACCAGCAACAGATAGTTGCTGATGATCATGTTTTTTGTGAGCCTGCACATATTTGTCTAGTGCTAAACATGGCAAAGTTCTTGAACCAATAATCTTTTTTATTCTTGACTAATGTGACTTTTGTTTTGGGACATAAGATAGTGAAGTGTGCAGATGCTTAAATATTTAAGTGTCCTTGAGTTACTGTCTTAGTTTTTCTGACGCAAATTTACAGACGCGTGGTAAGTTAAGCCACAGTAATGATTAGCATTTCTAATGTCGAGAAAGGTGATAGAAAGATAGCTTTATAGACATATAGAAAGACAAAGTCACTTGTTATATATAAAAAAAAAACTGTAGTTTGAAACTCCTCTGAATATACCACGACACGTCCAGGAAACGCTGCCGTCCAATGTGATACCAAACATGCAATCTTACAAATTGCTATCACTAACAAAAGTAATAACTTAGGTCTCAGTATCATATAATACGACATCCTCCACTCGTTTAATCGTCATTCTCACTGGACGGCACGATAAGCACATTCACAAACATAAGCTTCAAAACGAACTCAGCGAGGAGAAACTAAGGCAGAGTGAAGACTCAATAGCAGATAAGAGGTATACGTAAGGGCTACTCTCCAAAGTTGATATTTCTGGTATATTACGTCTCCTGTCAGCATACGTTCGAGCCGATAATGACAAGATTAAAATTTTTTTTTTTTATCTTTGACTGGGGATTCCACAGAACTGAATTCTCAGGCTGTGGCTCAACATCATTCCCCTTATCGTGTGGAAATTCCCTCGTCTCATCCACCCGTGATGGGATATTTTAGAGGCACTCAATTCAAATTTGAATTCAAGTATGTCGTACAGATGAAGGAATGGCAAAGTGATGTGGAAATCACAGTACTTACCTAACAGTTATTGCTAAGAGAGAGAGAGAGAGAGAGAGAGAGAGAGAGAGAGAGAGGAAGTTGGTAATCTCCTTTGGCAACAAGATATGACACCACGGTATCGAGTTTATCTGTAAAATGGAGCAGTATCGAATTTACTTTTAACTGGCTTCCTCTCTCGAAACGGCATTCGTCTGGCAGCCACTGAATAAGATTTCCAGTGTTACTGTGTTGGTGTTTCTTAACTCTTCTTCCACACTCGCAAAATCCTACCTTTTAAGGAAAAGTCTACATTTTACGAGAGTCTACCTTTTACTAAAAAGTCTACCGTATACGAAAAAGTCTACGTTTTACGAACAAACCTACTTTTTACGAAAAGGTATACCTTATACCAAAAAGTCTACCTTTTACGAAAAAGTCCACCTATACCAAAAAGTCTACCTTATACCAGAAAGTCTACCTTTACGAAAAGTCTGCCTTATACTAAAAAGTCTACCTTTTACAATAAAGTCTGCCTTATACCAAAAAGTCTATCTTTTACGAAAAAGTCTACCTTTAACGAAAAAGTCTACCTTTTACTGATACTCTTCCGTCTTTGGACTATTTCCAAATTTGGATTGGAAGCAATCCGTAGTATGGAATACATAAACTTAAAATCTTATCAGATTTTACAGTGAAAAGGAAAGATGTATAACATTATAACTAACTACAGGATCTCAGATTTGACAATAGGCATTGGAGAGCAAGTAGAAAATAGGGTGACAAAGTACATGATCTTAAGTCAAGTATACCTTAGTTTAACCAGACCACTGAGCTGATTAACAGGTCTCCTACGGCTGGCCCGAAGGATTAGACTTATTTTACGTGGCTAAGAACCAATTGGTTACCTAGCAACGAGACCTACAGCTTATTGTGGAATCCGAACCACATTATACCGAGAAATGAATTTCTATCACCAGAAATAAATTCCCCTAATTCTTCATTGGCCGGTCGGAGACTCGAACTCGGGCCTAGCAGAGTGCTAGCCGAGAACTCTAGCGACTCGTCCAACGAGGAACTAGTACATGATCTGAAGGACAGACATGAATTAGGGGTGACAAAGTACATGATCTGAAGGACAGACAAAAATTTGGGGTGATAAAGTACGTGACATGAGGGAAAGTTAGAAACTAGAGATAAATAAAGTACATGGCAACTGCATTTAGTACTTATCAGAAGACAGACACAATGTTCTGAGTTCTGTTTAACTACTGCATTATATCTGACATGTCGACATTACAATGTAAGCTAAAATGCCTGAAAAACAGCAAACTGATGAACAGATGGTTGAAGGGTCATAAGAGTTGTGTACTTCACAGAAACAGGGTAAAATTTAGGTATTTCCTAATCTTGGCGGATGCACGCACGATCCTGATTTTTTTTTTTTTAGTCAGTCAGTCAGGAAACGGGTAAAAGGTACCGATCTCATCTCTGAAGACTTGCCAAAACCAAAAGGGTCTTCCAAAGGAGAAACAGGTGTATGTTGAAAAAAGTGAAAAAGGTGTTATCAAGTAAGATTAAACCACTTTCCATAAGAAAGTGGCTCTACTGTTACATTCATGCGTATAATGGCTGATTTGTGGTTACACCCCAGCGCAGAAAACTTCCACAAAATTAGCCCCTTCATATAATTATAAAGAAGGGTCATCTTCAGTAGCATGTCAACCACTCCAACACGCTTCAATATTTACCTTTACCTTGCATGTACTCTCGTACTTCCAAAATAATTAAGGTCCTCCCCCCCTAATGCCTCCCTCACCGCTTCTACTGTAGGTCTCCCTCTTCTCCTCCAGTCTAACTCTTCTGAACGGTACACTTTCCACTGGCCTCTTGTCTTCCATTATTTCCACACGGCCAAGCCACCTCAAAACACTATGATCCATCCTTTCACCTACGTTACCATTTTTCCTCCTATGTATCTTCACATTACTAACCTTTCAATTTATATTGTACTATATGTACTATACAAACAACTCACCTCAACTTTTACTGGCGTCCAACATTTATACATCACCTCCTTAAAGGAGTAGCAGTCAGGTTGGCCAGTTCAGTGACACTGCCACTACCACAGTATACTACCTGGACATTGCTCTTTTCTCGAGTCAAGAGCAACCACACATATCAGTCCAATTACCCAGGGCTGTATCCAAGATAGTAAGAGGTACAATCTAGGCATTGCTACCCTGGGAAGTATGAATGATTTGGGGTACAAATCTAATGCACTCAATGTATATGAACAATAATAAAGGGTTGTGGACCCCTTGCTGGGAGAAAATACTCCCTCAATAGCAAACGAGTCTCCTCCTGAGGCAAGTTGGCTCCAAACGTTCTACTAACAGATTTATTTAGAAGTTGATGTAATCTTTTCGACTTTGTGAGAACTACGAGAACGGGAACTGGAGATGAGTGGAAATTTATAGAAGATAAAACTCAGGAGACATAGAGTGGCTAATTTCACTGAAGCCCTTTGTGTCACATGACGTTAAGGCAATGATGCCGATGATACACATTATGCAAACAAATATACATGCATATATATACATATCTGCGTGTCTATATAAAAATGTATGTGTATATATATATAGACAGATACAAACATATATACATGTATACATACATATATATATATATATATATATGTATATATCAAGACTTCCTGAAAATCAAAAGCTTAACACCATCACCAGCCACTCCCCTAAGGGAATATGTGTCATAAAAGAATTAAAATTTTCTTAAATTGGTGTATATGATAAAAAAATAAATAGATTATTAAGCTAAGGTAGGGACACTTATAGTTATCAAGATACTTCTCGATACTACAATCAATTAGTACAAAAATGATAGTGTGCGTTTAATTGGCAAAGGGAAATTATTTCACAATGCGAATCGTTCTAGTCACCACAGATTGGTATTTACAGACGGAATGGATTAGTTAATTCCCCGTTTGAATTCACCTTGAAGGTCTATTGCAATTTTTGAACCGGTGCTATGCAATTAGAGCCTCAAAAGTTCAATAGACGATGCAACTTATTACTACCCTAAAACAACGCTCCTTGTACTTTAATAATTCATTTTAATTTTTTTCTATTTAATTACTGATTTGTTAAATCATTGTTTTTCCATAACTAATCTCTTCTTTTTGTATTTCCTGTTACCTTCTACTATTTCTTTCAAAAGAATACTTTACTCTTTGGAAGCTTGAATTTCAAGTCAATGGCCCCTACTGGCTTGTTCCATATGAATAGGGTTCATCTTCTGAATATAATGATAATAATTTAGCCTATCCAAGATCACAAAAAAACACATGATAAGGCACAATTTCACAGCAGCCAACTTTGTCGTGTTTTTCCTTCGTTGCAGAATGTAGCTAATCGATGAACCATATTCCACCCACTTGAATTGTATGCTTATATTTTTCTCTCAGCCTCTTGAACCACCAAACCAAACCCAGTATGTCTGCGACCCGTGGGAGGGACCACGTGATCTGAGCATTACGTCACAGAAGGACAAAGTTACACTGATATTGCTCTATCGGCCACTTGAAAGGAACAAGGTCCGAATACAGTTGCGAGGCTGATTACAGATACCCGTCAACATATTTTGGAAGGTGAGCAACATCATCTTCATCGTATCTTTGAAAATAAAGGCATGTTTGTTTTTGAGTGACAAAACTGTTCCGTCTACAAAGATATTGTCCGATTTAAGTTTCGCCTAGTACTGAATAACAATTTATAAAATATAAAATTCTTTTTGTAGCAGAATGCTATAATTGTCACTTA
This sequence comes from Macrobrachium rosenbergii, assembly GCF_040412425.1. Taxonomy (NCBI): domain Eukaryota; kingdom Metazoa; phylum Arthropoda; class Malacostraca; order Decapoda; family Palaemonidae; genus Macrobrachium; species Macrobrachium rosenbergii. The sequence continues at coordinate 26,301,319 of NC_089767.1, read as the reverse complement.
CGCATATAAAAATCATTACTAGTGCGTATATGCATGCTGTGTGCATGCACATAATATTCGCTGTTTAAAACATAACATAGGACCTTTCCTGTGCATATCAGAGATAAAAGGAGCAAGTGATAATAGAAAGCAAACGTATTTAGTGCTCTTGTTGCATATGTTTGATAAAACCAAGAACTCTGCGACATAAACTCACACAATATCGTTTATAAACCTTTTCTCTATGAGTGGTTGGATCCACAGGCTGCTACCTGCTACCCAGTGAAAATGAATCTTCGATTTTTCTTGTAAATACACTTCGAAAGAGTAATGGTAATAAAAAAAAATCGTTTTCATAGTCCTCAGTGGATTAAAGGACATTGGACTTCCAATATAAAGGACGAGTTTGTGGAATAAAAGACCTGAGACGTACCATGCAATAAATATGTTTAAGGAGAGAAAGCTTGATATTAAAAGAAAGGACTGAATGATTTAACATTATTAACTGATGACGCCTCGGTTACCAAGGTCACCGAACAAAGACTCTCATATTTCCGTAAAGGAAAGGTACTGTACGAATTAAATACTATTTGGTTTCCTCAGGAGCCATCCCCTGAGAGGAATACAGCTTACTGGTGTATATATAAAATATATATACTGTATATATATATATATATACACATATATATAAATATATATATATATATATATATATATATATATATATATATATATATATATATATATATATATATATATATATATATATATATATATATATATGCATACATACACACACATACATACATAGACATATACGTTCATCCATGCATACAGAGAGAGAGAGAGAGAGAGAGAGAGAGAGAGAGAGAGAGAGAGAGAGAGAGAGAGCACCATAAAACATTTTCTGTATCAAAGCATCATGAACTAAGAACACAAATCTTGGCAAGAGAATAAGTACTTTGGTACAGTTCAAAACAAACGGTCATTGTTCAGCGACAGCATCCTACTAACACCCCCCTCTCTCTCTCTCTCTCTCTCTCTCTCTCTCTAACAAACACACGCAACCGGGCACTCTGAACCCAGGAGATGTTATCCTCGTTCCTATGCCTTTCTCGGACGGACGACGAGAGGTCATCCCAGTCAGCTGTTTCCTGAAGGAGGCGTACGCGACCGAGCTTTACGACTATGGACCCCATACAAAAACTTGCAACAATAAATACGTTCCTCGTCTCGCCCGGAGGCTTGTGAAGAACCTCTTCCATGGATTTAAAGAAAGAAAGAACTGCTCGCCGGATCCGAGGTAGCTCCAGCCAGCGATGGGCCTAAGCGGCAAAAACAAGAGGTTGGACCAGGTTGTAGGGAGAAGGCAACAGGGTGCCTCCATAAAATAAATAAATAAATAAATAAATAAATAAATAAATAAATAAATAAATTAATTAATTAATAAATAAATAAATAAATCTAGAGTAGGCTACCCCCCTTGTATAGCATTTGGGGAAGCTTGAGAGGCTTTTTTTTTATTTTAGTTTTTCATTCGCTTTCTCCGAGAGACTTTCGTAGAGAGAGAGAGAGAGAGAGAGAGAGAGAGAGAGAGAGAGAGAGAGAGAGAGAGAGAGAGAGAGAGCCTCATTTCTCCGTAGTCTAGACCTATTAAACGAGGCACGAGAATCTTATCTATTTTTATGTCAGCGTTGATGAGGTGCGACCGACAGACCGCAAGGTAATTTCACCAACTGATCCATCCCTAGCACGTCCATAAAGAGGCGAATAAGTATACAAGGAATAATGGAAAAGGAAATCTCCGTAAAAAAGAAAACATGACAAAAACTAACGCGAATTCGACAAAAACGGACATTTTCTACAAAACGTTGCCTGTTTCTCAAAGGTGAGGTTTGGTTGCTAAGAGGATGAGAAGAGAGAGAGAGAGAGAGAGAGAGAGAGAGAGAGAGAGAGAGAGAGAGAGAGAGAGAGAGAGAACGTACAAAAGGGGATTGCCACTTGGCATTTCATTAGATCTCCCTTAACAACATGCCTCGTGACTCTCTCTCTCTCTCTCTCTCTCTCTCTCTCTCTCTCTCCTCGATGTGTAATACATATCGAAAATATGTAATACGTAACGAAACCAACAGATATCCCACATGCATTTTATCTGCTACAAAAGTGTTCCCATACTAATGAGAGACGGTGGCCTTGGGTTGGACGACGGCAAGTCAATACGTGGAATCCATTTACCGTAAATTGTTGCACACAGAAACGGGAAAAAATGTGATGCACAGTGCGTTTTACATCGGAGATACGTTTTGTACAGCTCAGTTACCTTACTTATTCACTTTTCCACTAAGGATGTGTCGGATGAGAGACTTTGCTTCTCTTTTCTCTATACACACAGACACACACACACACACACACACACACACACACATATATATATATATATATATATATATATATATATATATATATATATATATATATAATTCCTCTCAACGTCTCGGTTTCTTTACACTTTTCGGATATGCAAGTCACTAAAAAGCCTAACATCCAAATAAAGAACTGAATGAAGAAATTCTGACGCCCGTGGCAGGATTCAAACCCGCACCCGGTATAATAAAAAGAGGTAACGTATCATCTATGAAGCTAATGTCACAACATCAAGTTTTCATATGCTCACTGCAGATATTAATCAGCACAGAGTGCTTCTATTATTCACTGTAATGGACACCAGTAATGGTTAGGATAATAAAACATGATAAAGGATGCAATGGCCAGAACCTTTATCAGGAGGGGCAACATACAATAATAAAAATCCGTATAATTATTTTGTGAATATATAAACACAAAATCGCTCGAAGGAAGTAACATGAAATCTATCTATCCCTGACTTTCGACTTGAGGAAATTACCAATCAACTTATATCGCGAATATTACCAGACTTCAAAGGTTAAACTGTTCTGGTACACTTTATTTCTCACCAGACACAACCATGTGAAGTTTTTGTATGACAAAACAAGAGGACTTTCCTAAACTGATCAATATATTGTATATATATATATATATATATATATATATATATATATATATATATATATATATATATATATATATATATATATATATATATATATATATATATATATATATATATATATATATATATATATATATATATATATATATATATATATATATATATATATATACAGTATATATATATATGTGTGTGTGTGTGTGTGTGGAGAAGGTTACCGCTATTACAGTGTCAGCAAAATACAAATCTCAATATCCACATGAGATGCTCTTCACCCGATCTGTAATAATCAAGAAGTAAAGGGAATTTCTTAGGTACAAAAAATTGCTCACGTTAGTCTGCTACGAACGAAACTGTAAGTTGAACTGCATACAAAAATTGTCTGTCAATTCTTTTATGGTTAAAAATGATTTATTTTGAACATATAAATTCCATTTTTTGTCAGATCTTCAAATAGTTGAAAATAATTCATAGTCATACTTACATGCATGACTGTATTCTCTAATGTTAAGGACTACGACATGATAGGTAGCACTCATAATAGATACGTGTATTAACAAAACCTATTTTACACATTTAAAATTTTATAATGACTTCCGTGTCAGTTATATGCAGCATTAACGATAATATCGCTTATATTATTCATAATGTGCGCGCATTATGGTACAAGCCAATGGCCATTGAATGAATAGGGCATTAGTATCCTTAGGTAATTTTTTCATTGTGTTCATTCTCATACAGTGCATGTCTTCCTACCTACGACCATTTACTGTTGGCATATCCCTTGTATGTCTTCCTACGTATGATCATTTACTGTTGTCATGCCTAACTGAAACACTGCAGCAAGCTACATAAGTAACCTAAAATAGGTTCAAGTACTAGGTACAGCATCCTGAAACATGCTCAAGGATTTTTGTAAATTTCTTATGAAGATAGAAAAAAAAAACTAATTTGAATGACGTCTCAGAATAACCATAACTGAATAATGTTTACTTTCCCGAGAAATCCACCCGCCCACAAAATACCGTCATCACACAAATGGCAACACCATCACACAAATGAAGTGCTAATGAACAATGACTGAACGAAAAAAAAAGGATAAAATTGGAGTAAAACAATATGAAAATATCAGTGACCTTAAGGAATCGGTTACCTAAAATTTGTTTTTTTATTGGACCTAACTATATGTATATTATATGTATATATATAATATAAATATATATATATATATATATATATATATATATATATATATATATATATATATATATATATATATAAATAACATATTTATATAATACACATATTTATATAATATATATATACATATATATATATATATATATATATATATATATATATATATATATATATATATATATATATATATATATATATATATATATATATATATATATATATAATGATAAAACGACGTTTACGAGCACATATTTAACATCCCAAATTTCATGCCCTGTGAAAAAATATCGTGTTACTGGTTTTTAAGCTGGTTTTCTTTATGTTTAATAGATAGTTTTCGCATCTGATTACGTAACAGAGAATAAATTCTGATGCCTGTTCTTTAAATTGAATATATGTTAAAAGTAATACCACCAACACCAACATGCATGAAAATTATGATTATTATTGTTATAATCATTATCGTCATTATTATCATTGGGTTGTTGTTACTTTGGCTATCATTGCTAGTAATAAAAATATCATAAATGAACGAAAGCAGAGAAACATTTTTCGAAGAAATATATCAGTCAATAAATGCTACTACAAAATTTCCAAAGAAAGAAAGAAAATTATACACCTGAATATAAAAACGGGTAACTAGCCTGATTAAGTGTCACATCTGGACGTCCAGAGGTTGGCTACAATTGAATAATAAAGAAATTTTCCTACTTGCGTCATTCACTCTCCTGGTTCAACGGTGCAATAAATAAACTTTTTTTTTTAAGAAGGACACCGTCTCTCTCTCCCTCTCTTCTTGTTCCCGAGGTATTCAGCTGCAGTTTAGATTAAGAACATGAAGCAAAATATTTCTCTTCTTCTTCTGCCTGAGATACTCAAGTTACAGATTAGATGAAGAACTTAAAGCAAAATATCTCTCTCTCTCTCTCTCTCTCTCTTTATCAGTTATTTTATGCACCTATACGCACAAACACACACACACACACACACATATATATACACATATATATATATATATATATATATATATATATATATATATATATATATATATATATAATGGTTATTTATAATAAATAAACTTCTTTACAGCAACAGAAATATACTGCAAATCATATAGTGAATTGAATTGAATACAGAATTTAAGCCAAAGACCAAGCACTGGAACCTATGAAGTCATTCAGCGCTGGAACGGGAATTGACAGTAAAAGGTGCGAAATGTGTAACAGGAGGAAAACCTCGTTAAAAAGTTAAGTATACCTTAGTTTTAAAACCTCGTAGTTGCACTATGAATCAATTGTTAGGAGAGGGTGGAAAGTACGATGGAAGAGAGAGAATATGAAAGGTGGTACAGTAAAAGGAACGAAAGGGTGCAGCCAGGGGCCGAAGGCACGCTGCAAAGAACCTTAAGTAATGCCTACAATGCACCGCATGAGGTGCACTGACAGCACTAACCGCGCCCCCCCCCCCGCCACTACGGAGGCAAATCATATAGTGAATTGCAAATCCGCACAAAGTCTAGGATACTCTTTATAAGATGTAATGAAATCTGAATCTAATGAACGTACAAAAATGTATATATTAATTCCTAAGATTAATAAAATCTTGGATTAAAACTTTTGTTAACTATTTGATTTAAACTTTATTAACCTAAACAGTGTTGTAGTGTTAAAGAGAGAGAGAGAGAGAGAGAGAGAGAGAGAGAGAGAGAGAGAGAGAGAGAGAGAGAGAGAGAGATTTGTTCTTGTTCAGCATATCCTTTTTAAAGAAACATTTCTTCCTCCTTTCGTCCACTATCACTTGCTAATATAAATGCAGGAATGAGCGTTGGATGTATGTGAAGGACACTATCATCCTTTTGTACAAACCATCCTACTGGCATACAGAGAGAGAGAGAGAGAGAGAGAGAGAGAGAGAGAGAGAGAGAGAGAGAGAGAGAGCCTATCGGTAAATCCTGTTAATTGCGTGAGAAAGGGAAGGAAAGAGTATATTTTGCAAGCGATGACTTTTTGACATATAACAGCACCTAAGCATGGACGTATTAGTAGACACCGGTCAAGAATATTTACATTCTTTACCATAACTTTATTAGTTTTTTGATGTACAGCTTTCTTGGTTGTATATAAACTTACTTTTCCGAGTCAAATTTTGCTACCTGGATAAAGATCCATTCATACATTTATAATGTGTATAAATACACATATTATAGAACTTCGTTATACCGATAATAGAGTAAACTGAGATGTTAAGCACCTGGATAAAGATCCATTCTTATATTTATAATGTGTATAAATACATACATTATAAAACTTCGTCACACTGAGCTGTTCAGTTGTCGAGCGAGCACTGGTGAATGTTAAGACCTTGCGAACAAATAAAAGCTTCATTATCGTCATTCCGAAATCTCTTAAGATTTGAACTGTCTTTTCAGTTCATTTCTTACGAAAATGACGAATAATATAATGACAACTATTCAAAAGACATTTTGTAATTGAAAATGTGACAAGGTGATAATAGAAATTGAAAGATGATTATAAAAGGATATTAAATAAAATTTGCGGCAGCAAAATGCAAATGAATTCGTACCAATGGATTTGCATTTTCACGTGAAATTTGAAAATAATTTTTTTTTTTATTATTATTTTCTGAACGGAACAAACGTGAAAATCATTCACGTTTTAACAATCATTATTCTCCTCTTATCAAATCCTCCTTAGACATGCACGAATATCCTGCACCCCCGTTCATTTACATCTGAAGCTAGAGTCTTCCCCCTCCCCCTTTTTAATGACTACAGTTCCTGTACTAATAATTTGGATCAGATGTTCCTGCTAAAAGCAGATTTCGTCCTTTCAGTCACCATCCTTCCCATACAAACAGCAATTCGCATCGCCCGTCCCAAACGCCTACTCACACCCCAGTCCCTCACAAGCACACACATACACACACACACACAAACCAGCACACAAACCAAAAAAGAAAAAAAAAAAAACTCTCTACGCGCTTCTCCCAGACAATTTCACCACAGAATCCTTCGAATTGGAGGAAATATTTGTATACCGAAATGACGTCAAGGGAAATTGTTCGAGACAAGGGGGCACGAAAGAAGGGCAGCTGGGCGCTTTCGTCACCACAAGGATTCGCTGAAGATGACCTTAAAGACTTCTTCGTGATTAATCACTGACTGATTTCGCTTTTTCTTTTTTTCATCTCCGTCCGTTTGTGTGTGCGTGTGTCTGTGTCTGTATATATGGAATGAATAAAACTATGCAATGAACATATACAAGACTCAAAGGAATTTGTCTGAAGACTACACAAACAAACTCAAAACGCGAGCTGAAAGGATAAGCTCTTTAAGTCTCAGTTAACGTATTATTAATTATCTTCGCCAAAGAATCACTATATACCTTATAAATGGTTGAATAAATTATTCTGTTGATTTGATCGAATTTACATAAAATGCAATACGAAAAGGTAAAAAGGGGAACCACGCCCACAAGTGTATATATATATATGTGTGTGTGTATAAATACATATATACTGTATATATATATAAAGTATATATATAATATATATATAAATAATAATATATATACAGAATACATATATATACTGTATATATATACAATATATATATATATATATATATATATATATATATATATATATATATATATATATATATATATATATATATATATATATATATATATATATATATATATACATACATACATACATAATGTAAATACATTATGAAATGCTTCTCATAAATATTTAGTGACGGTATTTTATGAAAAATTAAAAAATCACGTTGGGATTTTCGCTTTCAAAATATACATGAAAGATTAAACTTTAAAATCCTAAGTCTAAATGTTGCACTGTGATATCTGGCGCAAATTTCTACACATAGAGAGAGAGAGAGAGAGAGAGAGAGAGAGAGAGAGAGAGAGAGAGAGAGAGAGAGAGAGAGAGAGAGAGAGAGAGATGGCCATAAATGAGATACAAACTATTTTAATTAAGAGGATTTTCAAAGTGAGTGTCCCATTTATGCTTACAGAAACTGTAATGAGATTCTGCCTTACGCTGCACAATGTCAATCTGTATCTTTCCTCTTTCATTTTACCATCAATAAAACGAATCTGTAAAAAAAAAAATTCTTTTACCAAAACTTACCCCGTCAGTAAGGCAGAGTTTTACTTTTATTTTTACTCTACAGTGACGTCACATTACATGTTCCTGTTACACACAGCAAGACAGAATCTCCCGAAGCGATTACGAATTACAAGAAAGTACTTTTTCAAATAATCCTGTGCTATACGAGGCTCGTTCACTGTGCAATTTAACAAGTCATGTTCTTGACCGTTGAAAAAAAGATTAAATCCTAAATATGACGCAGTGTGGAAAAACCGAAAAACTGGAAGAAAATGAAAAACCAATAGATTAATTTTTTAGATACTGGTTCTTTCATTTTTCAATGACGGGGTCACAAATTTCTGACGTAAAATGTTCTCGTTTCAAAATGCAAATCATTCTCCCACTTTTTTTCCTTATTCATATTTCCACCTGGAATCCTTACGCGTCAGTGAATCAGCTTAATTCGAAGTCGTTCACTTTCATTCAATGCAAAACGAGCCTCTTGTGAACTGCACTTTCCATACCTTGAAACAAACTCTAAACGTGAATTAAAACTTCTTAAAAATAAGAAAGAAATAAAGGGAAAAAGTTCCTCCCTGTATTAATAAACTGATAATGCGAAAATACTTGACAGTTACTCTTGTCAAACTGCAACCGTGGGAATCCCTGAAGTTATTTTGGCATGAATAATAAGTTCCCATCTCGTGCTTAAGTGACTCCGATTACAGAGGAAATGTAAATGGCATATAACTGTAAAATCTACGCAGAATTCATAGAAATATGATGAAAGTATGATGACAAAGAGAGAGAGAGAGAGAGAGAGAGAGAGAGAGAGAGAGAGAGAGAGAATTAGCTACTGCATCACTGCACATAAGTCAGAGAGAGAGAGAGAGAGAGAGAGAGAGAGAGAGAGAGTAAAACAGCTTGTCTAACCGCAAAATTAGGAAGGTAAATTTGCTAAAACAGCGTCAGATTTTTTATTTTCAGAATGCATAAAATAATGCAGCTGCACTCCATATTTCAGAATCTAGTGAAAATCTATTTCACTTTCTAATTTTCATTATTTTATGCTCTTTGCAAAGCATCACTGAAAACGTTCCAATAGAACGATTAGGTAATACATTAAGAAAATTATTTATAATATAGCAGGTAAATATGGCCCGCAGTCAGTGAACCAATATCTCTTTTATATATACGAGAATGAATAAATATATCATTCCTCAAGTAAAACATTAACCCCTTATGACTATTTTGCTGAAAGTGTCTTCGTGTGAAGTATGGCAACCAATTTTACACAGAGACACACACCAACGGACACATATAATTTTTATTAATTAGTTCATAGATATTAAATTTCATTTTTTTTATTCTAACCAAACGCTGATAATAAGTGGTTCATCTGTTATAAGTTCTCCATTTTTCACCAATAAAATGGCTGTGTTCATAATATTAAACTGTCAGTATAACTCAATGGATTCCAGGCCCTTCGACCTGACACACACACACACACACATGCATATATATATATATATATATATATATATATATATATATATATATATATATATATATATATATATTTATACATATATACAGTATATATATATATTCGGATATGCAATACTCGAAATGAGCAGAGAATGGCAAATTTGAGGGGATGGGATCGTTCATCATGATAAGAAAGAATCATTCCACGTCTTGAATACGGTGATTTGCAGCGCCAGAGAGGGCACTTTTTCCCACCTGGAGGAAAATCACATTTTACAGAACTGCAGATAAATCACGAAAGTAGCCTTCTTCTACTCTAATACATACTGATGACAATGTTGATCTCCTTGAAAAACTGACAATCTCTGTAAAAACGAGTGAAAAGGTCATACTAACAATGGCTAACAGTAAACGTTTTTTTTTTTTACTAAAAAAAAAAGATATGCTGGTAAAAATAATGGCATTATCTACACTGTTCAAAAATTACTTCTACCAGTGAATGCACAATCAACTCCACCAACAAGAATGTAACCGGGACAAAGGATAATCGAAAACATAATTCTGAAGGTTAAAAAAAATTAAAAAAAAAAAATGCATTTGAAAGCGCAAACCTCCGGATGAAGCTTCTTTAAATCTCCTCTGCTGATATGGAGACAACCGATCAGAGCTGACATCTGGCATCCCCTTTTGAACCCTGGTCGCTCCGAACAAAAGCTCACTTCTGACAGAGAAGACAAAAGGACACAAAATGAGAGAGAGAGAGAGAGAGAGAGAGAGAGAGAGAGAGAGAGAGAGAGAGAGAGAGATCAGTTACTACATCACTGCATTTAGTCAGAGAGAGAGAGAGAGAGAGAGAGAGAGAGAGAGAGAGAGAGAGAGAGAGAGAGTTCTAAAAATTGATCTTGAGAGAGGAGAGAAAAATGGAAAACGTACAATCATCTACTTTCAAACTGAGACTGTATAAACATACTTCAGTCCCAAGTCATATGTTTTAGACGGAAGCAAACAGGAAATGAGCTGGCTATTTATTCAACATTTTTCTCTTCCAAACAATGCTGGCTTTAAGAGAAATTGTTGAAACAATATGAGAGAGAGAGAGAGAGAGAGAGAGAGAGAGAGAGAGAGAGAGAGAGAGAGAGAGAGACCTGCTTCTCACTTGGCAGACATTAGAAGCTGATGCTTCATTCGTCATTAAAGGACAGACATGTCTAGTCGAACTTCTTCGGTCATCAGGAGGAGAGAGAGAGAGAGAGAGAGAGAGAGAGAGAGAGAGAGAGAGAGAGAGAGATCGTCCATATTCTGTATCAATACTAAAGAACCTTTTCCCAAACAAAATAGTTCAGCCAATTTCAGTACAAATGAGTAAGAAACGTTACGTAGAATTATAGTATTCATGAATGAACAACGCATACACACAACTTTCTACAAACTTAGTCTTCAATTTCATTCTTAAATACACAGTAGCTTCTTTTTAATAAAAACGTGGCAAAACAGGACACTTGACTAACAGTGCACTTATTTTACTGAAGGAAAATAGGAAGGTATTTAGAGTGCGTAAGAATGATTCAATATCATTCATAACTCGTTGTAGGAACACAAAATAAACAATAGGAGAAAAAATGCAAAAATAAAAAGGTAAGAACCCACGGGAATAAAATGGAACAGAATGGAAATGTAACGCATGAGAGCCACAAACACGGAATACTTGACACAAATTCCTGATATATTTATAGCACCTGTCCAATGCGAACGAACTGAATGGTGAGTTTAAAGTAAAATTTTATTCATGAATGTTAAGGTTTCCAACAGCCATTTATTATACACGAAAAGTGAAGGGCTGTGTACGTTCACATGATTACTAACAATCCTGCATCTCATTTGTAAGTCGACTATGATGGTCATTTCCACTTATTTATGGCTGAATTATTCGAATAAATAGCAGTCACTTTCTCGAGCTGAATTGAGATATTAAGGCTTTTTTACAGGCAATGATCTTCTACCTATTACCTCAGGCTTTCTTCGTACGACTTACCAAGACTTCTTAGAGCCGCGCACGGTTTGACTAAAACGTCATGCAAGATTTGATTCTTTCAATGGGCGGCGTTTACCTGTGACTAAAAAATTTAAATTCTCTCATTAAGAAAGATTTACTTGCTTCTTTCGTCATGTTTGTAAAACGTCTATAGAGCCATGATCGTAATTCCTTTCAGCATTTAATTTTTTTTACTCTCTTTCCTTACTGTGCTAATTCTTTATATTTATTCATAGGAATGTAAGGTGGGTTCATTAACCTCAAATTACATTTCATTTAATTTTTATCAAAAAGTGACTATATAATTCTTGGAATAATGGAATTTTCCTTCGAAAATAACCCTGAATCTTAATGGATACACTAGAGCCCAATTATCATACCACCTACTGAAGCCAGGCTCACGAGAATAACCGAATGGGCGTGTATGCATACCAAGACCATCATCTCACGCCCACGCCCACACTCACGCTACGTTATCCCACGGCTGCGACCACGCACTGTCCACTCCCACGCACCTGCACGAGTGTGGAGTCCCGTCAGGAGCTTAAGGGCGTTTCATAGAGGCTTTGCCTCTGGCGTGAGAGCAAATATGGAGTTAACTCCGAGGTAATATCAGCAGTTAGAATTTATGAACGGGGGAAGAAGAGAGAGAGAGAGAGAGAGAGAGAGAGAGAGAGAGAGAGAGAGAGAGAGAGAGAGAGAGAGAGAGAAGTCGTTTAAATACCTTTGTGAGTATGAAGATAGCTTATTCTCTTGAAGAAGTTACACTAATGTTTTGTTAATGAATGTTTCCATATGGACGCCCGCGCTACCCGTTATAGTTAACATTATTATCATTAAAACAGTTTCTCTCTAAGTAAATTTATTCACCATAAAATCAGTTATCATCTCGAAGAGGAAAAATCGTTGTGAATAAACTTACAAAACACAGAGCGCATACGCAGAATTTCAAAAGAAAACTGGCTTAAACTTAAATACTTATATTTATGGGTTCGCTGATCAGAAAAAAGTTGACTCCTAAACGAAGATCATTTCAGTTATCCGCTGGAATTCTCCTACCATTAGCAAAGCATCTTTTTTGACAGCTTCCTGCAATTCAGGAATAAATTGTAAAATTTAGGCCAAGGGTCAAGCACTGTGCCCTATGGGGTAATTCAGCACTGAAAGGGAAATTGAGAGCAAAAAGGTGTTAAGGGTGTAACAGGAGGAAAGCCTCGCAGTTGCACTATGCAACAACTGTTAGATGGTGCAAAGTAGGATGGGACAAAAAGAATATGAACGGAGGTACCGTAAAAAGGAATGGAAGGGGTTGCAGCTAGGGACCTAAGGGACGCTGCAGTGAACCTTAAGTACTCGCTACGGTGCACCTCGTGCGGTGCACTGCAGGCATCATTTTATAATTAGATTTTAATAATCGGGGAACTTCCCGCTTGTTTCAAGCAAAATGACCACAAAGTTAAAGCAACCCATTAACGATATTCGAAGAGGCACTGGTGAACAAACTTAACCCATATACATTATATTTTACCCTCATCATCTAGCAAAACCTGATATACCATCTACATTACTACTGTCAACTTCATTATCGACCATATATTATATTAATTCTCTTGTGTTTGTATATAGATGCGTATGCTAGTTTAACCTCATTCCTCAGTAGTAACCACAGATGAAATAATGAAACTTTACCGAAAAAAGTGTTTGGCTATTTCTGATGCTACCACACAAACAGGACACACTTAACGCCAAATAGCTGGCGTCTCATAAACAAACAGAATCACACAACGTATCACAAATTTGTCTCTTCGATTGCACAATTTGACAACTGTAAAGGTGCTGGTCTAGATTTTAGTTTTCTTTAAAAGAAAACTACTGAGATGGCTATTTGTCTGTCCGTTCGCACTTTTTCTATCCGCCCTCAGATATCAAGAACTACTGAGGCCTGGAGGGCTGCAAATTGGTATGTTGATTATCCACCCTCTAATCATCAAACATACCAAATTGCAGCCCTCTAGCCTCAGTAGTTCTTAAGATCTGAGGGCGGACAGAAAAAGGTTAAGTTAGCCATGATAGTGCGTCTGGCATCGCTACAGGTGCCAACAACACAGGCCACCACCGGGGCGTGGCTGACAGTTTCATGGGGCGTGGCTGACAGTTTCATGGGTTGCGGCTGAGAGTTTCATACAATATTATACGCTGTACAGAAAACTCGATTGCGCCGAAGAAACTTCGGCGCATTTTTTTTTACTTGTTTTTTATTAGATGACTTTCATCGTGTCTTCGATGACTCAGAATCACGAGAAAACGGGAAAACTGTGGCTTATGAAATAATGTTTTTCTTCGCTCGTTTAATGTCACATTTTGAAATGGTGACGCAGCTATACACTTTGTGTGATTTAATTTATTTCTGTGTGACGAAAAAAATTAGGAAGAAATGAATTAAATTTCTGTTTAGTAACTTCATTAACTTTCTCTGAACAGTAGCTTTTTTTATACTGAAGAGGTTACAGAGTAACAAATTCTAGACCCTTTACGAAATTCTGCTTCCATGTCCGTGATGAGTACTCAAGATACACAAGACATTTTCAGAGAGAGAGAGAGAGAGAGAGAGAGAGAGAGAGAAATTGTAAAGTTTTTGGTGTTTTCTTTAGAGAGAGAGAGAGAGAGAGAGAGAGAGAGAGAGAGAGATTGTAAAAGTTTGGTGTTTTCTTCACAAAGAGAGAGAGAGAGAGAGTCAAAATGTCATGAGCCTAAGTACATAAATTGTGTCTGCCTTTCTTGCGCACTAACGCAGCGGAAGAGAATGCAACGAGGGAGGGACCTTCCTGGTGTCATTTCAATAGGAAAACGCCGCCTTCGCCTTGATGTCACCTACGCATCTGCCCGGAGGTTATAACCCTCGCACGTCCTGTATCTAAATCCCGGGAGATTTATCGCATGTAACCAGGTACCTTTTGTCCAACTTGCCCTCAACAACGCTCCTAGATGAATGAGCGATGAGCGATGAATGGTGAATGTTGAGTAAGATGAATTATGGAGCACTCCGAGGCTTCGTGCAGCATGTTCGGATGAATAATGGCTTCATCGTGGGTGGAATGAACTGCCAAGAACGAACTGACCTCCGCCACCGCTGCTAGCCAGCGTCTCTTGTCTCCTCCTCCTCCCCCCTCCCCGTTTCCTTACCCCCTCCCCCACCTCTCTTCCTCTATTAGGAACGAAATGTCTCTTCTGTCTGGGCGAAGTGACCTGACTGCAAGATTAGGCGAGAGAGAGACTTCCTCGGGGCAAGGAATAGTTTAACTTGGGTACAGTCAGGTGTTGGTGTAATGTATTTATTTTCTTTCTCTTTACATTTTTTAAATTTTCTCTGTCTTTCCCAGCGTTCGCTTTCGTCCTATATTACATACTCTCTTAAGGAAATTGCAGGCTAATATTCTTAAGATCAGCAAAACTAGTTAAGAATGCTTAGATAATTTCTTTTTGAACTTTTCCATAGCCACCCACAGGAACGAGAGCAAAAGTACAGGTGTATTTCATCAGAGCAAAACAGCACAAGAAAGATATTCCAGACGTCCGTTTTTGGCAATGCTAACAATTAACAATCCCTGAAAAGTTATCCTGTTGGATGCATCAAGTTGTCCTATAGAAATAAAACTGCTACAATTCACAGCATGCTTGAAAAAACTAACTTTAAAAACAGTTAAGAAATAATGTTCACATTATAAGGGAATTTCACCAAAACAACGAGCAGCAAGGAAAATATTTTCAACAAGCAGCAAGGAAAATGCCTCTAGAGAGGAAGAGTAAAATAACAAATACTAATTTGCCCAATGTACAATTTTAAAAATGTCCACGTAAATTCATCTGAACCTAAATAAATACCTATGCCAAACTAATATATGGATTAATTGGCAATATGCAAATTCTGAAGAACTGGTTCATTCTGTATTATCTTGGCAAATTTTAAATATCCTATAAATATAAGCAGGCGTGACTGGAAACCTTTCCACTTTATCAACATACTGAATCTTTTATCTAGGCCTGACTAAATTCTTTTTATCACTCAAATCTCTCTCTCTCTCTCTCTCTCTCTCTCTCTCTCTCTCTCTTTAACTTGGAAATTTGCATGGCTGGGTGGTATATCTACTTTCCGGGCACAAATGAGATCATGTCCTGTTCTGTCGTGTATAACTGTCGTATAGGGTAATTGATATTTGTAGATACCATTTCGCTCAGTATATCATTACACTTGCTGAATTGTTACAATTTCTCTTCATTAAAAACTTTCCAAATCCAATTTTCGTTTTTTAAAGGCTGGTTCTGTTATGATCCCCAGACTGAATCCACCTAATTGCCAAAGATCTTGAGACTCTGTGTCTTTGTTTTGGGTTGTTTAACTGTTACAAGGACAATTAAGTGGTTTACGGAGACTTTCACGTGACATTCTCAAGGTATCAAAACTTTTGATTGAACTGGACCTTGATCCGTCTTTTTTGCTTTCAGCTTACGTGATTCAGAAAGTGTCAACAAAATTTGCATGACACTGGCTAGATATAACAGGGACACATCAAGCAATAGTTCAGATCTTCATATTATTCATCTTTGCAATGGTTTGAGTTTTGCAAAATCTTTCTAGTTTTTTTATGATCGCTGATCGCCACAATAACAGTTAGATTCGTTTATTGATGATTTGAATAAAGTGATTTCCAGTAAACTTGACGTTCTCATAAACCTTTGCTAAAATTAATTCGTTTATGAGAGAGAGAGAGAGAGAGAGAGAGAGAGAGAGAGAGAGAACGAATTTTTAACTAGATTAACATTTCACCTCCAGAGAAAAGTAACACAACGAACTACGTTTACTTCAGCCTTCCGGCCATGTCGCTCTTGGCCAACCAACTGCGGCCTCTTTTGGCTTGGGATTTTCGTTCTGAATCTGAAATGACGGGACTTTCGCATTCCCAGAATATCCCTGGATATCTTTTATGCGGTTTCCTTGTTTGCTTCCTCTCCCCTTGTTATTTTCGAAGAGATTCGTCGAGCTGAGAGAGAGAGAGAGAGAGAGAGAGAGAGAGAGAGAGAGAGAGAGAGAGAGACTGAGGGTAGCTGCAAAGAAATAGATGGAACCCTCTCTCTCTCTCTCTCTCTCTCTCTCTCTCTCTCTCTCTCTCTTTCGAGTAGGAAGAGGTGACTGTATCACATGACGGTGTTGGTGGAGGATCACGACTGGTATTCGTGGCGAGAGAGAGAGAAAAAGTGAGAGAGAGAGTGAGTTTGAATAGCGAACCTCAAGTTAAGACTGCTTTCAGAGGATAATTAAACCTTGAATGAGAGAAATGCATGGATAGAATGACAATATTACAAATAAGAGAATACTAATACTGAAAAGAGGGAAACGCATTGTATATAAAAAATACTCGAAAAAACTAGTTTTACTAAAAACAGACGTGACAGTTGAAATCAAAACACAAACAAAGCACGTTACAAGATTAGATCAGTAACTGAAGCACTGAATTCACAGCACACGACAGAGGTCATTGGAATCAAACCAGACATGACTCTAAAAGAACATTGGAATTTTGGTGTCTTACAAGTAAACACTGACAGAAAATATTGCATAGGAAAAAGGAATTTACACCTACAGTGTATAAGTGAAAGTACAGTACATAAGGTATAGCTTCGAATAGAATTGTTTCTTTACCAGGAAAAAATTTTCTGATCAACTCTCCTAAGAAGCGGGACAGCGACCTGTTCGGAACGAATCAAGGCTATCAAGAGTTGGAGGAGGACGTGAAACTTGATCGTGGGGTGTGCGAATGATTTAACCTTGAGGTGACAACATTTAGTGGGAGATGAAAGACCCCGTGGGGAGGTAGTGCCGTCAGAACACCTAATGTGGTGCACTGTAGGCATTATTAATGGCTGTTTGCAACGTCCCTTCGGCTCCAAGCTGCACATAGTTTTTAGAATCGTATTTTACTTTCATCCCCAGTGCCTTTCTTCCATCTTGCTATCCACCCACTCCAACTCTTTTCGCCGTATTAAGCGCTGGAAGGCTGGAAGTGCCCCAGTGTTTGACTTTGTAGCCTAATTTTCACACACCAGTTAATCAAAAGAGGTGAAAAATGATCTGAACTATTTGGAATGTGAAGTCACGGTAGACCAGCAGTCGTGGAAGAATTTAGACATCCGAAACTAGAAGGGCTATGAAAGTTATTCGCAAAAGGTCTAGGACCATGAGAGGTATGGTATGATATAGTCGAATTCTCTTGAAAGTGGAACAAAATTAAGCATCATTATTATTATTATTATTATTATTATTATTATTATTATTATTATTATTATTATTATTATTTAACAGGAGATAAACCCTATTCACTGAGTTGAAATTCAATCTTACAAAGAATAAGATGTTCACTTGAGAGAAATTACAAAAGATAATATGAAATACAGAAAGAAGACAACAGCTATTAGAAAATTAAACAAATTAACAAATTCACAAATAAACAGATGAAATGATTAAATTACAAGGCGAATTGTTTTGGGGTAGTAATGCACTCCATCTTCGCCTGAAATTTGAAGTTCTAACAGTGCTAACTGCAAAAGTGAAAGGAGGAGATGAGATGGAAAAATTTAAGGCGTCGCAGAGAAAACTAGGGCCACTATAGTTAGACCACGGGAAGTGGGCGGACACAGACCATAAAAGGCTGCTAAAATGTCGAGAATTTTTTTGTACGCTGATAAAAACGTTCAGGGCTGCATTGCCAGACGATGAAAGTGAATCAATTTATATCTCATTCAAGCATAAGATGGTAGTTGTTGAGGTGGTACCTTCTTAGCATAAGGCGTCAACAGGACTTACTCTACGACAAAAATAGTGATGACAATGATGATGGCGAGATAAAAAGCAACAAGATTTTTTGAGAAGCCTTGAGGTATTTCGGACAAAGAACTGGGATCGAATTAATGAAAAATGACGACTGGGATTGCAATTAAAGGCTTAAGATACCAAACTTGAACGAACTACATAATTATGAGAAAAAAAATACTCGTAGAATATAAAGATTTTTTTCTGAAATACCAACCAGTTTCACAAAGACAAGGACACGACGAAGGACAAATAACAGCAAGTACACAAAGACATACACACACACACACGCGCGCATACAAGTGCGCAAGTGTATGCGCGTCCGCATCAACGTGAATAATGAACATCCAAGACCTGTAACTAATATCCACACAAAAAGAAAGCGCATAAAACTCCCGGTTTATTGGTAATAAACTCATTCTGTGCAACATTCGCCGGCCCGAGAACGTGCCTAATGCAAACTACCACAAGATACAGATCAGCAGACGATTACTGTGCACGTGACGCTATGCCTACGTGACGAAACGATGATGTGGTGTCTGAGGAAACATTCTTCTTAGGCTTCTCGAGGCGCGAAAAAACTCGGTGGCCGAAGGAAAAGTGCAATGTAACACATTAAGCAGCGGCAGGTATGTGAGGGTTAATGACAGTGAGGGCAGTGTCGGAATATTCATTAATGCTTAGGGGAGATTGACGAACATTTGAATCTAAACTAATCTAAACTAAAACTATCTTTTTTTTTTACCATTGACCAATAAAACGCCAAATTCGAAATCTCCAGCAAAAATTTGTAAATGGAAATGATTTAATCTTGTATAAAGCGGCATGTTTTTTAATTTTACTTGTATGTAATTTTTTGAATTTGTAATACCACAAAAGCCAATAGAAACTTCTGCTAGTCCTAACGGGCCTTTTTTATTTGTATTTTACTTAGCAATTAATTAATTAATTTATTTTTGAGAAATGATGATGTGAAACGAGTATGAAAATGGGATGGAATAAGTAATGATCGCATTTAATGAACTTCTTAAATCATGTAGCACTTTCCATGAATCCTTCTGAATACTTTTGTCAGTATATATATATATATATATATATATATATATATATATATATATATATATATATATATATATATATATATATATATATATATATATCACATAAAAATGCGAAATAAACTTACAAATATTAGCGAAATCTTGTCGTTAGAAATGCTCTGGAATCTTGGCGATGTATTTCAACCACAAAAGTAAATTTGCTGTATATATAAATGCCATACATGGAATTATTTATATATGAAATATATAAACAAGTATTTCAGGACCAATATAGTGAATTTCGAGATAACACAAGAGGGAACTTTGCACTTAATGTGAGCAAATAATTACCGAGGAACGCTGCCGTTAGTACGATACATAACCCTAATAAAGTTTTGTCTGAAGGTAATGAAAGAACCATGCAGAATCTGTTGCAGCCAAGATTTTGGAAATATGTCAAGGAAATTGGGAGCGGCGTTAAGGGCTGCACACAATGGGACAATCTGCCGCGATTGACTGATTGATTGATTATAGCTACTAAAACTGGCGTCACAACACCTAGGTTATCGACGCCGTAATAAATAAAAAAAAGTAAACTAAAAAATAAATAAATAAATTTAAAAGTAGTTTCATATGACAAATATCTAAACATTAATATATATGTATATGTACCGAATAATCATATCTATTCACTTACTATCTATACATACACATATTGCCTATGTGTACAATTAAAAATTTACTGAGGAGGCTTAAAAGCAAACCTTCTAGGAAAATCCCAGTAAACTTGGTACACAAATCTTTTACAACTAACTGTCAGCTACTTAAAAGACTTTCAAATTTGAATGTCATAAACGCTTTAAGATACGAGTCAGTACATGAGGTTGTAAAATCATCTCAGCAGAAAAGTTAGTGAAAAATACTTTGCATCATTTGAAGGTTGACAGTTGACATCCAGTGTTTAATTTCTATCTCAATTTAATCTTACATATGGAAAACGAGACAAGATGGACAAGGTGGCTATTTGAATCCTTTGTAGCAGGATATGAATTTCTCCTGATTATAATACCTTGATTCTTTCATTAGTGTATATTAGTAATTAAGGCTAAGGATATTCTTACAATGGCACAGAGTTCTTGACAGTCTTGAAAACAATACAATAAGTTATATTGGCCTCAGTTCAACTACAATCTTTAGGTGAGCATTTATTCCTATTCTTGTTAGCATATCATCACATCTACTTTAATTCTAGACTGTTCTGTGGTTATGAAGGTAAAGCGTGGGATCTCAGAGAATACATCAAGTTCCACTCAGCCGAACAAATAGTGATCTAAAATTGCAATGTAAATTATCTATACTTCAAAGCTTGATTACCCAATCAGCTTGTATGTAAATAAACTGACGGCTGCCTCTAGCCCAAATAATGAGTTTTAGAAAAACCAAATGAAAATAGTGGGCTGGAGAGAAGATAGTAATTTAAAACGAGGCTTTGTCTAATTTCTTGTAGGTGTTGATGATGAAAAACTGGGAGGAGGAGGAGGAGGAGGAGGAGGAGGAGGAGGAGGAGGAGGAGGAGGAGGAGGAGAAGCCGCCTATAGGCTACTGGTCCGGCAACTTAGATCAAATTAAACAGTGATGATGAGGCCCGATTTATTTCGACCACCGTGGAAACGGTAGAGATCCCTGAAGAGAAAGTGAAATAATATGATAAATTAAAAGACGTAAATAAATATATCAACATTATCATCGTCATCGCCTCTAACACCAAGAGGCACAAATCCCTTCCTGTGCTTTATCTTCCACAGATCTCCACTCAACTCCAGTTCCTCGTTAGACGGGTGGGTATACTGTAGTTCTCGGCTAGCACTCTGCTGGGCCCGCGTTCGAGTCTCCGACCGACCAATGAAGAATTAGATGAATTTATTTCTGGTGACAGAAATTCATTTCTCAGTATAATGTGGTTCGGATTCCACAATACGCTGTATCCCGTTGCTAGGTAACCAATTGGTTCTTGGCCACGTAAAATAAGTCTAATCCTTCGGGACAGCCCTAGGAGAGCTGTTATCAGCTCGTGGTCTGGTTAAACTAAGGTATACTTGATCTTAATCCACTCAACTCCAGCCTCCCTTCTCTTAGTTCTCATCCAAGAGAAATCATGAGTGGCAGAGGAGTGTTCCACTGAATAAGCCACTGTTTATAGGCCAGTGAACTTTACATTCAAGAAAATGACCAAATTACAAAAACATAAAGACACTCTCAAGATACTAGAAACAAAATGGTAACACAAACATGACAAACCCTTAGCGGCAATAAAGAGTAACTTATTTCTCTTTCCATAGAAAAAAGAAGTTGGACTCCTGTAATTTCCTGTCTTTTACGAAGTCACTCTGGGTCATGACTTTCCTAGTCATGCAACTTTTCTTGTTTAAGTATCTGTGTCAAGTACTGGTCCCCCTTTCCCACCTGATATACGGGCAGACAGGTTACATAAGTCCTTGTAAGACTTCTGATACCAGTGTAGTGTACACTTAAAATTAAACCTCGCAGCTTCACTGAGAGAGAGAGAGAGAGAGAAATTTTTGTAAGAATGACAAATGATAAGAAATGTTAAAAAGAACAACGAAATGAATTATGACAAGGTAGTTTTGAATGCCTTTATAAATTTTGAAAGACGTTGCTACTTATATTGTACTACTACTACTACTGCTGCTACTACTACTACTACTACTACTACTACTACTACTACTACTACTACTACTAATAATAATAATAATAATAATAATAATAATAATAATAATAATAATGGAGAAGCAAATCCACAGTTATGTATATGTACATATATTTAAAGATAAATCAATATAGATAGCTTTCGGGAACTTGTTCGGTTCCCCTTTTCAATCAGATTGAAAAGGGGAACCGGACAAGTTCCCGAAAGCTATGTATATTGATTTATCATTAAATATATGTACATATACATAACTGTGGATTTGCTTCTCCATTTTACGACTCACGCTACTATGAATATTTTTCAATAATAATAATAATAATAATAATAATAATAATAATAATAATAATAATAATAATAATAATAATAATAATAAGCAGCGACCAGGACACCACTTCCCTTACGAAAGTTTCTTTAAAATTAATGACAATATAACTATAATAATACTATGAAGCTATTAAGACGACACTACCCGTAACAACATTACTTAAAAAAAAAGGTATCAGTGAATCTTGGTAAACACTAATTAAAACAGAATAAAATAGTAGTAAACCGAACCGAATCTTGAGAAGCATCAAGACAAAACAGAGTTGGAATGTGGCACTGAATAGAGAGAGAGAGAGAGAGAGAGAGAGAGAGAGAGAGAGAGAGAGAGAGAGAGAGAGAGAGAGAGAGAGAGAGGGAAATGATACTCGAAAGTAAAAAAAAGAACGAAGCGAGCCAAGATATATATATAAAAAAAAGTCCGAATCCTGAGAGACATTACTGAAACAGATGTGGCATTTCTAAACAAAACAGAAACACACTGATCGTGCGGAGACATATAAAATCTGTTTAACAGCGAGAAGAAGGAGATTTATGAGCTGGGGCCGGAACGAGTTTCAAACGAGTTTCACGGTAGTTTCTGAAATGCCTTGGGAATAGTGTTTTAATGACATTAGACTCCCCTAAGGACGCGCAGAGATATCTTCACTGGTAAACACAAAGAATGACGCAGATGTATGTTATGAAAATTTTACGGAAACCTTCCCCCTAGTTTTATTATTATTATTATTATTATTATTATTATTATTATTATTATTATTATTATTATTATTCAGAAGATGAAACCTATTCATATGGAAAAAGCCCACAGGGGCCACTGGCTTGGAATTCAAGAGCTTCCAGAGAAAATTATTGTGTTCAACAGAAAGAAGTAAGAGGCAGTAAAAGGAAATACAGAAAATAGAGATCTCACTTATTAAAAAGGAATAAATAAATAAATAAATTAATAAATAGATAAAAATACAGAAAGTAAAGATCTCACTTATTAAAAAGGAAGAAATAAATTAATAAATTAATATATAAAAATGTATTAAAATGCTAGGAGACTAGTATTAGGGTAGCAATGAACTGCCTTCTTTACTTTGATGACCATCTTTTACTAAACTAAAATGATTTAAGATACATTTTCGATGATGAAAGATTTGTTACTTAGGAAACATGAATTAGAATCAAGTCAAATGGACAATAAAGTTCTTATTTTTGACAACAGCATCAGTCACACTCTTGCATGAGTAATGTCTGAAGTGGTGTTTGATGCAACTTCTGGTAACAGTTACTGTATTAAGAAGGCAAACAAGCCTGTTATCCTTTAAGGACGGGACGAGTCCTTTAGGAGACACATCCCAGCTGTGCTGACGTCAGCGCATCTGCCGACTAATGAACAAAGTTGCTTTATTTAGGCCGTAATGTATTTTTGGACATAACTGCTCCTATTCATGGGCGTGCGTTATGCCATGCACCCAGCATCTTAAAAAAAAAAAAAAGAGAGAGAAAACCAGTTGCCTGCTGTCTGCTGGCGTAAGCAGCAGCAGCAGCAGCCCTCGGAGAAACAATGCACATCAAAGACCCCAAGAGGGAAGACTTCCACACGTGTGGGAGTCCATGCTAACGAGGGTAACGAGTGTATTTCAACACGTACTTGTACAGCGCGCTGACGCAAACCGTGTCATGAATATGGCAAGAATTATTTACATCCTGAAGGGAGGTATAAATTTTCACGGCTTCCTCGCTCCTTTCAGCTAAAAAAAGAAAAGGGGGGAGGGGGATTGGAAGGAGGGGTTTTGAGGATCTCATAACGATTGTCAGGATAATACATCCGGTCATCTTGTTACATAGGATTATTAGCATATATAACTATTGCTCTATTCATTAACATAAATAACGTTATTCATATTGGAGAGTGATGGTGTACACACACACACACACACACACACATATATATATATAATTTACATATATAATATCACATCACCGTGACATCTTATATGTTCGCAAACATTACACTACAATGTCATTTAATATACATTTCGCTCTATCTTGGAAATAACTCTGAAGGGGAATTATAACTGGCGAGTGATACGTCACCTAGGAGATTCGAACTATCGGTTGTGAGAACCTTCGACTTCACTGACGAGGTTTTTGCCACTAGGCTGTCGTACATACTGTATAATATATATATATATATATATATATATATATATATATATATATATATATATATATATATATATATATATATATATATATATATATATATATATATATATATATATATATATATATATATATATAATATATATACATATATATAAACTTTATTACTTACACAGTTGTTCTGTGCATTAAAACAATTGAACAGGACCTCATTTAAATTGGACGGTATCTAGCAGAGATATTTATTAAAGAAAAGTTACAAGCTTTCTAAAACTAAGAGCTCTATGGCTACCAGACGAAGACCGTTAGTTCTGGAAAGCTTGTAACTTTTCCCGAATGAATACCTCTGCTTAACACCATCCAGTTTAAATGAGGTCCTGTTATATATATATATATATATATAAATATATATAAATATATAAATATTATATATATATATACATATAAATATTATATATATATATATATATATATATATATATATATATATATATATATATATATATATATATATATATATATATATATATATATATATATATATATATATATATATATATATATATATATATATATATATATATATATATATATATATTATGATTTCTGATTTTTCCATGATACGAAACACCCCAAGGAAAGGAAGTTCCTTTTCTGCGCTGGGATAAACTGCAGTACTCCTACGTGTGTTCCGACATGCCCCTGTGCAACAACTGACGCAAGAAACGTTGCTCAAAAAATATGATCTCTGTGGGTTGAATTCTCTTTCCCAACGTGACGCAGGTTTCACTGCACCTACGAAAAAGGTCATAAGAACTTTACTTCGGCAGTAATCTGCGGCATTGGTAATTAACACTCACATGAGAGAGAGAGAGAGAGAGAGAGAGAGAGAGAGAGAGAGAGAGAGAGAGAGAGAGAGAGAGAGAGAGAGAATTTCTTGAACTTTGAATCGCATGAGAATAACACTGGTACATTAAAACACATAAACGCTCACATGAGAGAGAGAGAGAGAGAGAGAGAGAGAGAGAGAGAGAGAGAGAGAGAGAGAGAGAGAGAGAGAGAATTTCTTGAACTTTGAATCGCATGAGAATAACACTGGTCATTAAAACACACACTAACGTTAACATTACAGAGAGAGAGAGAGAGAGAGAGAGAGAGAGAGAGAGAGAGAGAGAGAGAGAGAGAGAGAGAGAGAATTTCTTGAACTTTGAATCGCATGAGAATAATACTGGTACATTAAAACACACATAAACGCTCTCATGAGAGAGAGAGAGAGAGAGAGAGAGAGAGAGAGAGAGAGAGAGAGAGAGAGAGAGAGAGAGAGAGAGAATTTCTTGAACTTTGAATCGCATGATAATAACACTGGTCATTAAAACCCACACTAATGTTAACATGAGAGAGAGAGAGAGAGAGAGAGAGAGAGAGAGAGAGAGAGAGAGAGAGAGAGAGAATTTCTTGAACTTTGACTCGCATGATAATAACACTGGTCATTAAAACGCACACTAATGTTAACATGAGAGAGAGAGAGAGAGAGAGAGAGAGAGAGAGAGAGAGAGAGAGAGAGAGAGAGAGAGAGAATTTCTTGAACTTTGAATCACAAGATTATGACACTGGACATTAAAACACACAAACGCTCACATTAGAGAGAGAGAGAGAGAGAGAGAGAGAGAGAGAGAGAGAGAGAGAGAGAGAGAGAGAGAGAGAGAGAGAGAGAGAGAGAATTTCTTGAACTTTGAATCCCATGATAATAATAATGATAAAACGAACTAAAGAAACTGCTTTGCCAGCTTTCAGTTTTTTTATTTTCCCAACATTTAATGCAGCCTGACAATACTTCAAAAGCAGAATAAAAAAAAAATGTGTTTTTCGAGAGGCTAAAGCAATCGGATCTTCACAATTAAATGTTTGGTCTAAAACCTTCTGATTCAGATACTTAAATCTGATGAAAGAGTTTAGAACCTTCCTTACTATTTGATAAAAAAACGTTCAGAACAGTTTGCTTAACTGCTGGAAATCTTTCAAGATCAAGTCAATAACTTTTTTTCTCAATACGGCAGCAGGAGGCAACTAGCATTGTACTTGTCTCATAGTATGGAAATTACTTTATTAAACCATTCAGCTCTTAAGGCAGTGAAAAAGAGGGAACTTGAGTGAACGGATAGCAAGGTGAAGAGTAGAGAGATCCAGAAAATAAAGGAGATGAGGTGCAAGGATCTAAAGGTGGAACTGGGAGAAAAGCTCACAGCTGCACAAAGAAGTAACAGAGAAAGGGGTTGGACGCAAGAATGAAGAAAGGAAGAGGGAGGTACAGTAAAATTCTAAAAAGTAGGTACAGTCAAAATTCTCAAAAGTGGGTGCAGATATGGGCCGAAGGGACACTGCAGGCATCCTTTAGTAATGCCTACAGCGCACCCCGTGAGGTGCACTGACGGTACTTTCCCCCAACGGATCTCATTCTATGGGCAGGTTTTGAAAGGCCTGGCAGGAAATCCAACTGCTATAATCCTTTCACATCAGATACCTCGAAAGCGTCTCCACTTCTTGATGCTCTTCGAGATTAGCGCTTGTCGAAAGGGTTTAGTCTCCTCATCTTGGTTCAACCTACAGATGAAATAGCAAAGCAAGTTTGAAAGCAACTCAGGCCGTTCAACCTCTCAAACACTCTGCAGACAAAAAGTTTCTCTTAAGATTAAAGAAAGCTGTGACAGAAATATACATCTGTTTTCGACTCAGCTAATTCTCTGCGTCGTCTGTTTAGAAGAAGACAGGGCAGACAATCTCTAGCTTATGGCTGCAGAACCTTTTACGTACAAAGAGATTCGTGCTCTCCTAACAGACATTTTCTCCCATTTCATCAATATAGAAAAAAAACAAGTAAAAAATGCGCCGAAGTTTTCTGTACAGCGTATAATGCTGTATGAAACTCTCAGCCAAGGCCCATGAAACCCTCAGCCGCAGCCCATGAAACTTTCAGCCACGGCCCGGTGGTGGCCTGTGTTGTTGGCACCTATAGCAGTGCCAGACGCACTATCATGGCTAACCTTAACCTACTGAGACTAGAGGACTGCCATTTGGTATGTTTGATGATTGGAGGGTGGATGATCAACATACCAATTTGCAGCCCTCTAGCCTCAGTAGCTTTCAAGATCTGAGGGCGGACAGAACAAGTGAGGACGACAGACAAAGAGCTCTCTCAATAGTTTTCTTTCACAGAAAACTAAACACGTGCAAAGCATCAGAAAAAGAAGCCAAGGCTTGATAATCACCCATATTTTTGCAGCCTCGCCGTTAGAAAAACCAATTTACAAGAGCAATTATCTACTCCCTCGACAAAAGTTACGACCGGCGGCTCTCGGCATGCTGAGAAAAAGTCGAGAGGAACTTTGAGGTTACGCGGTATCGTTACTCGACACAGTGTGGCCGCCGCGTCTCAAAGGGCTTTTGGCTTCGGTAAGGCACATTGCGACCTCCAAAGGGCTGAGTTCTTCTTTCTGCCGTACGTCTGCCTTGGTCTTCCTTCCTGCAGTGTCCCTCATTATTTATCTACTATCAGATACTGATAGATAATTAATAAGGTGTAATTAGATAGATGCTACCGCGGTCTAAGCGATGTCCGGCAGGGCAGCCGATCGAGGCTACGGCCTACCCCAACGCTAATTGAAAGTCCTTCAAAAGAAGGCATCGTGCTTACCCCATATGAAAAATGGGAAAAGAGCACGTTGAACGAAGAAGAAGAAGAATTAGATAGATAGTGTTAGTAAGTGTAGAAGGAATTCTGGAATAGGCACAACCGTTGGACACTGAATTCAGTGTAGGGGAAGAAATTTAAATGAATGAGGATATCTACCATGACTTAAAAATATGAATAATTATGCAGGAAAGAGGGAGAAAATAAATGACAATAAACAATCATTTATTTTCTCCCTCTTTCCCGCATAATAATAATGGTCTTGCCTATTCCAAAATTCTTTCTAAACTTACCACGACCATCTAATTATATCTCATTATCTGTCTACCATATCTAATCAAGGAAACCTTTCCATAACGATTTTATTTCAATTATTATAGTTCAGTGAGTACATTCGGCAGCTGCAAAGAAACCTTTCACTCACGTTAGCTGACGACATGCTACTCTAAAACAGGAAGCCCATTCAGACGTTTCACTATATATACACAATATTTAAACGGATTGAAGACGAACAACCTTGTTTCCACAAATACCACTGTTAACCAGATTTTCCACGAGGCTGAAAACTGAAGGTAAATGTGTTTAGAACATGGCATAACACAGACTCTGTAAACCCCTCCAACTGCGTGACCAACTGCCGCCTTGGGAGGGATTCGAGATCAAATATAGGATGCAAATCTCCTTATACATACATACAGACATACATACATACATACATATATATATATATGAAATATATATATATAAATATATATATATATATATAGAAATATATATATATATATATATATATATATATATAGAAATATATATATATATATATATATATATATATATATATATATATATATATATATGTAGAAATATATATATATATATATATATATATATATATATATATATATATATATATATATATATATATATATATATATATATATATATATATATATATATATATATATATTATATATATTATTGCGCACGTCTTGGCAGATCAGTTTATTACTTAATTTATGTAATTTTTCACGGCCCTGCATGCCAAGAACACGTAACCTGTCACTTGAAGCCACGAATTAACCTCAAAGACAGACGTTAATTAACCAAAGGTCGCCAGTTAAGGGTAATTAACCTTAACAAAGAATATTCAAGGAATAAAGACTTTATGATAAACGTCACCAACTGCGGACGCAGAAAAATCTCTACTCGTTAAGATGGTATTAAATACAAAAAGCGCAACAGTCTTCCAAACAATGAACACGAGGCACAACGAATACCAGAGTCGTAAAAATGACTTGCTTGCCTAAATCCCGAGTCTTACTGGAATAATTCGGCTGACGCTAAACAATATAATAATTTGGGCTTAATATTAGACTTCGTACAAGAGATTACCTTAAATGGTGGCTGGAGAATGAAACAAAGAAAGATTTGGAAATACAGAAAAGAGGATAAAAGAATGGACGAAGTTTTGAACAAAAACACAGACTTTACCTTAGGACGAAGCGTTGCTGCGCATACAACGGACGATCGGAAGTTCTGAAGAATGATTCTTCACTTCACTAATAGAAATGATAGACAAAGGGCGGAGAGGCCAAAAGGACATCTCATCTCCGCGATAGTTCAGTGCTCTCTCTGTTGTCTGACCGGCCTGGGTCAAAAACAGGGCCTGCAGTCATGTCCTGAGGCGTCTACGCTCTGTTAAAAACATTCGCCAAGAGGGACAGGTAGAAAGGAAAAAAGAACTTTAGGACCACCTATTCTTAAGGCTGGATATGGAAATTTTCCTATAGGGTGAAATGCCTAAATGCTACTGAGTTCCTTCCTACATGCGAACGTTACTATTTAAACTGCCTATGTGACTCGGCCGCTACCCCGGACGTTGGTTCATCTGATATGACTACAAAGAAATACATTGAGGGCGAACAGCAGTAATATTTATAAATTATATATATATATATATATATATATATATATATATATATATATATATATATATATATATATATATATATATATATATATATATATATATATATATATATATATATATATATATATATATATATATATATATATATATATATATATATATATATATATATATATATATATATATATATATATATATATATATATATATATATATATATATATATATATATATATATATATATATATATATATATATATATATATATTTAATGATTAATGAAGTTGCTCAAGAATGATACTGTCAAATGCCAGATCTGACCAGGTCAACCGTAACTGTGTAGAATCGACTTAAATTTCATTTTTTACGTTAACCCGAGCTTGCATCAACAGCGAAACAACCAGTAACCAAGCCCAAGCTTTTCCTGTTCTCCTTAATTTCCTGAAGGAAACGAGCGACTAAATGGATTACACTATGGCTTCTTAGCCAAACATACGAGATAGCTCAAAATCAATACTAGCCCACTGTCTCTTACGGGAAGGTATCCCGATTAAGGGTTGACAGGCAAGATTTACATGATCTGTTTAAACATTCTGGCTTCCAATAAAAAGCATTAAGAGAAAGATGACAAGGCAATTCAGTAAAACCTTTTATGGGTTCCGGTACGTAATGGGGAAATGATAAAAGAACTAGCCCCCTACTTTGGTCTGCGTTATCTAGCGCAGAAATAAACCTCTCTGGTTATACCTTGTCAAAGAAGTATAGTATTCCATGTCTTACGGTTGCAGAAATGGACATACTCAATACGAAATGTCTGCTGGCGACACTGAGACAATGCAATGTTTGCAAAACGGATGAAACCAGAGTTTCAATACAAGAAGATTAAAATTTGAATAGTCAAATGGTTATCCAAAAGTTTAATATTACCAATACACTTATTCCACTAAGCAGCGATCTCTGATGTGCAGTTATTACTGAAGGAAATGGAAGCAGTAAAATGTTAAACAATGCACCCATTGCGACTGACATCCTCATCAACCAACACAGCCACACGCAAATGCAAACAGAATCACCAAAATAAAACTCCAGCATATAAAAGTGCCATTTGAATTAACGTGGAAGTGGCAGTGATAGTAATTTAAAATTTAGTTCTGATATTGAACGTATCTAAAAATTCTGAGACTTCTTGGTAGTAGTAGGCGTCTGGCTTAGTCTATCCAGTCAAAATTATGCAGTTCATATCCAAGGATGATAACTTCACGAACTTCTGAAAACAAAAATGTATATCTTAGTTTAACCAGACCACTGAGCTGATTAACAGCTCTCCTAGGACTGGCCCGAAGGATTAGACTTATTTTACGTGGCTAAGAACCAACTGATTAATTAGCAACGGGACCTACAGCTTATTGTGGAATCCGAACCACATTATAGCGAGAAATGAATTTCTATCACCAGAAATAAATCCCCCTAACTCTTCATCAGCCGGCCGGAGACTCGAACTCGGGTCTAGCGAGTGCTAGTCCACAGCTCTACCGACTCGCCCAACGAAGAGCTACGAACTTCTGGAGGTCAATGAAACTCGAGTTTCGGAGGAGTGCGGTGAAGGGGGAGAAAATTTATGAAGGCTGATATAAATCTATTTTTGAAAATGCAACTAGACCAAGGAACAATAAACGTTCATAAAACGATGAAGGTTTGAAGTAGCAAAAAAGTTATATTTTAAATAGAAGTCTATTTAATGAATGTTTGATATTTGTTTTAATGCGGGGTTTGGAGGACTGAGAGCTGATGATAAAAGGTACCTAAAAACACTTGGCAGATTGCATTTTTGCTTAACATAAAAGGTCACGTGTAGATCTAATCAACGGAATCCAGATTCTTAAGGAAAAGGTTCTGCTTCAATATCTTTGGAAATGTGTTGTTTAAGGCAAAAATAAAAAAATAAATAAAAAAATACAGCAGTCATGACAATTATAAGAATCAATGTTCATTTCTCAGACTTTAACCACAACATGAGTAAGAAAGTAACCAAACGAAAAGAATAAATTTCATAATACAACCTTTAGTAAAAATGGTAATATTTACAAAATTCAAAGGCCTAAAAAGAACAACTTCATACCCAGAATAACTAATAATAACACGGGAAATGTGAAAGGAAACTATCTTATCCAAATAACCCATAATAACAAGAGAAATGAGAAAGGAAATCATCTTATCATGAACGCCAAGAGCAACATCGGTTTTAAAACATTCGAGTTTTTCGTACATGGCCACAGGTCGTAAAAGTTTTTCGAAGATTGTCTGTCTCATCATCGAATGATAATGGTATTATATACATGACCTGCCACAACGTCTCCTGCCTTTGATTAATGATCTTCGAAGTGTTGCCAGTCTCGTGTTTTCCCTTTCGTGTTTCGTGCTGCAACGGATCTTCAGGAACAGCCCAATGAATGCTAGGTTTTGTTAAACAAACGGCCTCTTCCAATACGTCCATCATAAGCAAAGTTGCTTTTTTTTTAAAGAAAAGACTTTGTTTCCACAGCCAAAAGAGGAGGTCGCACTTGATTTAGTAAATGTGGCTCTCATGACACACACACACACATCTATATACGAGTATATAATATATATGTTTATATATATACATATATATATATATATATATATATATATATATATATATATATATATATATAAAAATACATATACATACACACACACACACACACACACACACACACATATATATATATATATATATATATATATATATATATATATATATATATATATATATATATGTAATATACACTTAAATGCATTCGATAGCACTGACACATTAACATATGGACTCTGCTGTCGTCAAATGACGCACAAGTCTATTTCAAACGTTCCATATTGTTGATCTGCACGTAGACTCTGCTACGTAAATGAAGTTTTTATAGGTACCATTCCAAAGTTACCTAAAAAAAATCAGCGCACTTCACATCCCGAAAGAATATATGCAATACTTGGAGGGAAGATGAAAATTGGACCTCAAACTATTTTTTTACTGAAAATAATTCGAGGTCACAAAGTTTCCTCTCCTGAGAGCATTTACAGACAGGAGTGAAGATAACCACACTTGACCATCCTGTTGTGGATAAGTGTGATGAGGTTCATTTGAAACTGGGGTTAGCCACAATTCTGACATATTATTTTGCAAAATATATGCAAATGTATGGGGTGCAGGGGGTGTGGGAGAAGGGAGAGGAAGAGAAATAGGAAATGTTAATTATTATACCAAATGTTTGGCCATACTTCCTGCCGTCTGTGCAACTGAAATCATACGATACAGGTATTTAAAGACGATGATGAGAAAAAAAGCAATCCTTAAAATTCATCTGAAAAAGGCGAAATCAAGTCAAGAAGCAACAGTTAACTAACAGCAATAACCCTTATCAACATTTCAACATATTCTCGGATATTTTCATTTTTCAACAGAATGGTGAAACGACTGAGTTTTTCTTTGCTTCATTCTCAAAATGCATTCACTAACCTACGCCAACTTCATTCTCAAAATACATTAACTCACCTGCCTCAACTTATCATAAATTTACTGAACTGTGATAAATCTACGTATGACAGTTTACTTAATTCATAACGTCGTAACTGAAATCATTAACGTTAATGATGTTTACCTGTTAACATACAAATTCACAGTGAGTACCAACTGACGTCATGGAAAACTGGTCACCGACACAGAGGTTACCTTACTAACAATACATTCACTTGGATTAAATTAACACGTATACTTACGTAATGAACTTTTCCTTGAAGGCGTATACATGTAGGCAAACTTATACACTCATACTCTCACCAAAGCCGTGTCATATCCGCATGTCTAGAGTACACAGCTCTGACGTCACAAAACCTTATTTGGCACTCGCTTTGACAGTATGTATTATGTTGGCAATAACCGCGAAAAATGAGGCTTATTTATTACCCGATTAGAGTGGGAGGGATGTCTGCTCGTTTATCCGTTTCTTTACTGCCTTTACCAGGCCAAGTCCTCCAGAGACCGGGTTTCGCCATTCTAATTCCGATGGCGTTTAAGGCATCTGCTGGTAGGCACCTGTGGCTACGTTAATTTATTCTAAAATGTCTTGAAATGTTCGGCAAGGGGTTAGAACATATATCTTGAGTGTTTGCAAATGTAAATGAAAACGCTCGCACAAATATATAAATATATATAGGCACTGGGACCTTTCCTCCACTGGCTGTCGGCCTAAGAAACAGGAGATCAGCGCCTAACCTATGAGCCTACAGAGGTCCATGATGACTTTAACTTTAATATATATATATATATATATATATATATATATATATATATATATATATATATATATATATATATATATATATATATATATATATACTGGGCCCTAGCGACACACTGCCCACGTGTCACAGACATTGGGACCTGTCCATCACTGGCTGTCGGCCTAAGAAACAGGAGATCAGCGCCTGCCCTATGAGCCTACAGAGGCCCAGGAGGACTTTACTTTAATACACACACACACACACACACACACATATATATATATATATACATACACATATATATATATATATATATATATATATATATATATATATATATATATATACATATATATATATATATATATATATATATATATATATACATATAGAGTGAGAGAGGGCTAGTGGTCGTGTTTGTTGAGTTTTTCAAATAAATTAATCTATTCTGTACTTCACCCATAATCCTACTGCTTTTACTTTCCTCTCGCTCCCCTCTCTCTCTCTCTCTCTCTCTCTCTCTCTCTCTCTCTCTCTCTCTCTCTTTCTTTCTCTCTTTCTCACTTTTTCTTGCGTGGCGTAAGCAATGCCCCGCATCCTTAAACCTATCGTGTCCTTGTTGATTTAAGCCCGGAATTATGCCCCTAGTGACTGGACGAATGTTGTGAGGAACTCTTCAAAGAACCAGCCATCAGATACTAAAACATTATCTCTCTCTCTCTCTCTCTCTCTCTCTCTCTCTCTCACTCACTTTTTCTCTTTACTGTGGTCTTTTCAAAGGGCACATAAATTTATTTAACATACATATATATGAATGAATAAACATATATATATATGCTGTATATTATACATATATATACATTTATATATATGTATAATATATTTATATACATATGCATAACCGCACGCGCGCACACACACAACTTTTGGGCACAGTCTTTCTCTTAAGCAATTTCCACTGAATGCCAATGCCTAAATGGCATTTACCACTTTTACATAACACTTTTCTAAATTCCTATACCTGAATTCTTATCTACAAGATAAAGCGTTTAAAAAGAGGCGAATTCGCTGCTCCATACATTTAATGCTGCTCCATACATTTAATGCTACCAACAGTTGCTTCAGCAATTAACTTACGACTTTCTTCATGGCAACCACAGCACTTCCCGTTGAAGTGAAACCGGTTGATAACACTTTCTACAGAAACTTGCACATGCACACACACACACACACAAACATACATACATACACACATAGATATGTGTGTGCATATATGTATTATATATTTTATGTATACGAGTGCATACATATGTATGTATGTATGTATGTATGTATGTATGTATATTATATTATATATATGTATATATATACATATATACTGTATATAAAACACACATATATACACATAAAGTATAAGGATATAAATCTCTGTATACATGGTGCTCTACAAAGTGATACCAATCCGAGGCTAAGCTAGATTATTATGAAGCTGGAAAACTTCTTACCGCTGGCAGAAAATCTAAACAATATTCTTCAGACAATATTATCTTCAGGTTACATTTTTAACAAGCACTCCCTGGGCTAAGGCGCCGCTGCACCTTTCGAATGACCTAATGCCTCAAGTTTTAAATTCTTCTCACGGCTGATGATTCACCGCAGTTTCTATTTTCTAATCGTAAGGCAACAAGTTTCAAGGATACCACCGTCGTCTGAATTGAATTGAATTGAATATAGAATTTAGGCTAATGGCGAAACACTGGGACCAACGAGGTCATTCTGCGATGAAACGGAAATTGACAGTGAAAAAGTTTAAAAGGTGTAACATGAGGAAAACCTCGCAGTTGCACTGTGAATCAGTTGTTAGGAGAGGGTGGAAAGTCAGATGAAAGAAAGAGAATATGAAAGGAGGTACAGTAAAAGGTACGAAAGGGGTTGCAGCTAGGGGCCGAAGGAACCCTGTAAAGAACCTTGAGTAATGCCTACAGTGCACCGCATGAGGTGCACTGATGGCACTACCCCCCTACGAGGCACCGTCGTTTGAGAAATGGCAGAAAATCACAGTTTGGAAAATTTAATCTTATTTCTCTAAGGGCTCTGTATATCAGGCTGAAAACCTCGCTATTCAGCTTAGGCAGGGAAGACAAATTGGAAGGTGAATAGGGGAAAATGGGAAAAATAAAAGGAGGATAATCTGCATATCTGAGAGGAAGAAAGTACCGTACATTTCTGTCAATATGCTTGTGATTCGATCTAAGGTCTAAGAAGATTCAAGCTCTTTCAAAACACAAGTTCTTTAACATTACTTCCAATTCTCTAGGACGGAAAGATCAATCATTGCATGTCAACATTTCAAACGGAGATGAAAGACTGACGAATCCATATAGTGTCATTCTTTGACATGAACTAATGCGTCTGCCACTCCTAAATATACCTCAAGCACATGGGATGGCCACTATCAAGGTTCAAGGCTAAACATATGACCTCAGAAGAGAGACAATGGATGACACAAATGAATGGCTGGAAACGGCTACGTGCAGTGTTGCTGGGAGTCTTCAAATGCTTTTGGTCTAGGGTTCATGACATCGGTTGCCCGTTTGACGTCATTGGGCGAGCTCCGCCCATCTTGCCCGCTGTTAGTAAGAAACATGACAGCCATTATGCAGATGATAATAAGACGATACTTGAAAAGAAGGAGCATGTACGCCTAAATTAAAAGCAGCCTGTTAGCCTAAATTAGAGGCCCCATAACGGTTTTAAAAATTGAGGGCACAAGCTGAGTACCCTGTCCATATATGCTTACAGAAAAAAGTGGCTTCAATAATAGCCCCTCTACCAACAAGGAGCTCACACAGGTCACGAGTGTTCCTTCCTCTGTGGGTATGCCTGTACTTAAAATCTTTTGGTAACAATAATAATGATAATAATAATACTACAGTAAAGATTTCCCTTATGCTGGCTACGCTCCAGGTAATGTTTTTTCTTTGGTTCTTCCAGCGTGATAACAATAATACGCACCTATTCTCATACATAAGACAAGTATAACTGTGAAATGTGGGTTTGTTACCAGGTACACCAGTCAGAACAATTATTGATAGAACTCAAAGCGTATGTGAGAACTTGGCAAGAACAGATACACGAACTGCCTCTATGGCTGATACAGGACACCATAAGGTTGTGGCCAACACATATGAAATGATTACTACTAACGCGCCCCGAGGGTGAACGCGAGTACCACGTCACAAACCCAACGACGTTTCATTGACCTTCCTTAACACGGGTACGTTGACTTAGGTTCCGGAGGAGCTGCTCACCAGGGGCCACGCGAGAACACATCAAGAGAGACGTTTGTTTGTTTAGCAATAACGCCTTATACGGGTGTCGCAGACTCTCGAGCTGTCAGGGAGCAACAAATGAAAGGCGTGAAAGACCAGATGAGTATTCCCGAGTCGGGAAAGGGGCCTACGTGCCCAAGTAAACGTTGGCTGGCGAAGAACTCTTTCGATTCTGCATGACTACGAAGTCACTGAGGTCTTGGCAATGTGATAATCTGGTCGAGTCTTTTGTCTTTGGCGAAATGTGGCGCGCGAGTGCGTATGCATGAGAGAGAGAGAGAGAGAGAGAGAGAGAGAGAGAGAGAGAGAGAGAGAGAGAGAGAAGAGCTGTCAGATTTATCAGGTGACGATAATAAATCACTTGAATACAGTTATCACAGCGGAAATGAATATCACATGACTTGACGTCACGCTTTGTGATTGATAATGATTACGCCTTTAGAAGGAATGAAGAGATGTAGTGGCTATTTTCTAAGCGCTCGTCAAGTGCACAGTACGGTGCGAGGAGGAAGATGAGAGATAAATATAAAAATAAATGGGAATAAAGCACTTTAGTAGTAGCAGTAATTGTTACAATAACTAGATGGTGTTGTGATGTGAGGAAAACCCGACGTTTACAAATACAAAACTTTAGTAAAGGGTTTGGTGAAGTCTTCATTGGTTGAATGCTTGTGGTGGCAATACATCTTATACATAACTTGAATTCACGGATACATCGAGTCTCCATTATTATGATGAAGCTAATACATATGAACCCTAATTAATTTTTTGTTACCTTAGAAATGGAGCATTGTGTAGACCACATTTACTTAGTCTGCTCAGAAAAGAGGTCCTCCCGTAAAACTCGAGGTTCCTGCGTAAAGCATATATCCAGCTGTTTTGAGCAGATATGGCACAGATTCTATGCAGCCGTTGCACTGTATAGAAAACAGATAACTGTCGCGTACTGAAGGTGCTTTTAAATTGTAGCAGTAGCTGCTTTGTATGATTGTGTTAAACTAATAATGCTTTCCATAAGAAACACAGTACCATGCACCACGCAGAATGTCTAAATTACACTAATAGTGTTGGTAATTTTGCCAGTAAAAAAAAAAGGAAATATCCCTAAAAACCTTAACAGTTCCTTGGAATCTGGGTTTCATGAAATATTGCGTAGACAACATAAATACGGATATATATATGTTAAGTCTATACTGTTATAACTGAAATAGAGCCTTTACAGTCAATAATGAGCGTTGTTTCCAGACAAAATTTTAAGTTCTTGGATTACATAACTTCATTGGTTATCATACAGAAAAAGGAACATTGAAACCTGATTTCCTAGTAATCTAACCAATGTCTCAAGTGTGACCTACAAATACCTTCTCATTTTGGATATTTCAGCTTCTTTTATCTGTCCTTTTCTTCTGTACTATTCCAAGCTTCTACTTACTGTACTGAACGAACTGCCACCAACAAAGTTATGCCCCTACCTTCGCAGAAGGATTATATTGCCAGGATGATGTATCTATGGCTTTATTTCTGTACTTATAAATCGGTTTCTACCTACACTTAATACGCTACTTACGCATTTTTTTTGTTTCATGATAACCCAAAGCAGCAGAAAGTGCCTGTAAGTCGCATGCCGTACCTCTCTCTCTCTCTCTCTCCACTTTTACCACAATAATATCAAATGTGAATCTGCGTCAATGACACTTTCAGTGAACTTTTCTTTTAATGTATAAAAAAAGCTATCTGGTTTTCTAACAAATTCTTCTTTTCTTCAGCTAACTCTCCTAAAATTTATTCCAATACTATCAGTTCAGGACTTTGTCATTTTCTGTTCCCACTTTGTACTCACAAGACGAGGAACGAACTTCATTCCTCTAAGACAAGGAAATTATAAACTGCAGGATGTGTCCTTACAAATTTCTTTGGAGAATTTTCATTTCATATCCCTGAAGTGGTAATCTTTTATGTAAATAGGTCACTCATTTCATCTATTAAAAATATTAGTAGTTTCAACATTTCCAGCCACTATATTTTACCCTTGCCCGCGGCAGTGTTTACAAATTGTAAAGCAAGTTTTACTAGAGACGTTAACTGATTATGTCATATTGAGATATGGTTATCACGCTGTGTGGATGAAAGAAGTTTTTGTTGTTTATATGTGAGGCCTTTCTCAAAATTCTTTTTTGTACTTTTATTCCAATTTCCTTATTTTTATCATTGACTTACAGCTCATTGGTCT
Source organism: Macrobrachium rosenbergii (assembly GCF_040412425.1). Lineage (NCBI taxonomy): Eukaryota > Metazoa > Arthropoda > Malacostraca > Decapoda > Palaemonidae > Macrobrachium > Macrobrachium rosenbergii. The sequence goes on along the minus strand of NC_089767.1, from coordinate 26,260,865 downwards.
ACTAGTTATTTTCATCATTTGACACTTCACATCACGACTGCTCTAGACCGTGTGTATTTGTTTTGTTGTGGATAATATTAATTCCCCTTTCTTCCTTTACCTGAGAAACTTATCAAAAAACCTATGGAAAATCTTAATGATAAATAATTTTTTGGGATGTTTTTGAATACTCCTATATTCCCACATCATCATCTCACAGTTCCATAAAGTTTCTTGTTAAGAGAAATGAGAGAGTTCGTTCTTATAATAATACGTTTACTGCATTTTTTTATATTCTTTAAGCTGAGGGGAAACAGGACAATATGTCAGTTGCACCACTGTAGACTTTTATAGATGAAAGGCATCAGCCATTCAACTGGAAAATTCCAATTATATCACAGTTCTGTAGTGAAAGAGCGTAAGAGAGGTCGATTATAATTACCTTAATTATCGACACTGAAATCACGAGACCTGGAAGTAGGACAGACAAGGAACCTGCAAGACTATTCGGCTATATATTTTGAAGGTCTGACTGATTGCGAAAAGGAAATTTGTTCGCAAAACTCAAAACACCGTTTGATCATGAACCTTCCTCAGAAGAGATGACAGAATTCATTTATATCAAAATATTTTGTCAGAAATATTGAAAAACATCCTTTAGTCCATGAAAATAAAAAAATACAAAGAAAAATCTACATCTACCTATATATGTAAGTATCGTAATTCTTCATCTGCCTATATAGGTAAATAGCATTGTTCTTCTAAATGTCATAAACACTCGGTACGAAGTAACAGGAAGAACCTTTACCAGTTCTAATAAAATTTCCTTACCCTCACACCTACATCCAGTATATAACTATTGTAATGGATCTTAATGACGCAGCTAAATTACATTCAATAATGTACTCAAGTGGAATAAGAATAACATTTAGGAAATTAATACTGCCCCCCCCCCCAACCCCAAAAGAAAATGTTAAAACATAAATCAAATGTATAGTTGAATTACGTGAATCGTCTGAAGAAAATTTTTTGATAATGCATAAAAACAAGCTACACTGCATTAGTATAACGATTTAGGGACTTAACCAGAGACGCAGTAATGGCTTTTGTTATGCACATAAAAGTACTCTAAAACATGAATGCTTCATCCAAAATGGAAAAAATGCGTTACAAAGGACGAAGAATTTGAGAGAAACTTACCAGAAATTAAAAAGTAACCAAGGCATTCTGTTTATGCCGAGTTAACACGGTGCCGTCAAATATATACATGAGCGAATGTCACATAATCTCACTTCGAATACCACGTAGTTTGACAGCCGCTCCATTTTGAAATGATCTGTTCGGGCACTGGCTCTGTGCAAAGTGTGTGGAGGTCAAT